>NC_052069.1:91120439-91432439 GCF_015852505.1 Tachyglossus aculeatus
GACAATCTGATCACCTTGTATCTACCCTAGAGCTTAGAACAGTGCTTGGCACAAAGTAAGTGCTTAACAAATACCATAATTATTATTATTATGAAACATGCGTATTGTGTTATTAGGCAGGAAGGTAGAGCTATAGGGGAAATGTAATATGTTAAATGGATGTCCAAGAAAGCAGCTCTGTATAGGGACTATCTATAGTCTATAGGGACTATCTTATAGTCCCTCGGTAGTCCATAGGTCTGGCCTTGTAATGGTCTGAACGTAGACATTTATGTTTCACATAACTTTTCAAGCTCTGCCATGAATTTACAATATGGGTAAAAGCTTTCCAAACTTCTCTGTGATCAGTTTCCTTGCCTATAAAATGCAGATCTCTATCAATATAGCAACATTTCACAGAGATTATGAGTCATGCAGTGATACCATTTATAAGCTTTCAAACTTCTAAAAAGGACTTGGAAGCAATTTCAAGTAGTATTTAACTGTTTGACGGCAGAACTTGCCATCTTTTTGTAGTATTTTGTATATTTTATCATTTCTAGGACAAACATAAGCTTGAGACCTAGAATTAGCCTGGCTTTTCTTTTCCAAATACTAAGTCTAATGTTAGTGAGACAAAAAAGACTGATTGAGAATTGTATTTATATGAGTAGAATTGCACAAATTTACTCTGTAATTTTATGTTTTTATTCTGTTATAGGTTTTTAAAACTGCAGCTGTTTTAAAATACTTTAATATGATGAAGGGTGAGAATATGGGTATATTTCAGAATGACTGAAATGCCCTAGATTACTGGATTCATTGTTCTTTGCTGTAGCCAAATCACTGTTCAACCTCCCTAGGACTGTACCATTTTCATGTCTACATGAGAGAGTTCACTACCCCTGCTTATTGTGCTCACAATGATATGTTGCCTAATAGACACTTTTAAGAGTTTTCTTATTTTTTCCTCATTTGCTGAGAAAATGAATTCTAGAAGCAGCTAAGCAGCATGAAAAGCAGCGTGGCTTAGTGGAAAGAGTATGGGCTTGGGTTCTAATCCTGTCTCTGCCACTTGTCTGCTGTGTGATCTCCAGCGCTTAGAACAGTGCTTTGTACATAGTAAGTGCTTAATAAATGTCATCATTATTATTATTATTATCTTGGGCAAGCCACTTTACTTCTCTGTGCCTCAGTTACCGCACCTGTAAAATGGGAATTAAGATTGTGAGCCCTACATGGGACAATCTGATTACCTTGTATCTACCACAGTGCTTAAAACAGTGCTTGGGACATAGTAAATGCTTAACAAATACCATAGTTATCCTTATTATTAGTAGTCAAAGATTCAGGCCCTCCTGACTGAAAAGACTGATGCATGAATGATACATTATGCAAACATACAGATCACCCTTTGTTGTGTTGTCATTTTATTGTTTACAGTTATACATTGTTGCCTGTTTGTCTCTGTATTCACTCAAAGCTCTTACTTCCCAGAGTCACCCCTTTCTTGATTGGATTGTGATAAATCGCTCTATTCTTGGCAGTTGTTTCCCTAATTTCAACTGTAATCCCACAATGTCTAAGGCTAGTATTATTGCAATCTTTCAAAGTTTCTTCTGCCCCAGAAGCAGCATGGCAGCTGAGTGGATAGAGGACAGGCCTGTAAGTCAGAAGGTAATAATAATAATGATAATAATAATAATAATAATAATAATGGCATTTATTAAGCACTTACTATTTGCAAAGCATTGTTCTAAGCACTGGGGAGGTTACAAGGTTATCAGGTTGGCCCATGGGGGCTCACAGCCTTAATCCCCATTTTACAGATGAGGGAACTGAGGCACAGAGAAGTGAAGTGACTTGCCCAAAGTCACACCGCTGACAATTGGCAGAGCCAGGATTTGAACCCATGACCTCTGACTCCAAAGCCCGGGCTCTTTCCACTGAACCACGCTGCTTCTCAAAATATAATAATCATATAATAATAATGGCATTTATTAAGTGCTTACTATGTGCAAAGCACTGTTCTAAGTGCTGGGGAGGTTACAAGGTGATCAGGCGGTCCCACGGGGGGCTCATAGTCTTAATCCCCATTTTACAGATGAGGGAACTGAGGCCCAGAGAAGTTAAGTAACTTGCCCAAAGTCACACAGCTGACAGTTGGCGGAGCCGGGATTTGAACCCATGACCTCTGACTCCAAAGCCCTTGCTCTTTCCACTGAGCCACGCTGCTTCTGGGAATTTGGTAGAAGATGACGACATGGGCCTTGAGAGGCAAGATGTGAAGGGTGGCAGGTTTGTGAAGGAGTCACATGACCTTCTGGAGGGACAGTCGGGGTGCACCTAGTGAGGTTAAGCCCATGTGGGAGGCCTGGGGTGCATAGGGCATGGAGGGAGCAATATGCCAGCCATAACTGAAAAGTGGAAGGCACTAGGAGGACAGAGGAGGAGAGTCTGGGGGAGTGATCAGCATGTCTCTTTTTTATGGTATTTGTTAAACTCCTACTATGTGCTGGGCTCTGTTCTAACCTCTCGGGTAGATACATGGTAATCAGGTTGGACACAGTCCCTCCCCGATGTAAGGCTCACAGTCTTAACCCCCATTTCATAGATGAGATAACTGAAGCACGGAGAAATTAAATGACTTGCCCAAGGTCACACCGCAGACAAGTGGCAGAACTAGGACTAGAACCCAGGTCCTTCTGACACCCTGACCTGTGCTCTAAGCACTTGATCATGATGTTATGTCATTAGCCATTGGAGGTCATTAGTGGGAGAGTCCCCTCTCAGGGTCACCCCTGGAAAGTTTCCAGTACTCTACCAGCCTTAACTATGGGAGGGAGATTCAAGAGGAGGCATACCTATTCCACTCGTAGCTTGTGGAAGGCAATCCGGTATAAGTCAAAACTCATCTGTGCTATGCAGCAGTGGCTTGGGAGAGAGTAGAGGGAGGAGATTCAAGTTTGCTGCATGATCATTTCTTGGTTCCCTTCTATTCTCCATCTACACTCTCTCCCTTGGTGAACTCATTTGCTCTCATGGCTTCAACTATCACCTCTGTGAGGATGACACTCAAATCTATATCTCCTCCCCTGCTCTCTCTCCCTCCCTCCTGCCTTCATTATCATTATTATTATTATTATTACTTGGATGTCCTCCCACCACCTAAAATTCAACATGTCCAACACTGAGCTCCTTATCTTCCCTCCCAAAACCTGTCCTCTCCCTGACTTTCGCATCACTGTGAATGGCACAACAATTCTTCCCGTCTCACAAGCCTGCAACCTTGGTGTCATCCTTGACTCCACTCTCTCATTCACTCCACATATCCAATCTGTCACCACAGCCTTCCAGTCTCACCTTTACAACATCACCAAGATCCGCCCTTTCCTCTCCATCCAAACTGCTACCACATTAGTACAATCATTCATCCTAACCCGACTGGATTATTGCATCAGCTTCCTTTCTGACCTCCCAAACTCCTGTCTCTCCCACTTCAGTCTATACTTCATTCTGCTGCCTGGATTACCTTTCTACAGAAACATTCTGGGCATATCACCCCCCTCCTCAAAAATCTCCTGTAGTAGCCTATCAACCTCCGTATCAAGCAAAAACTCCTCACTATTGGCTTCTAAGTTCTCCATCACCTTGCCTCTTCTTACCTCACCTTCCTTCTCTCCTTCCACATCCCAGCCCACACACTCCACTCCTTTGGTGCTAACCTTCTCACTGTGCCTCGTTCTCACCTGTCCCACATCCTACCTCTGACCTGGAATGCCCTCCCTCCTCAAATCTGCCAAACAATCACACTTTCCCCCTTCAAAGCCCTACTGAAGGCTCACCTCCTCCAAAAGACTTCCCAGACTAAGCTCCCCCTTTCCTCAGCTCCTCCTCCCCTTCACGTCACCCTGACTTGCTCCCTTTGCTCTATCCCCCTCCCCCCCACTTATATGTGTACATATCTATAATTCTATTTATTTATATTTATGCCTGTGTACTTGTTTTGGTGTGAATATATCTACAATTCTGTTTATTTATATTGATGCCTGTTTACTTGTTTTGATGTCTGTAAGTCCAGTATGGGCAGGGATTGTATCTCTTTATTGCTGAATTGTACTATCCAAGTGCATAGTACGGTGCTCTGCAAACTGTAAGTGTTCAATAAATGCAACTTAATGAATGACTGAATGGAAGGAGGAAATGTAAACCACTCCCATATTCTTACCAAGAAAACTCTATGGATACACTACAAGAATGATTGCAGATGGAGTTGGGCCATTTGGGAGAGAGGCAACTTGCGCCCATGCATTGCTATGGGTCAGAGATGACTCAATAGCCTGAAACAAGTAGGAAAGTAGAGAACAAGGCATACTGATTATAGGTGAGTTTGGGAGGAATAAAGAGTGTGAGCTGGGGTTTATTAAGAGAAGAGAGTGGATAAGTAGGAATGAAGAGCAGATGGAGTGTTTTGAAGGCAAGAGTCTGGAGCTTCTGGGTCACCATTGAAAGTTTTTGAGAAATTTTTGGAGAATGACATTTTAAATGGATGATCTGAGCAGCATCATGGAGAGAAACTGAAGGCAAATAAACCACTGGAGATATTGACATAATGGTTGTTCCAGGGTATGATATGGGCCTGGACATTTAGTAAGGAGAAGAAAGGGCATATATGGGAAATAGGATGTGAGGAAAATTGGACAGAATTTAATGACAGACTGGATATGAGTGTTGAAAGAGAGTGAAAATAGAGGATGCCAAGGTGGTGGATTTCAGAGACAGATAAGATGGTGGTGTCATCTCTGATGGAAAATGAGATGGAGATTTAAAGTAAAGATGAGGAGTTCAATTTCTGAAATCAGTCATTTGTATTTATGGTCCACTTAGTGTGCATAGAGCACTGTAGTGTTTGGAAGAGTTCTTAAGCTTTCTTTTTCTTCTCTCATTCAATCTTATTTAGTAAGTGTTTCTTGTGTACAGAACACTGTACTAAGCATTTGACTGTCTTTGACTGGGCTGAGGCTCTGGCCCTGGCTTTGAATTGCTGTCTGGCTGTATTTTTACTGAGCTCTGTAACTCACTAACCATGCATCTGGTTGTGCCTCTTTTCCAGTCCTTCCCCCTACTCTCCTCCCTACTCGAAGGAAAAGGATGACATTGAGAGTGAGAACTTGAGCATTTCTGACACTCTTCCAACACATTTCTTTGACTGTTGTCAGCCTAAAGTGTGTTTTGCTTACATCTTCCTATAACTTCTAATTCCTCAAAGTACAAAGGTGTCTGTTCCTCAGAAAAAAATAATTTCTAAATGATACTTGGGTGTAATTTTCCCTTGAGGGAATGAAGGTTTTTTGACAACTCTTAATCCATTTGTTCATTCAAAACTGTTTTTCTTATGGTTCCAAATTGATGAAACCTCTATGTCCATTTCTCAGAAAATATTGTGTTAACTACTGTCCTTACAAGGGGACAACTGAAACCGCTGTATGACTGGACAAACCATGAATGGAAATTTTCAATAATTTTTTGGAGAGAAATATACTGTCCCGGGAAAAGGGACCACCCATACACTTGAACCAATTGAAAGCAGCTGGCGTTCTCAGGCATTGATGTTTTCTTTGAAAAATTCCATCTGCATAGTGAACTTGTGTTTCAATATGATCTCCATTAGTCCATTTACATATCCAGGAAAAAAAGATATCTGAAATTGCCTAAAAATATTTTCAGTGGCTGTGACATCTGCTCTTTGAATGCAGTGATCCCTTATCTTTTGCTTTGAAATCTTCCCGTGACTCTAAACAGGAATCATTCTTTAAATGAATACGCTAACAGAGCTGAAAGAAAACTAGTGACTGGAGCATAGAACCTATAGGTCAAGACATTATGGTTCCAGTTTTGCCTTTCTGAATGAATGGTTAAATGATGATGATGATGATGGCATTTATTAAGCGCTTACTATGTGCAAAGCACTGTTCCAAGTGCTGGGGAGGATACAAGTTGATCAGGTTGTCCCACAGGGGGCTCACAGTCTTAATCCCCATTTTACAGATGAGGTAACTGAGGCCCAGAGAAGTTAAGTGGCTTGCCCAAAGTCACACAGCTGACAGCTGGCGGAGCCGGGATTTGAACCCATGACCTCTGACTCCAAAGCCTGTGCTCTTTCCACTGAGCCATGCTGATTCTCATATCAAATGATATCAAGTGTGTCACCATTGCTCTAAACCTTAATTTCCTCGTATGAAATATTGGGCAAGCAATTCCATAATTCCTTCTCTCTACTGACATCTTTCCAGAGGGATTGGAAGGGGAAAGCTCAGATTGCGCCAGAGAAGATCTGCACACATGTAGGTCATGGCTACTTGAGGCCAAACATATTTTTGGAAGATAAATTTCTGCAAGACATCTGCTTGAGTTTGAATTTGCCTGTAGTAAAGCTCATGTTGAAGCACTGGTCTAACGTCAGTTAAGATGGTTCTATGTGTAAGGTGAATGTTTTTGGAGTGAGGTTGGTTTCAGAGAGTAATAATCAAGCAGGTGCCTTGGGGCATGGTGTCAGAGCCTGTAATGGACCGGCAAGGGGGGAGAGATATAATAATAATAGTGATGATGATGGTGTTTGTTTAGTGCTTACTATGTGCAAAGGACTGTTCTAAGCGCTGGATGGATACACGGTGATCAGGTTGTCCCACGTGGGACTCGCAATCTTAATCCCCATTTTACAGATGAGGGAACTGAGGTACAGAGAAGTTAAGGGAAGTCACACAGCTGACAATTGGCGGAGCTGGGATTTGAACCCATGATCTCTGACTCCAAAGCCCGTGCTCTTTCCACTGAGCCATGCTGCTTCGTGTCTGATGACCCTCTGATATATAGGTGCATATCAGAGGGTCCACTAGCACTGGACTAAAGTGATAATAATAATAATCCTCCCTTCAAAGTCTTACTGAGAGCTTACCTCCTCCAAGAGGCCTTCCCAGACTGAGCCCCCTTCTTTCCTCTCCTCCTCCCCATCCCCCCACCCTACCTCCTTCCCCTCCCCACAGCACCTGTATATATATTTGTACAGATTTATTACTCTATTCATTTTACTTGTACATACTATTCTTTTTATTTTGTTAATGATGTGCATTTAGCTTTAATTCCATTTGTTCTGATGATTTGGCACTTGTCCACATGTTTTGCTTTGTTATCTGTCTCCCCGTTCTAGACTGTGAGCCCGTTGTTGGGTAGGGGCCGTCTCTATATGTCACCAACTTGTACTTCCCAAGTGCTTAGTACAGTGCCCTGCACACAGTAAGTGCTCAATAAATACGATTGAATGAATGAATTAATAATAATAATAATAATTAGAGGACTTGTTAAGTGCTTACTATGTGCCAAGCACTGTTTTAAGTATTAGAGTAGATACAAGGTAATTGGATAGGACCCAGCCGCTGTCCCATATAGGGATCACAGTCTTAATCCCCATTTTACTAATGAGGAAACTGAGGCACAGAGAAGTTAAGTGACTTTGACAAGGTCACACTGCAGACATGTGGAGGAGCCGGGATTAGAACCCAGATCCTTCTGATTCCCAGGCCTGTGCCATAGTATCTGTGTTAATAGGCGCCCGGGACTGGGAATACGAGAGTTTTGGAGCCATGGGGAGCACATCGGATGCCCCCCAACAAAGATAAATGTTCTAGTTTATGGGTTTGAATGAGCTTCCATATAATGTCCCCATGTTATGCTGCACACCCATGAAGCATTACATAATGATGATTATACAGAGTCCTGTGAGCACACATATGTTTAAAGAGGCAAACAGAATGTTGCATGTGCATACAATGAAATGGAATAATAGCCATGAAATGGGAAGGAGTGGAAAATGCTTCCCTGTCTTGAACAACCTATATATTTGAAGTCAGTCTTATTCTGAAGTGCCCCAAGATCAATCCAGAATAGAGTGTGCTTTGCTCTCTCCTCTACATACTCACCAGTGCCCAGGGTCCAGACCACTTCCTCCCCTACCCAAATAGACACTGGGCCTCCATTTAGGCAAAGCCTCTATTCAATCTTATTTCATCTCTTCTCAAGGAAATGAGAGAGTATAACTTTCAACTCATACATTTAGTCTATTAAATTCTGTTGATTTTTCCTTCACTTTTCCCAGAGCCTCTGCACCGTTGGCCTCACTGGCCTTGCTATCTTCAACCTCTTCTGTCTCCAGTCCTTACTTCTTCATCTTTCCAGATCATGCTTTCTAAAATGTTTTGCTCAGGTTTCTTCATTCTACAAAAATCTCCAGAGGTTACCCATTACTGGATCTTTGCCAGCCCTGGATCTTAGCTCATATGCCTCTTTTTTCCTAAACTAACCTTCATATTGTGCCTTGTTTTTGGCTCTCCCACCCCAAAATCCTTGCTCATAACCCCCTCCCGCCTACCCAGAACTATTTTCCCCTTTAAATCTGGTAAGATTTAAATCTGTTCCTCCTCATCATCAAAACCCTCTTGAAAACCAGTCTCTTCCAGAATAAATTTTCCAGTTAAACTCCATGTCACTAGGTCATACCCTACTACTACTACTACTACTACTACTACTACTACTACTACTACTACTACTACTACTACTACTAATAATAATAGTAATAATGACGGCATTTATTAAGCCTTACTATGTGCAAAGCACTGTTCTAAGTGCTGGGGAGGTTACAAGGTGATCAGGTTGTCCCACAGGGGGTTCACAGTCTTAATCCCCATTTTACAGATGAGGTAACTGAGGCACAGAGAAGTTAAATGACTTGCTCAAAGTCACATAGCTGGCAATTGGCGGAGCTGGGATTTGAACCCATGACCTCTGACTCCAAATAATAATAATCATGATGGCATTTATTAAGCGCTTACTATGTGCAAAGCACTGTTCTAAGTGCTGGGGTAGATACAAAGTAATCAAGTTGTCCCACATGGGACTCACAGACTTAATCCCCATTTTTACAGATGAGGGAACTGAGGCCCAGAGAAGTTAAGTGACTTGCCCAAAGTCACACAACTGACAAGTGGTGGAACCAGGATTTGAACCCATGAACCCTGACTCCAAAGCCCGGGCTCTTTCCACTGAGCCACGCTGCTTCCCTGACAGATACTCATCTAACATCCATCCATCCATCCATCTAACATCCATCTAACAGATACACATATAACATTTCTCTTATCGCATATATTCTTGAGTTAATTTAACTAACCTTTAAAAAAACTATCATCTTTTCATACTTCTGCTATCAACAGCCATACGGTTTTATGAATGGCTTGTGTCTATCAATTTTCCATTTAGATGGTAAACTCCTGGAGGGTAGGGACAATATTTTTTACTTAATTGTATTCTTTTCAAATATTTGCAGCAATTCTTTGCACACAGTAGGTGTTCAATATATAATTGAGTGGAGACTTTTTTTCATCTGGAGTCTGGGCATAGCCCATACCTTGCTGTGATTTGGGTAGACAGGCAGGTGGTAGGATGGATAAGCCTTAGATAAACCTCAGAGCATAAGCACTACTAGGCAGGAGCTGACAAATTCAGATTCTTGGGGCAATCAGCAGATATGCAGAATAAGTGGGCCTGGGAGTCCAAAGGATCTGAGTTCTAGTTTTGACTCTGCCACTTGTCTACTGTGTGGCCTTGAGCAAGTCTTTTAATTTCTCTGTGCCTCTGTTACCTCATCTGTAAAATGGGGATGAAGATCGTGAGCCCCATTTGAGATATGGATTGTGCCCAACTTGGTTACCTTGAATCTTCCCCAGTGCTTAGAACAGTGTCTGGCACATAGGGCTTTACAAATACAATTTAAAAAGAAAACAAAAAATAAAACTTATAAAACCTTTTATCTGCAGCATTTCAACTCAGTGTTTTGGGGCCCTATCATGCTGAGTTGAGACAGAGATTTAGCGACAAAGCTCCCTGAAGTTAGCCGGCCATTGTGTCAGTAACACACCCAAAGATTCTGTGAGCCCGTTGGGTAGGGATTGTCTCTATTTGTTGCCAAATTATACTTTCCAAGCTCTTAGTACAGTACTCTACACAAAGTAAGCACTCAGTAAATATGATTGAATGAAAGAATTCTGTGCCATTTTTCCCTTCTGCTGTGAAGTTGTTCCATTCATAACCAATCAGATTTTCATGTTCTTAGTGCATTTACTGTGAATATGTTCGCTCCTTTGCTTGCCAGAAACCAGAATTCATTCAATCGTATTTATTGAACGCTTACTGTGTGCAGAGCACTGTACTAAGCACTTGGGAAGTACAAACTGGCAACATATAGAGACGGTCCCTACCCAACAGTGGGCTCACAGTCTAGAAGAATGCACAGAATGCTTTGGCACCCTACAACTACTTTGTTACTAAGCCATAATTCTTAAACATCAGGGAGGACATATGCAAAATGATACAAACTAGAGGATCTACCTGTTAAAAATATCTGGTTGATCAGTTTTATTTCCTTCATGATCTGTTGAGTAGCACCCCAACACAGCATGCAATGACACCTGCTGGGACATAATTTTTTAAAGAAATGTAATGGTGAGAGAGCATGTCATTCTCAAACATTGTAGTAGTGCAGCCAACCATTAAAAGTGATGGAGTGGACTGTGGGATGGTTTCAAATGTTCATGAGTAGGTCTTTTCAAAGGCCTTGGCCGTCTGGAGGGAGCTGAGCAAAACTAAAGATGTCAACTTGAGGAAATATAGGTACCAAGGCATCTATTCGTAGTGTTGAAATGAATCCAGTGAGTGAAAAAAAACATCATTTAGACCAGAAATGGATATTTCGCGATTCAAAGTTTCAAAAAGTTGCCAAGAAATGCAAAAGGTTAAGGAGGAGAGTTGCTTCATTACTGTGATTTGTAAACTGATGTGATCGCCTCATGTTTAATATTTTATGGATTAGAAGGTGAAAGCCAGACAGGAAAATGTCACAGGGAGATAAGGGAAATCATATGCTAAGAATGTGTATAAATGTTGCTGAGAATTAACTTGAGTGTTTCTTCATTAATTGATAGACTTGATGTAACATGAAGATGAAATAATGAAGGTAACCTAGCAACCATAGTTTCATAACATCCTCGGCCTGCCTGTAATACTGCGATGATTGTCAGCCACATTTTATTAATTCAAGAGGGTGAGTGAAGATAATTTTAATTAATAAAACCTAGCTGAAAATGCATTTCAAATGCCGAATTTTGATCAGTTAACTCTTTACGGGAACATTCGCCTTTTGTATAAAACCTAATGCACTTAATGAATTCATTCTCTGCGGCTGATGTTTCAGTCTGGGGAATACCTAGAGCATTCTTTTATCTGTTCTCTGTGCTTGCTTTTGGGAAAACAGTCCAACAAAGGGCTGGAATATGTTTTATGATCTATTTTTTACAGCAAAATTCCAAGATAAATATTGTTTTTAAGCTAGCATCCCTACTTTTGATCCTCTTTACTCATTCCACTAATGCATTCAGACAACACCAAGCATTATGCCTTGGCATTCTCAGTGTGATATTCTCTAATTTATATATTCATTTATTGTAAAATGATCTTCTCCTAGCATCCCCTTCCTCCCTCTGCCTCCCATGTTACTGATTCCTGTCAGGTGCATCTTTTCGCTCCCGAGAGTTTGCCAAGCAAAGAAAAAAGGAAGAAAATTGGAATCTCTTCCCAAGATGCTTCATGTTCAATCTTTTCTCTTCACGATGTCTGCCTTCTCTCCTCCCAATTCATCTGTTTGCTCAGAGTGTTAGGAGAGCAACAATCTTAAGCCAACCCCTCCCTCTGAGGGATTCAGCCAGGGAAATTAATAGTCTGAATTGGATGTCTAGTGACATTTACTCTCTCAACTCCTCTAGGTGTTGTGATGGAGGATCCAGCAATGCTCAAAAAATTGAACGTCACTTTAGTAGCCATTTCTCTTTCATTTGAGTTTATATGAGGATAAAAATCTCCATTCAATAGTGGCCTATTTTAGGGGGCAGTTCACAGTATGGATATTGCGCTTGCTTTTAATTGATGGAGTATGGATATTGTGGGTTTATAATAGTTGAAGCTTAAATTCTCAATTTAATCTGTTTTCTATTTACAGGGAAACTAGGGGTGGTGAATAGATACAAATATTGAAGGTAGAAAAATCATTGATCAGGCATCAGTTACCCCGAGAGTAGGCAAAATGGTTTCTGATTCTGTCAATAAATACGCCTAAGCAGATTCCACATGTCTCCTTCCTAAGCAGATTAATCAATCTGCTTACTATTGTGTGAATTGTTGGGCAATTCAATTTTTCTGTCCAGAGAATATCAGGGTTTTACCAGCGGTAACTTTAAAGACAGAGATAGCAACTCCACTGAGTTTTTTTTATGGTACTTGTTAAAGGCTTATTATGTGCCAGACACTATGATAAGCGCTGAGGTAGATACAAAGTTGGTCACAGTCCATTCCCACATGGGGCTCACAGTCTTAGTTCCCATTTTACAGTTGAAGTAATAGAGGCACAGAGAAGTTAAGTAATTTTCCCAAGGTCACACACCAGACAAGTGGAGGAGTCAGAATTGGAACCCAGATTGGACTCCCAGGCCTGTGCTCTGTTAAATAAGCCATGTGGCTTCTCCGTTTGAGTTAATGGTGGAAATACAAGCCTATTTATCCTTCTAAAGAAACGCTCTCTCCCTTCAGTTGTCCCATTTTTATTTAGGATTTAAAAGATTAATTTACCACAGGGCAGTTTGTCTTAACTTCAGTCCTGTGGTTTCCTCTGCCTTTCATATTTCCAGAATACAGCTGGTAACAACAATATGCTAACTAAGGGAAAACTGGTATAGGAGGACATAGGATAGGGTGTTGAGGTGCATGGATAAATTTTCATAGATTTCCAAGATCCAAATGTGGAAGACCCAGTACTTAACACTTTATTTTTCCATAGTTACCTTTAGAAATTGGCTCTTCTGCACATACAACTGTCATTGCTAAAGCTTTTGCATCTTTCCATGTATTTCATCAATCAACCAGTGGCATTTATTGAGGAGTGGGGAGACATGAATGGAATATTTCTTTAGAAAAAAATAATACACGCAGCAGAGGGAAGTATGAACTCCCTCTTCTCCCCCTTCTCCCCCTTCCAGACTGTGAGCCCGTTGTTGGGTAGGGACCATCTCTATATGTTGCCGATTTGTACTTCCCAAGTGCTTAGTACAGTGCTGTGCACACAGTAAGCGCTCAGTAAATACGATTGAATGAATGAACTGAGGAGAGACAAGAGGGAGAGAGGTCAGCAAGGAGGCTGATGCAGTAGTCAAGGCAGAATTTATCTTTAGACCGTAAGCTTTTTGTGGCCAGGGATTGTCTACCAACTTTATTGTTTTGTATTGTACTTTGTATTGAGAAGCAGCGTGGCTCAGTGGGAAGAGCCTGGGCTTTGGAGTCAGAGGTCGTGGGTTCCAATCCCAGCTCTGCCACTTGTCAGCTGTGTGACTTTGGGCAAGTCACTTAACTTCTCTGGGCCTCAGTTACCTCATCTGTAAAATGGGGATGAAGACCATAAGCCCCGTGTGGGACAACCTGATCACCTTGTAACCTTCCCAGTGCTTAGAACAGTGCTTTGCACATAGTAAGCGCTTAATAAATGCCATTATTATTATTATTATTATTACTTCCCCAAGTGCATATTACAGTGTTCTGCAAACAGTAAATGCTCAATAATACCATTGATTCATTCAATCGTATTTATTGAGTGCTTACTGGGTGCAGAGCACTGTACTAAGCGCTTGGAAAGTACAAGTTGGCAACATATAGAGACGGTCCCTACCTAACAGTGGGTTCACAGTCTAGAAGATTGATTGAGTGAATGATTTCCTATTTCATTTTTCAGAGATTCCTGTATGGTCAGCACACATCTTTAGCTGTTGTGCATGAGCAAGTTTCTCCAAGGAAATCTAGTGAAAGAGTTGTGAACACATCAGTGGTGACAAGTCATAGGAAATTGTTGGGTTTTTTTAATGGTACTTGTTAAGTGCTTACTATATGCCAGGCACTGTACTAAGCCCTGGGGTAGACAGGTGCTCTGCACACAGTAAGCATTCAATAAATATGATTGAATGAATGAATGAATTCACTTGTATTTATTGAGTGCTTGAATGAATACAAGGATGGATATAGTTCACGTGCCACATTCTTAATCCCCATTTTACAGATGAGGTAACTGAGTCACAGAGAAGTGAAGTGACTTGCCCAAGGTCGTGTAGCAGACAAGTAGCAGAGCAGGAATTAGAACTCTGGTCCTTCTGATTCCTAGGCCCATGCTCTAACCATTAAGCCAGGCACAGTGTTCCCCAGCCAGCGGTAGAACCAGGCCCAGGGTAAGGAGAAGGTTTCCTAGAGGCTTAGTGGAGGGTGACCTCTTCCTCTCTGATGGGAAGTAATAATAATGATGGTATTTATTAAGAGCTTACTATGTGCAAAGCACTATTCTAAGAGCTGGGGAGGTTACAAGGTGATCAGGTTGTTCCACGGGGGCTCACAGTCTTCATCCCCATTTTACAGATGAGGGACCTGAGGCACAGAGAAGTTAAGTGACTTGCCCAAAATTACACAGCTGACAATTGGCAGAGCCGGAACTGAGGCACAGAGAAGTGAAGTGACTTGCCCAAAGTCACACAGCTGACAATTGGCAGAGCCGGGATTTGAACCCATGACCTCTGACTCCAAAGCCCGGGCTCTTTCCACTGAGCCATGCAGCTTCTCTAAGTAGGAAGGGAGGTGCCCTAAGTAGAACAGTCCTCTCTATATGTTGCCAACTTGTACTTCCCACGTGCTTAGTACAGTGCTCTGCACACAGTAAGCGCTCAATAAATACGATTGATTGATTGATTGATTCTTCTGTAGCTTCTCTTCATGACAGAAATTGGAACATCAGTGGAGTGAGGCTGGGTCCTATTTTAGAGCCTAGTGAGGATTCAGGGAATTTTTCCCTAAACCCAGGGGAGTCCTGTGTGTTCCCAAGAGTAGTAACAGAGACAGTTGGGCTTCTACCCATCTGTGCTTTTTCTACCCCACACATGCGCATTCCACCCCAGGGCAATAGAAACCCTGGGGATTAGGAATTAAATCCTACTCCCTCCTACTTTAACTGTGAGCCCCATGTGGGACAGGGACTGTGTCCAACCTAATTATCTTGTATCTGTAAATTACGTACAAATTTGCAAATTATGTGCATATTGGTAAATGATTTATTTAAATTAATGTCTGTTTCCCCTTCTAGACCAGAAACTCCTTGTATTCAGGGATCATGTCTATCAACTCTGTTACATTGTACTCTTGTACAGTGCTCTGCACGTGGTATTTGCTCAATGAATGCCACTGATAGTTTGTACAGTGCAGTGCCTGGCACAAAATAAGTGCTTAACAAGTACAATTTATAATTGTATTGAACATAAATCTTTGTAATCTGGGGTGCTGGGGTGTGGGAGATGCTGGATTAGCCAATACTTTAGTTGACCAAATCAGGCTGAGGAGCCAGCGTGTAATACTAGACTGTAAGCACCTTGGACTGTAAGCTCCTTGCACACGGGGATTATCATCATCATCTATCGTATTTATTGAGCGCTTACTATGTGCAGAGCACTGTACTAAGCGCTTGGGAAGTACAAATTGGCAACATATAGAGACAGTCCCTACCCAACAGTGGGATTATGCCTTCAGATTCAACTGTACCCCCCCAGGCATCAAGTGCAGTGATATGCACACAGTAAGTGCTCAGTAAAGCTCAATAAATACATACAATCTCTCTTCCCACAGCTTTTTTAAAGATGATAGAATAAAAAGGAAGATTGATGTGGAAAAGGGACTCCACTGACACTCACATGTGTGGACGTGAATCCTCACTGCCAGCCTCATCATCTTTTATCACAGAGTTGAGGAAGCACACCCATTTTAAGGTCTTATGTTTAAAACCAGATTCTGATCAGAGCTGATGGAAACGAGGTGTTCGTCTGGACTCCAAAAAGTTGGCCTCTGCCCCATTGTCCAGTTCCTTTAGTGCAGGCCAGTGCATAGCCCAACCTTACTTCTAGAATGGTCAGGTCACAACTTCGTTCAGCCCATAGAGAGACCCTCTCAATGACTCTACTTTCCCTATGCCCTTGGTAGCCTAAGGTGGGCCACAGAGAATGACAGAAACTGCTAGTTGTCATGACCAGGAACACTCTCAGAGATTCATTACACAAGCCACACAACATCCAGTAGGCCCTGTGGGACATGGGCTGGTCACTTCAGCACCCAGGAACTCCACTCTCCCGTGGAGTCAAAGCAACCCAGAGTATTGTAGTCTCAGTCTCTAGTGACCAGGGCTACTCTTTCCTGTGGAGAGCAGAGTCTCTCAGCCATGCCAGGGGAAACTGTTCACTGTTTTCGGGTTTTTTTTAATGGTATTTGTTAAGCGCTTACTACCTGCTAAGCACTGGGGTCGATAGAAGCTAATCGGTTTGGACACAGTCCCTGTCCCACGTGGGACTCAGTCTTAATCCCCGTTTTACAGATGAGGTAATTTATTCATTCAATCGTATTTATTGAGCTATTACTGTGTGCAGAGCACTGTACTAAGTGCTTGGGAAGTACAAGTTGGCAACATATAGAGACGGTCCCTACCCAACAACGGGCTCACAGTCTCACAGAGAAGTGAAGTGTCATGCCCCAAATCACACAGCAGAGAAGTGACGGAGTTGGAGTTAGAGCCCAGGTCCTCCTGGCTCCTGGGCCTGTGCTACATTCACTAGGACACTCTGCTTCTGGTTCCCACAGAAAGTTATTTTTAAACAATTCTTCATCCTAATCTCACTTTACCTCTTCATTACCCATTGGTCAATCTAATCCTTTCTGTCTTTCTTCTTTCTATCTTTCTTCTCTGGAAGGGAACGCTCCACCCTCTTTGGGGAGGGGGGTTGAGTGAGGGGTCTTACATGGTCATGGAGACCCATTCACCCAGAGGTTATCTATTCTGTCTCAGGCCTCAGTGCTTCTGTCTCACACTGATTCTCATTGGCTCTCTGACCTAGTAGAAAGAGGACGGGCCTGGGAGTTCGAGGACCTTGATTCAAATTCTGGGTCCCCACTTGTCTGCTGTATGACTCTGGGCAAGCCTCTTCTCTGTGCCTCAGTTACCTCATCCATAGAATGAGAATTAAGACTGTCAGCCTTATGTGGGACAGGGACAGTGTCCAATCAGATTATTTTTCTCCCACCCCCCAGTGCATAGTACAGTGGTTGACATATAACAAGGGCTTAATGAATAGCATAAAAAAATTATTCCCTTGAATCTTCTGCTTTCCCTAACAGATTCCTTATTTTCTCTATTTCTCTTTTTGATAATGTTTCATTTATAATTTCTGGCTATTAGGCACTGAAAATTCTGAGATGTCTTGCACTCCTAGTATTGATGTGAATGATCAGAAGTGATAATAATGATTGCAATATTTGTCAAGGGTCTTCACTATGTGTCAAGTATTTTTCTCAGCCCTGGGGTAGACTAGGGATATTCAAGTCAGACGCATTCACTCTCCTACATGGGGCTCACAGACTAAGGAAATAGGAGACCTGGTTCTTAATTCTAATTTTAAAGAGAAGTTATGTAACCTGCCCAAGGTCACAGAGCGGGTAAATGGCAGAGCTGGAATTAGAACTCAGGCTTCTTGACCCCCAGGCCTGTATTCTTTCCATTAGGCCACACTGTTTCTCTGGAAAGTTCCTAGGTTCTTGCAAATGACCTTCTTTGTGAGATTCTCAGGCTCCTCCTCTGTGTCACACCCACTGTGACACTGTGGGAGTCTCTCAAGGCTCAGGTATGGGTCCTCTTCTATTCATCATCTACACTCACTATCTTGGAGAACTCATTTGTTCCCATGGCTTCAACTACCAGCTCTAAGGTGACTCTCAAATTTACCTCTCCAATCCTGACCAATCTCCTTCTCTGCTCTTGCATTTCCTCCGACCTTCAGGTCATCTCTTCCTGGATGTTCTCCCAACATATCAAATGGAACATATCCAAAACTGAACATTTCCTCTTCACAACCAAACCCTATCCTCCCACTGCCAGTACCATCACTGTAGATAATACCACTTTCCTCCTTCGCTCATAAGCCTGTAATCTTGGCATTACCTTGGACTCATTTCTCTCATTTAATGTACATATTCCATCTATCAGCAAGTCCTGTTGGTTCTACCTTCACAACAACCTAAAAATCTGCCCTTTCCTCTCCAGCCAAACATCTACTATGCTAATTGAAGCACTGGCTTAGTCTTTCCTTTGGACAGCAGAGTCTCTCAGCTGTGCCAGGGGAAGTTGCTCACTGAGTTCCCAACATGGGTGACTTTTAAATAATTCTCTCCTTTCTGACCTCCCTTTCTCCGGTCTCTCCCCACTCTGGCCAATATTCACTCTGCTGTTTGGATCATTTTTCTAAAAAAAAGATCAGTCCAAGTGTCCCCACTCATGAACCTCCAGTATTTGGTCATCCTCTTCCACATTAAACTACAATCCTTATCATAGTTTTTAACAAAATCATCTCACCCTCCCAACT
The DNA here is from genome assembly GCF_015852505.1 of Tachyglossus aculeatus. NCBI lineage: Eukaryota > Metazoa > Chordata > Mammalia > Monotremata > Tachyglossidae > Tachyglossus > Tachyglossus aculeatus. Next base: position 91,139,003 of record NC_052069.1, read on the forward strand.
TACCTCACTGATTTCCTACTACAATCCACTCTGCACATTCGTTCCTCCAATGCCAACATACCACTGTACCTCAATCTCATCTTTCTCACTGCTAACTCCTTGCTCAACTCCTCCTGCTGACCCGGAACTCCCTCCCCCTCCATATATGAAAAACCACCAGTTTCCTCACCTTCAAAACTTAATTAAAATCACATCTCCATGAGGTTTTCCTGATAAATATTTTCCCCCTACTCCTTCTCCCTTCGATGTCACTTATGCACTTGTATCTGAACCCTTTAAAAAATTAATATTCACCCCACCCTCAGCCTCTTGGCACTTATGCAGAAGCAGCATGGCCAAATGGTTAGAGCATGGGCCTCAGCATTAGAAGGACCTGGGTTCCAATTCCACCTCCACCACTTGTCTGCTGGGTAGCCTTAGACAAGTCACTTCACATCTCTGGACCTCAGTTACCTCATTTGTAAAATGGGGGTTAAGACTGTAAGCCCCATGTGGGACAGGGACTTGTATCTACTCCAGTGCCTAGAACAGAGCCTGACACATAGTAAGTGCTTAACAAATGCCATTAAAAAACCCAGACAAAAACAAATAAAAAAACTTACCTATATATCCATAATTTATTTATATTAATATTGATTGATTGATCTCCCCCTCTAGACTGTAAGCTCCTAGAGGCCAGGGTATGTGTCTACCTGAGATATATACTTTCCCAAGAACTTAGTATAATTGAGTGCAAACAATCAGCACTCAATAAATACCACTGATCGATAATGCCAGATCAATTTTACAGGATAAAGTCCTTGGCTGAAGTTTGATTAAGCCTATTAATTTTGATGAGCCTTCTCTTGACTCTGGACAAGGGATTGCCTAGCTGAATGACATCTTCCAATACTTCAAAAACTTTGTGATGAGAAATTTCTCAGTCCTATACACTGCCATACTTATTTGCAGAGTTGCAGAGTTGCTAACAGTAAATGTGTGAGTTGAGTTCTCATTTATTTTCTCTTGCTCATTTTAGAAGGAAGAAGTGCTTTTAAGTATGAAAATGCCCAACTGGGGATATAGGCAGGAAGCCAAAGACTTTGATAATCACAATTGAATAATCAGTTTTGGAATATATAAACAAGCCAGCAACCAGGAAACAAAACTTTGCAAAAGCCTGCATTATAACTTCCAGAAAGTAAAATGCTCTGTTTCTTATCCAATATGAAAACAGCTATTTAAAGATATGCCTAAGAATAACTCCCAAATTTGAAACATATGTGTCCCATAGTAAAATTAATCTGCAGAATTACCAGCCATTTTGAATTATGATCACCAAGTAGTAGAATGTCCAAGACAAAGCTATTAAATACTATTACCTGATTGGACACTATGAAATTTGACAAATGAAAATGTCCTTTTCCCTGTTTACTGAAGGGGATTCTAACATTCCTAATTAGGATTACTCTGGGAATTTTTCAGATTAATATTTAAACAACTTCTTTCTTATTTTTCTTTCATTTTTCTTCTTCCTTTTTCTTCCTGCCATCTTCCCTTTCCTTTCTCCTCATAAATAGAAATGGATAAAGCTGCACTTTTCATATAAAGCTCTGTAAAATAAGGCTTCCTCTGGAGAGACAGGACTTGACATTTAGTAATAATAATAATTATAGTATTTATTAAGCACTTACTTACTACATGCCAGGTACTGTACTAAGTGCTGGGGCTACTACAAGCAAATTGGGTCAGACACAGTCCCTTGTCCCACGTGGGGCTCACAGTCTCAATAACAATTTTACAGATGAGGTAACTGAGGCACAGATAAATTAAGTGACTTGCCCAATGTTACACAGCAGACAAGTGGTGGAGCCGGGATTAGAACCCATGACCTTCTGACTCCCAAGCCCCTGCTCTATCCACCACACCGTGCTGCTTCTATCCATTATGCCACAAAATCTCCTGAAAACAAAGATTTCCTGAGCTACATGACTGAAGCCCAATCCTAAAAAATAATACATAGTACTTTTCTGCAACTATATATTTTTCCCAGACTTTTACAATCATTGATTTTTAATTCACACATAATCTCTGCATCATCCCCATTTTACAGATGAGAAAACTGAGACAACAGGTGGCTAAATGACTTAGCTCTTGAGTTTACACAGCAAGCCTCAATCAACGGTAGGCTAGAAGCCAAAATATCTGCCTTCCAGCCTTGGGTTCATGCCACTAGTCTGTCCTGCTATGGCTTGCTCTGATTTTTTTTTTAATTTACATCTTCTGCCTGGGCCAAATGTTCATAGCCCTGGGTATTATTACTTTAGTGCTGCTTTGTCATCAAGGGAAACCTCTAATGCTGAAGAAATATTGTCAGAAGAGAAAGCAGGCATCCAGCAATGTGTCATCAGTGAAACTAAAGACAGGGATCTCAATGGATAAAATATTTCGGAATGAAAATTATGTTGAATTGATGTGGAAGCAATTAGCCAAACCACAGGAAAAAAAATAGGTAATATTATGTACGTAAAATTTCACTACTTGATTTTCTGGTAAACAGAAGGAACCCATGCAGTGTGGTTGTAATTTAATATTGTATCCAAAATATTAAAGTGAAATATACTGTGGCTCAGAAAAGACTTATTTAGACAGACTAAAGGACCATGGAGAAGAGAAGTCTAACAGGACAACTCACTTTTGTCTTTGCTAATGGGAACGTTTGCTTTTGGGAAAGTAGTGACCAATTTTTCCTCAGTCTGTACTGAGCTTAAACTATGTTTTAGGGATTTAGTTTAGACATAAACTAATTAATTAGACACTAATAAAAATGAGAATTGAACAGACTGAGCCCCTTCCTTCCTCTCCCCCTCTTCCCCCTCTCCATCCCCCCATTTTACCTCCTTCCCTTCCCCACAGCAACTGTATATATGTATATATGTTTGTGCATATTTATTACTCTATTTATTTATTTTACTTGCACATATCTATTCTATTTATTTTATTTTGTTAGTATGTTTGGTTTTGTTGTCTGTCTCCCCCTTTTAGACTGTGAGCCCACTGTTGGGTAGGGACTGTCTCTATATGTTGCCAACTTGTACTTCCCAAGCACTTAGTACAGTGCTGTGCACACAGTAAGCGCTAAATAAATACGATTGATGATGATGATGATACATATTTATTACTCTATTTATTTATTTATTTATTTTACTTGTACACATCTATTCTATTTATTTTATTTTGTTAGTATGTTTGGTTTTGTTGTCTGTCTCCCCCTTTTAGACTGTGAGCCCACTGTTGGGTAGCGACTGTCTCTATATGTTGCCAACTTGTACTTCCCAAGCGCTTAGTACAGTGCTGTGCACACAGTAAGCGCTCAATAAATACGATTGATTGATTGATTGATTGAACATTGGAATGACCTAATAATAATAGCCTGAAAAATCTCCTCATAAAGGATTCTTAACTAAACAGGATGGCATATAGGTTTTGAACTGTCTAGAAGAAACAGGTGGATTAAGTGACTTCTCAATCAATCAATCAATGGTATTTTTATCATATACGTTAAGAGTTTAATATGTGCCAGGCACTGTACTGAACCCTGGGGTAGATACAAGCTAAACATGTTGGACACAGTCCCTGTCCCATATGGGGCTCACAGGTTTAATCTTCATTTATCTGATGAAGTAACTAAGGCACAGAGAAGTTAAGTGACTTGCCCAAGATCACACAGCAGACCCGAGGTGGAGCAGCTGGGATTAGAACCCAGGTTCTTCTGACTCCTAGGCCTGTGCTCTATTCACTGGTCCACTATGCTTCTATTAAGTGAATCAATCACATTTATTGAGCACTTACTGTGTGCAGAGCACTGTAGTAAGCGCTTGGGAGAGTACAATATAGCAATAAACAGACACTTCCCCTGCCCATGATGAGTTTACAGTCTCGAGGGGAACAGTTCACAGCGCTTACTCTGTGCAGAGCACTGTACTAAGCGCTTGGGAGAGTACAGTATAACAATAAACAGACACATCCCCTGCCCACGATGAGTTTACAGTCTCGAGGGGAGCAGTTCACAGCGCTAACTCTGTGCAGAGCACTGTACTGAGCAGTGGGAAAGTATAATACAACAAGAGTTGGTATGCATGGTCCCTGAACTCAGGAGGCTCACAGTATAGTGGGGATTCAACATCCCTGCGTGCTTCTCGGTGGTAAAGTAGTTTTATCTAAAAATACCTATTTCAACTTCTGGAATTTCAAAAGATACTTCCCCATTGTGGGCTAGGAATAGATCATGTGGTAGACAAGACAGGGTCACCAACGACATAGTTCAGGAAAGCAGTTAGCTCACCAGAACCAAAGCAATCCTCACCACAACATAGTAATACCAGACAGGACATGTGAGGTGAGCAGATGTCAGCAAGAGTCCAATGTGGCTTCTATATAGTCAATAGAAAAGGAGAAAATATAAGCAGAGAGAGCAGAAATGATGTTTTATAGCCAAAAAGAAGCTTAGTCTCAAATTCTCATTGCTTGGGGAAGTGGCCTGGTCAAGCAGATAAAGCATTTGCCTGGGACTCCAAAGGACCTGGTTTCTAATCCTGGCTTCGCCACTTGTCTGCTGTGTGACCTTGGGCAAATCACTTCACTTCTACGGGCCTCAATTACCTCATCTGTAAAATGGGGATTGACATGGTGAGCCCCACATTCATTCATTCATTCATCATATTTATTGAGCACTTACTGTGTGCAGAGCACTGTACTAAGCGCTTGGGAAGTACATGTTGTCAACATATAGAGACGGTCCCTACCCAACAGCGGGCTCACAGTCTAGAAGGGGGAGACAGAGAACAGAACAAAGCATATTAACAAAATAAAATAAAAAGAATAGTAAATATGTACAAGTAAAATAAATAGAGTAATAAATCTGTACAAACATATATACAGGTGCTCTGGGGAGGGGAAGGAGGTAGGGTGGGTGGGGGGATGGGGAGGGGGAGAGGAAGGAGGGGGCTCAGTCTGGGAAGGCCTCCTGGCAGAGGAGAGCTCTCAGTAGGGCTTTGAAGGGAGGAAGAGAGCTAGGTTGGCAGATGTCTGGAGGGAGGGCATTCCAGGCCAGGGGGAGGACATGGGCTGGGGGTCGACGGCAGGACAGGTGAGAACGAGGAACAGTGAGGAAGTTAGCGGCAGAGGAGTAGAGGGTGTGGGCTGGGCTGTAGAAGAAGAGAAGGGAGTTGAGGTAGGAGAGGGTGAGGTGATGGACAGCCTTGAAGCCGAGAGTGAGGAGTTTTTGCCTGATGCGTAGGTTGACTGATAGCCGCTGGAGATTTTTGAGGAGGGGAGTAACATGCCCAGAGCGTTTCTGCACAAAGATGATCCGGGCAGCGGCGTGAAGTACATGGGACATGGACTGTGTCCAACCTAATTGGCTTGGATCTACCCCAGTATAGAGTGCCTGGACATAGTAAGTGTTTAACAAATACTATAAAAAATAAAAAGCTCTAATTTACTATTGGACTGCTGGGAGATAACTGCAAAATAATTTTTAACTTGGCACCACCAATCATGAGAGTGACTGCTGTCCTGGGGCCTAAATTATGAAAAGAATAGGACACCAAGAAGCCAAACTGAAAAGACCAAAAGTAACAGCAAACATTGCTAGGGATAAATGCATATCAGCGTGAGAAAGGACAATTGTTGGATGTCCATACTGTGGAATGGAAGCAGCTTGGCTTAGTGTAAAGAGCACTTGTCTGCGAGTCAGAGAAAGTAGCATGGCTGGGAGAGAAGAAGCATGGCTTAGCGGAAAGAGCACGGATTTGGGAGTCAAAGGTGATGGGTTCTAATCCCAGCTCCACCATTTATCAGCTGTGTGACTTTTGGCAAGTCACTTAACTTCTCTGTGCTTCAGTTTCCTCATCTGTAAAATGGGGATTAAGACTGTGAGCTCTCCGTGGGACAACCTGATTACCTTGCATCTAATGCAGCACTTAGAACAGTGCTTGGCACATAGTAAGCACTTAACAAATACCATCATTATTATTCTCATCCCAGTTCTACCAATTGCTTGCTATGTGGCCTAGGGCAAGTCACTTAACTTCTCTATGCCTCAGTTTCCTCAACTGTAAATTGGGGATTAAATACCTCTTCTCCCTCCTAGAGTGTGAGGCCCATGCAGGAAAGGGACTGTGTGTGACCTGATTAGCCCAGAACATAAAACAGTGTTTGACACACAGTAGGCACCTAAGAAATACCTTCTGGAAATAACAGTGCATAGCTGCCACTGCGAGTCATGTCATGTAAAGGAAAAATGTGTGTGTTTTGGCATACATATCAGAATCATTAGAGAAGCAGCGTGGCTCATTGGAAAGAGCACGGGCTTTGGAGTCCAAGGGCAGGGGTTCAAATCCCGGCTCTACCAATTGCCAGCTTTGTGACTTTGGGCAAGTCACTTCACTTCTCTGGGCCTCAGTTTCCTCATTTGTAAAATGGGGATGAAGACCGTGAGCCCCGGTGGGACAACGTGATCACCTTGTAATCTCCCCAGTGCTTAGAACAGTGTTTTGCACCCAGTAAGCACTTAATGAATGCTATCATTATTATTATTATACATCAGTGACTTTCAGATTTTATATTTATTAATAAATAAAATATATAACTGGAAGTCTATGTTATCTAAACTCTGATTCATTCATTCATTCATTCAATTGTATTTATTGAGTGCTTACTGTGTGCAGAGCACTGTACTAATCAATCAATCGTATTTATTGAGCACTTACTGTGTGCAGAGCACTGTACTAAGTGCTTGGGAAGTACAAGTTTGCAACATATAGAGACAGTCACTAACCAACAGCGGGCTCACAGTCTAGAATGGGGAGACAGACAACAAAACGAGACATATTAACAAAATAAAATAAATAGAATAGTAAATTTGTACAAGTAAAATAAATAGAGAAATAAGTATGTACAAACATATATACAGGTGCTGTGGGGAGGGGAAGGAGGTGAGGCCGGAGATGGGGAGGTGGGGAGGGGGAGGAGGGGGAGAAGAAGGAGGGAGCAAAGTCTGGGAAGGCCTCCTGGAGGAGGTGAGCTCTCAGTAGGGCTTTGAAGGGAGGAAGAGAGCTATCTTGGTGGATGTGCGGAGGGAGGGCATTCCAGGCCAGGGGGAGGATGTGGGCCGGGGATCAACGGCGGGACAGGCGAGAACGAGGCCCAGTGAGGAGGTGAGCGGCAGAGGAGAGGAGGGTGCGGGCTGGGCTGGAGAAGGAGAGAAGGGCGGTGAGGTAGGAGGGAGCGAGGTGATGGACAGCCTTGAAGCCAAGAGTGAGGAGTTTCTGCCTGATGCGTAGGTAGATTGGTAGCCACTGGAGATTTTTGAGGAGGGGAGTAACATGCCCAGAACGTTTCTGCACAAAGATGATCCGGGCAGCAGCGTGAGGTATAGATTGAAGTGGGGTGAGACAGGAGGAGAGGAGGCTGATCCAGTAATCCAGTCGGAATAGGATGAGAGATTGAACCAGCAGGGTAGCAGTTTGGATGGAGAGGAAAGGGCGGATCTTGGCGATGATTGAACAGGTGCTTGCTGCATTTGATGTGATTCTATTTCTCCTCCTAAAAGCTATGCTATTTAACAATTAGGTTGCTCTATTATTGTTTGTCTTGATTAACTTGACTTTTGATGTATGTGTCGAAGATGTACACTTGAAGGGAATTTTTAAGTATTTTATAGATTGCCATCCTGATGTCATTAATAAGGGCAATTATCTCAAAATTTGTAAGATTAGGGTTTTACTCTGACCCCAGAGGATAAAGAGTAGCTACACTGAACAACTTTGCCAATTTCTACTAACATCACATTTTTCAAAAGAGTACTCAGGGGTTTTGAAGACTTTAATGTATTCACCTGTTCATAATAGCTTTATTGAAGGCTACAGTGTTCATCATTTAGGTCTCTTGTTTATTTCACACAACAGCGTATTTCAATACAGGCATTTAGCATTGTTTAATAAGGTAGATTCTACAAGTTTAGCTCAACTTGATTTACTCTTCAGTAATTACGATCTACCACTGTGGTATTTCAAGAATTTAACGTTTCAGAGTTACATTAGCCAAACCTTAGGAAATAAAATGAAGGTTTTTATGTCCCGAGGAAACTATAGGCAAGTCCAATATGTATGTTTTGATTTCATATTTATATCACATTGATAGAAAACTCATTGTAAATTCAGTGTGGAAAGATGTGTATGTATACGTATATAAATTATAAATTACAGATATGTACATAAGTAAGCATATATATCATTCCCTTTATTCATCCCCCCACCGAGCCCCACAGTACTTACGTTCATATCTGTAATTTATTTATTTATATTAATGTCTGTTTTCCCCTCTAGACTGTAGACTCATTGTGGGCAGGGAATATATTTGTTTATTATTTTGTACTCTCCCAAATGCTTAGTGCAGTGCTCTGCACACAGTAAGTGTTCAATAAATATGATTGAATGAATATACATACATATATTATATAGATATAGATAGAGCCATCTTTTGATTTTGAAGACACCACTGACAACAAAGTCATTCACTCATTCATTCGCACTTATTGAGCACTGTACTAAGTGCTTGGAAGAGTACAATATAACAGTAAACAGACACATTCCCTGCCCACAATGAGTTTACAGTCTAGAATAATAATAATAATAATGGCATTTATTAAGCGCTTACTATGTGCAAAGCACTGTTCTAAGCACTGAAGATCACAACAAAAGTCTACAGCACCTGATATTCCCAGAAGGCCTCCCATCCAAGTACTAATAAGGCCCAACCCTGCTTAGCTTCCAAGATCAGACAAGATGGGGCATGTTCATGGTGGTATGGCAGCGCCTACAAGTGCAGCTGTAGCCGAAAACACCAATGCAGGATCCACAGTCCCGACCACAGTGGGCACCCAAAATTTTGTCCATTGTGGCGTTGTGCTTGATGTTTGTAGACCCTGATGCTGTTTTTATTATTATTATTATTTTGACATGTGGAAAAGAATTAAGCAGAGTATTAGAGCATGAGTCCCTTTGAAGTATTTCTGAAAATAACACACACAAATAAATGGACGTGGGAGTCAGACAATCAATCAGTGATATTTACTGAGTGTGTGCCATGTGCATAGCATGTACTAGGAGCTTAGAAGAAAAATGGACGCAGGAGTCAGATAATCAATCAGTGATATTTACTGAGTGTGTGCTGTGTGCATATCATGTACTAAAAGCTTAGAAGAGAACAGTGTAACAGAGTTGGTAGACACTTTCCCCTGCCCACAGGGATTTTACAGTCTAGAGAGGGAGACAGACATTTTAAAAAAATACAGATATGTGCATAAGAGCTGTGGGAGTGCAGGTGGGGTGAATATCAAGTGCTTAAAGGGTACAAATTCAAGTGCAAGGGCATCACATAAAAGGGAGGAAGTAGGGGAAGTGAGAGTTTATTTGGAGAATCAATCAATCAATTGATCTTATTTATTAAGAGTTTAGTACATGCAGAGCAGTGTACTGAGTTCTTGGGAGAATACAATATAACAGACTTAGTAGACAAGTTCGCTGTCTTCAATATGCGTACAGACTAGAGGGAAAGACAGACATTAATATACACAAATGAACTAGAACAAACCATAATATATCATTGTACTTAATATAAACATGATAAACAAGCCACTAGAGGATCTTGAGAAGTAGGGAAGCGTGGAATGAATGGTTTTGTAGAAAAATAATCTGTGCAGCTCAGTGGAGAATGAACTGGAGTGGCAAAAAACAGGAGGCAGGGAGGTCAGTAAGGAGGTTGATGCACTAATCAAGGTGGGATAGAATAAATGCTTGGATTACCATGGTAGCAAGTAGATAGTTAAGTGTGACACTTGCTAATGCGCGGGTCTGCCTGTAAATATCTTTTTAACTTTTAAAGGTAGGAATATCTAATAGGTGAGGAATAACAAATGACAGACTTCAGAATCTGAGCTATACTGAAAGATAGTGTCTTCAGGGGAAGAGGTCATTTCAGCAATGACTGCTTTTAATATAAAGTTGATATGTAGTGGATTTTTTTTACTGTATTGTCTTGTTTATATGTTCAGACAGATTTTACGTTTGATTTAGATTCTCTCAGTGATTTGCAAGGGCTTGGGAGTCAGAGGATCAATCAATCAATCAATCGTATTTATTGAGCGCTTACTTTGTGCAGAGCACTGTACTAAGTGTTTGGGAAGTACAAGTTGGCAACGTAGGTACTAATGTAGGTACTAATCCCGACTCCACCAATTGTCTGCTGTGTGACCTTGGGAAAACCACCTAACGTCTCTGTACCTCAGTTATCTCATCTGTAAAATGGGGATTAAGACTGTGACTCCCACGTGGGACAACCTGATTAGCTTGTATCTACCCCAGTGCTTAGAACAGTGCTTGGCACATAGTAAGCACTTAATAAATACCATCGTTATTATTATTATTTGCTGGCTGGGTAGGTTTTGTCCAGGGTTGTCATTTAGATCATTATTATTTTTGCACCTGGCCGTGGAATGGGAAGACCCATTCAGCTGCTATAGGTAGGTTGGATCTTTGGAAGACATAGCTTACTGACCTGACAAAACCGAGCCCAGCAAAATGAAGGGGATCAATGACAACAGTAGCCGATTAAAACTTCCTGATGGGTAAACCGAGAAAATTGCTAAATGGAGTCCTGTGGATTAAAGATGGGAAACACATGTGCGTCTGTGTGTTCCCGAAAAATCCTAAGGTGTTTTCACAACAGGAGGATTCTGTAAAAGCATTCTTAGTGTGTTTCTCCACTAATCTTTCTTCCAATTCCATCTGACCTTAATAAATGGCACCGACTGCTTTTCAGAGCATGCGGTAGGGCTCTTTGTGGTCTCGGGCAATGAGCAAAACATTTATGGTGCTCAGGGAGAATCTTTCAGTGTCTTGCCTTTTTCCTGCTTCCTTGCAGTTATTCCTCAGGCAAACTACATTGTATTAAATATATATACATATGTAATGTGACAGAAAATCTAAACACAGCTCTTACCTCTGGAAACATTTTAACCAAGGATGAAACTTTACCTTTGAAAACAGCAAATGATTATCTCCCTCCCTTTCATATTTTAAAGTCACTGATGAGAAGCAAAGAGATTTTTTTGCTTAAAAAAACAATGCTTGATTCCAAACTTTCTGGATTTAGGACTGAAGAACATGGCCTGGGGACCAAAAGTCGGGAAATCTGGGTTCATCTCTATCACTGACCTGGGCAAATCATTTAACCTCTCCTATCTCAGAGTCCTTATCTGTTAAACAGGATAAAATAAGTGTTCTCCCCACCTCTTAGATTGTAATCCCCATGTAGAATAGGGACCAGGCTGATTTGACTATCTTGCATCTACCCCAATGCTTACCATAGAATTTAGATACCATCATATTCATTAGTATTATTAATGACAATCATAATTTTTAAAAACTAAATATTCTGATGCAATTTGGGGCCCTTCTACCCTAATCCCCTCCATCATTAATGTAAAGGTTTTTTGAATTACAATTATTAGACTATAGACTGAATACTGTAAGTTCCTTTTTATAATATTTGTTAAGCACTTATTACATGCTAGACACTGTACTAAGCACTGAGGTAACTATGAGCTAATCAGGTTGGACACAATCCCTGTCCCACATGGGTAATCCCTGTTTTACAGATGAGGTAACCAAGGCACAGAGAAGTTGTCAAGATCACATAGCTGACTAGTGGAGGAGTTAAGATTAGAACCCAGTTCCTTCAGACTCAGGTTGTAAATTCATGATGGGTGAAGAATGTGTTGTCTACCAATTTTGCAATATTATATTCCCCCAAGCACTTACGACAATGCTCTGCAAACAATAGGTGACAATCTCTACAAACAATAGGTGCTCAATAAATTCCACTGATTAATTGTTTGGTCACTTTGGCCCTTCCACATATGCCTGCTGAACTAAATCCTATCTCCTTTCAGAACTGAACCCATTATATTCTCTTTCCATGATCAGCTGTTGGAAAAGGACCTACCACATTTTATGGACATTCCTGTTCTCACTTGGGTGAGCTCTACATTTTTCAGAGGATTGCTGTTGGTCAACTACCTTTGTTTTATAACAGTGATGGTATTTGTTAAGCTCTTACTAAGTGCCAAGCACTGTTCTAAGCGCTGGGGTAGATACAAGGTAATCAGGTTGCCACATATGGAGCTCCGTCTTAATCCCCATTTTACAGATGAGATAACTGAGGCACAGAGAAGTTAAATGACTTGCCCAAGGTCACACAGCAGACAAATGGTGGAGTGAGAATTAGAATCCACATCCTCTGATTCCCAAGCCTGTGCTCTTGCCACTAGGCCACACTGCTTCTCTATGTGCCACACATTTGAGTATGCCTCTAAAACAATTGGTGATTCTGAAACAGACCTCATACTTCTCATAAACCACATATTTTTTTAATGATTGCTTTCAGCTTTTCCCTAAATTCATCTTCTGAAATTGAATATCACTGGTTATAGCTAAGCAAATGAATACTTCTTCTCCAGAAGGTGTTTGCATATATTCATGTCTCATCTTTCCCCCAATATCTTTATACTTTAACTTCCTTTAATTTGTAACATATTTTTAGTCTCTGTCTCCCCCATTAGACTGTAAGCTCCTTGAGGGGAGGGATCATGTCTACTTATTCATCATCATCATCATCATCAATCACATTTATTGAGCGCTTACTGTGTGCAGAACACTGTACTAAGCGCTTGGGAAGTACAAATTGGCAACATATAGAGACAGTCCCTACCCAACAGTGGGCTCACAGTCTAAAAGGGGGAGACAGAGAACAAAACCAAACATACTAACAAAATAAAATAAATAGAATAGATATGTACAAGTAAAATAAATAAATAAATAGAGTAATAAATATGTACAAACATATATACATATATACAGGTGCTGTGGGGAAGGGAAGGAGGTAAGATGGGGGGGATGGAGAGGGCTCTGCCAAGCACTTAGTACAGTGTTCAGAGTAGAATAAGTGCTCAGCAAATATTGTTTGGATGACTGAAAACCAGATCAGAAAAATTTAAATTGCCTGCCAGATAAATCTGGAAATGGTTTCACATGCTTTGATTGAATGCAGATTCCTTGCACTTTTTTTTTTTTTAACAAAACCAGAACCTCAAATTCAGTCCTTGTTGTTTTTCCTTGTAAGGTCCTATGATGAATGAGATGTCCAGCTAATGGTCCACATCACACTGTGCAAAGAGTTTATTCGTGACCAGATAGGCTGACTTAGATTAATGCTATACAATAGTTTAAGGGCAAAATCTTAAACTCATGTTCAAAGAGAGCACAGTTGATGGAAAAATACTTAAAATTCGTCTTTGTCGATGATCCCTTTTAGAATTGTTCCATTCTTAGAAATGGTAAAGGAATGTTAATGTTGAAAGAGAGTCTTAATGTTGAAAGAGACTCTTTAAGATATTGTCTATTTTGAAGACATTGGCTATTTTATATACTAAAACTGTTTTACATGATCTTATCCAATTCAAAAATCCATTAACAAGATGGCCACTTTTAAAAAAAATGTGAGCCGTTCCTCCCGGCTAAAAAGAAATGATAGAAAAGACAAGGGGTATAAGCAGAAAAAAAATGTCTCCCCTTTGGGGAAATTATTTTGTTTTCCTTATAAAACTCTGAGCTTTATTTGCATTTGGAAATTCCAACTTCTCAAAGAATTTTCAGATAATGTCCATGGAAATCCCAGTAGAATTCTCTTTAGCCAGCAAAAGAGCATATTGGTTCAGGCTATAACTTTCAGCTGAAAAATTTAATAAGGTTATGAACTAAAACAGTACATATCTGTCCATCTTCCAATACATGCACTGTATTCCTTGAATTGTATTTATTGAGCACTTACTATGTCCAGAGCACTGTACTAAGTGCTTGGGAAGTACAAGTTGGCAACATATAGAGATGGTCCCTGCCCAACAACGGGCTCACAGTCTAGAAGGGGGAGACAAACAACAGAACAAAACAAGTAGACAGTCATCAATACCATAAGAATAAATAGAATTATAGCTATATACACATCATTAATAAGATAAATAGAATATTAAATATGTACAAGTAAAATGAATAGAGTAATAAGTCTGTACAAACATATATACAGGTGCTGTGGGGAGGGGAAAGAAGATTTCTCACTGGTGAACCTAGAAACCAACCCTCCTCTTATTCTGAAAGGGCCAATCTTCCCTGTTCTCAGCATGGGGGTTGGGGAGAGGGAAGTAATGGAGATTCTCATAACTGGGATTCTCACCAACTCCCCTCAACCCAAATCTTTTGGGCTGGATGTCTTCAACTGCTTTTTTCACTATGACCCCAATGCTTTGGCCACAACCTTTCCCCTCTCCTATAGTTCTATACTTTGACCAGACAATTAGATGTCTTGAACTAAAGGTGACAGAGACTCAAATAATAATAATAATAATAATAATAATAATAATAAAAGTAAATTTCATCACTGAATTTTAGGGGAAGCTTTGCATTTAATTTAACAATTAAGCAGGTGGCCTGATAGCATCACTTCCTTCCTTCCTCCCCTTCCTTCCTCTCCCCCTCATCCCCCCTTCATCCCCCCATCTTACCTCCTTCCCTTCCCCACAGCACCTGTATATATGTATATATGTTTGTACATATTTATTACTCTATTTATTTATTTTACTTGTACATATCTATTCTATTTATTTTATTTTGTTAATATGTTTGGTTTTGTTCTCTGACTCCCCCTTTTAGAGTGTGAGCCCACTGTTGGGTAGGGACTGTCTCTACATGTTGCCAACTTGTACTTCCCAAGCGCTTAGTACAGTGCTCTGCACACAGTAAGTGCTCAATAAATACGATTGATTGATTGATTGAGTGATCACTCTTCCTAACGCCTGCCCCCAGGGAGCCTTCATTCCCTGACTCCAGTGCTGAATTCCCACATGGAGTGGTGTCAAAGTCCCAAGTAACATTCCCCATCTCTGAGTTTTCCGTGTGGAATATTTTAGAAAACTTGGGAGAGGAGCCAATGGGTTGAAGCCCAGGAGCCCGTCTATTTCCAGGACTTGGGTGCTGCTGCCAGTTCAGCCTTCGTTCATTCGACCGTATTCATTGATCATATTTATTCTAGTAAGCGCTTGGGCGAGTACAGTAGAATGTGATTCATAGCTCACTGGTCAAGTCAATTTTTACACAGGGCAACACCATAGAATCCCCTGGTACATATTGGCGACACCATCGTAGACACCCCGCAGGTTTCAGGGATATGGAGAAGATACAATCCTTCCTCTCAAGAGGGAATTGAAACAAATGAACATATTCAGAACTGGGAATGTAAGAAGTATGTAAATACCTCCACACAGCCTAAAATTATCAATTCAGACTCAAGCACAAACAGTGTGAGGGCGAGATGTTCCATGAATGTCTTATCTGTGGAACTGCAGAAGCCTGAGGAGACAGATCTGGAATTGGCAGACTCTGGTGCATTTAGGGCATATATTTCCCAGCAAAACAGGTGGTCAGGGATTGTTACTCCTGCCTAACGCATGCTGTTTTCACTGAAACCCTCTGCTGTCTCCCACTTCTATCACAGAATTCCCAAACTCTGAGTTCTTTGCAGCAGATTTCTCTTCTAATTGTGGTGGTCCTAGACTACACTTTACCACAAATTGATATTGAGGTTGCATTTGTTCTTTTAGGGCATCGGAAGATCCTGAAATCATACTCATTCCCTTTCCTCTTCCTTCTCTTGCTGAGCCACAATTTGGGTGATAAAATCTGACTTGTTTCAAGAAAGTAAACTCAAAAAAACAGATGGCATAATCCAGTAGAATTTGTTTGGGATTGCTACAGCCTTATTGTTTGGGATGTTTTAGGGTGAGAATACTAGTGTTGGTGTGTTAACTTCCAGAACTATGCAAAAGCACAGGCCTTATTCCAGTATGCTGAGCTCTTTCATCCCAGATGTAGAGTGGATCATAACTGCAACAAGGATGAGGACTAGGAGGTGTTACAATAAGGGTATAATTGTCTAATCTACAACTCTCTGGATAAAGACTGTCTCCTTAACAATTTTTGTTTTACAAGTTCCTGTAATTAAGCACTGGCTTATGATCCTCCTCTCCTTTCCCTTCTTCTGATTGGTTTCCCCAAGCAGGATCTGATGGATCCCCGTTAAGTAATAATGATGATATTTATCAAGTGCTTAGTAGGTGTCAAGCACTATTCTAAGCCCTGGGGTGGATACAGGCTAATCAGGTCGGACACAGTCTCTGTCCCACGTGGGGCTCACAGTCTTAATCCCCATTTTACAGATGAGGTAACTGAGATCCAGAGAAGTGAAGTGACTTACTCAAGGTCACATACCAGACAAGTGGCGGGCCAGGATTAGAATGCAGGTCATTCTAACAGGCCTTCTAGACTGTGAGCCCGTAGTTGGGTAGGGACCGTCTTGATATGTTGCCAACTTGTGCTTCCCAAGCGCTTAGTACAGTGCTCTGCACACAGTAAGTACTCAATAAATACGATTGAATGAATGAATGAACAGGCCCATGCTTTATCCACTAGACCATGCTGTTTCTGCAGTATTCATCAAGCGTAGGCCAGATCTGACTGGTGGGAGAATCTGACTACTGAGTCCCCCGCGCTAGAGATGCAACCCTTCGGAGTGGTGGAAGAGGTGCAATGGAGAAGTTCTAGCTAATGGGACCTCTTAGTCTGGGCTCCCAACAGCTTGTGGCAGCTTTTTCTCATAGTGCCTACTCTCCTGGAGGATCCCCCTGAACAGCCAGTCAAGATCCCTCCCCAAAATACACACAACAGGATGTGATTGACTGTGTTCTATCATACTCAGCACCTATGGTTTTCCGCTTCAGATAGTAGCCAGGTGAGTTTGAGATGTGTTGCACTTATTCATTCATTCATTCAATCATATTTATTGAGCGCTTACTGTGTGCAGAGCACTGTACTAAGTGCTTGGGAAGTACAAGTTGGCAACATATAGAGATGGTCCCTACCCAACAGTGGGCTCACAGTCTAGAAGGGGTAGACAAGAGTACAAAACAAAACATATTAACAAAATAAAATAAATAGAATATGTACAAGTAAAATAGAGTAATAAGTACATACAAACATATATACATATATACAGGTGCTGTGTGGAAGGGAAGGAGGTAAGGTGGGGGAGATGGAGAGGGGGAGGAGGGGGAGAGGAAGGAGGGGGCTCAGTGTGGGAAGGCCTCCTGGAGGAGGTGAGCTCTCAGTAGGGCCTTGAAGGGAGGAAGAGAGCTAGCTTGGCGGATGTTGGGAGGGAGGGCATTCCAGGGCAGGGGGAGGACGTGGGATGGGGGTTGACGGCGGGACAGGCGAGAACGAGGCACGGTGAGGAGATTAGCGGCAGAGGAGCGGAGGGTGCGGGCTGGGCTGGAGAAGGAGAGAAGGGAGGTGAGGTAGGAGGGGGCGAGGTGATGGAGAGCCTTGAAGCCCAGGGTGAGGAGTTTCTGCCTGATGTGTAGGTTGATTGGTAGCCACTGGAGATTTTTGAGGAGGGGAGTAACATGCCCAGAACGTTTCTGGACAAAGACAATCCGGGCAGCGGCGTGAAGTATGGATTGAAGTGGGGAGAGACAGGAGGATGGGAGATCGGAAAGGAGGCTGATACAGTAATCCAGACGGGATAGGATGAAAGCTTGAACGAGCAGGGTAGTGGTTTGGATGGAGAGGAAAGGGCGGATCTTGGCAATGTTGCGGAGGTGAGACTGGCAGGTTTTAGTGACGGCTTGGATGTGAGGGGTGAACAGAGAGTGGAGTCGAAGATGACACCAAGGTTGCGGGCTTGTTAGACGGGAAGAATGGTAGTGCCATCAACAGTGATGGGAAGGTCAGGGAGAGGGCAGGGTTTGGGAGGGAAGACAAGGAGTTCAGTCTTGGACTTACTCAGGACTCAGGCTTCCAGTTGCAGATAAATGGGTGGTCTCCAGATCTGTGTGTGTGTGTGTGTATGGGTGAACCAGGGGGAGTGGACCCTGTCCCCTGCTAGGGGGTCCCTAGGAGAGGCTTCCTAATATCTCTTCCCCCACTTTCCCATGAAACTGTCAGTCAGTCAATCATATTTATTGAGGTCTTACTGTGTGCAGAGCACTGTACTAAGCACTTGGGAGAATACAACACAGCATGGCTCAGTAGAAAAGAACACGGGATTTGGAGTCAGAGGCCATGGGTTCAAATCCCTGCTTTGCCAATTGTCAGCTGTGTGACTTTGGGCAAGTCACTTAACTTCTCTGGGCCTCAGTTACCTCATCTGTAAAATGAGGATTAAGACTGTGAGCCCCCTGTGATCACCTTGTAACCTCCCCAATGCTTAGAACAGTGCTTTGCACATAGTAAGTGCTTAATAAATGCCATCATTATTATTATTATTAACAATTCAACAGGCACATTTGCTGACCTCAGCAAGCTTCTTCTTTGCCTGGAGCAGGGCTGAGAGAAGTGAACAGTCTTCCCAGGCTTCCTGTGTCAGGGGAATTGGGTGTGAATGGGTTGTTTCCAGGAAAATGAGGAGGAGACTGCTGAATGTCAAGTGGGCAGGACCCTGTTAGCATGAAAATTGGGGGTAAATTGGCTGCCTACAAGAAGTGGCCCCCTGGCTTAAAGAGCCAGACCCCCCCTCTCCACCCAGCTTTGCTAGAAATGCAAAAATCGAGCCTCAGGAAACAGGGGAAAGAGAATAATCACTTAGTAAAGCCACCTCTAAAACAATCCATTTTGGGAAATTAGAGAAATGTAATGATTTACTTCATAATATCAACAGAGGTTTTTGAATGTTTGGAAGTTAATCCTGAAGCCCACTTTATTACTTGCTTCAAAAATAGTGATTGATGATTGCCTGAAGATCTCCTGACAAACATGCACAGCTACTGCATTGCAAACTGACATTGGCCACTCAATATTTAGGAGAGGTTGACAGGTTCTAGGTATAAATTGGTAGAAATTAAGCAACTTCCCATTTGTCTGGCATATTAACCCCATTGCATCTTGAAATTTCTAACTAGATCATTGGATCATAATGAAATGGAACCCGGTAAAACACAAACTTGGTGACAGTAAAGAGACAAGGATAGTTTTCAACAAATAGATTTTTCACGAAATGGAAAAATGCCTGTCATAACTTCTCCTAGTCATATTTGTGCTCAACCCCTAATTCTTATTCCTAATTCAGACTGTTCTTTGGCATCACCAGTTCCTCTTAAATTCAAATGATCCCCCCTCCAGCCTTATCTTCAGCTTTTCCTTGTTGTTCTCATTTATGACTCCTCTCTGTATTCATATAGCTTTCCTTCCCTCTCCCCATATCAGAGGATTTTCAGGAGCTCATTAATCACGCAGCTTCACCCAGCAACAACAACACCTGCTGCTGGGATTCTCCTTCCTTTCCCAGTTCAGAGAACAGTTGGGTGGACATAAGGTAACCAGATGTCCCAATTTGGGTGGTGGCAGGTCTGCACTTTTGGGGTCCACTGAAAGACTTATAATAATAATAATGATGGTATTTATTAAGCACTTACTATGCGCAGAGCACTGTCCTAAACGCTGGGGAGGTTACAGGGTGATCAGGTTGTCCCACGGGGGGGGTCACAGTCTTCATCCCCATTTTCCAGATGAGGTCACTGAGGCACAGAGAAGTTAAGTGACTTGCCCAAAGTCACACAGCTGACAATTGGAGGAGCTGGGATTTGAACCCATGACCCCTGACTCCAAAGCATTTGCTCTTTCCACTGAGCCACGCTGCTTGCTTATGGAAAGGGCTTGTAGGGACTCAGTTGTGGCTGGGATAGTGGACACTGGGCTGCCTCCACCTGTCCCTATCCCTTCCCCTTAACTGCTCTGTCACAACTTAGGTCTCCACAACTAAACAGTATGGTCTAGTGGAAAGAGCATGGACTGGGAGTAAGAAGATCATGGGTTCTAATCCCAGCACCACCACTAGTCTGCTGTGTGACCTTGGGCAAGCCACTTCACTTCTCTGGACCTCAGTTACCTCATCTGTAAAAGGGGATTGAGACTGTGAGCCCCTCATGAGACAGGGACTGTGTCCAACTTGATTTGCTTGTATCCACCACAGCGCTTAGTACAGTGCGTGGCAAATAGTAAGCACTTAACAAATAGCATCATTAGCATTAGTGAATAGAGCACAGGGCTGGGAGTCACAGGAACCTAAGTTCTAATCCCAGCTCAGCTACTTGTCTGTTATGTGACTTTGGTCAGGTCACTTCTTTTGTTTGTGCCTCATTTACCTCATCTGTGAAATGGCAATTAAGACTGTGAGCCCCATGTGGAACAGTAACTCTGTCCAACCTGGTTTACTTGTATCCACCCCAGTGCCTGGCACAGAGTAAGCGTTCAACAAATACCACAGTTCAGTTAAACTGAACTAAGGTGTTCTATTCTAATACTTTCACCTCTCCTCCTCCTCCTCTTCCTACTTTACATTCTCATCAGTGGCAGTGATAGCGGTTGTCACTGCCATTACTATCATCAGTCAATCAGTGGTATTTATTGAGCATTTATTCTGTGCAGAGCATTGTACTAAGTGCTTGGGACGGTACCATACAACAGAGTCGGTAGACACATTCCCGGCTGATAAGGAGCTTACAATCTGGAGGGGGAAACAGACATTAAAATAAATTACATATATGTTCATAAATGCTGGAGGACAGAATATTTGTTTTTTTAGAAAAATGATCTGGGCAGCAGTGTGAAGTGAAGACTGGAGTGGGGAGAGACAGAAAACAGGGAGTTCATTGAGGAGGCTGATGCGGCAGTCAAGGTGGGCTAAAATATGTGCTTGGATAGCATTCTAGCGGTTTGGAGGGAGAAGAAAGGGTGTATTTTAAAGATATTATGAAGATAGAACCAACAGAATTTAGTGACAGAATGAATATGTGGGTTGATTGAGAGCAGTCGAGGATAATGCCATGAATATGGGCTTGAGAGGCAGGAAGGATAATGATGTTGTCTACAGCGATGGGAAAACAGGATGAGGACAGGGTTTGGGTGGGAAGATGAAGAGTTCTGCTAAGGACATGTTCAGTTGTTGGTGGGACACTCATGTAGAGAAGCCCTGAAGACAGGAGGAAATACAAGACTGCAGGAGAGAGGTCAGGGCAGGATAGGTAGATTTGGGAATCATCCTAGTCAGCAAGGAACATGTCTCCCAACTCTCTTATGTTGTACTCTCCCAAGCGCTTAGTGTGGTGCTCTGTATACAGGGGGTGCTGAATAAATATAAATGTTTGATAGAGATGGTAGTTGAAGCCATGGGAATGAGTTAAACTGGTCTTTCTGGCCATTGACGGAGGCTTCCACCGTGACAAGAAGCAAGACACCTGGACATTCTGGGATCTCTCTTTGATGTTTCAGAAGGACCAGTCCTGGTGTGATTGGTGGGGAAGGATGGCAGAGGATAATGATGACAGCAGGGATAAAGGAGGGATAGGAAAAAAAAGATGTTTCAATAAGTCTCCCTTCCTCTCTCTCTCTCTCTCTCTCTCTCTCTCTCTCTCTCCCTCTCTTCACCTTCTACACACACACACACACACACACACACACACACACACACACTCCAAATTTCTTGTCTTGCTCTTCCCTTGTTCCCCCCCACCCCCGACCCTTCCTCTCTGTCTTCCTGTCCCACCTTTTCATTTTTCTTCAGAACACTTCCCTTAAGGTCACATCTCCATCCTTGTCTGCACTCCATGGAATATGTTCATGTCACCTGATGGATTCTCAAAGACCTCAGCAATCCTTCTGTTTAGATTTCCAAAACCAGATGGCTACCATTGCTGAAAACCTATTCTCATCGGATAGCCAACATCATCTTTTCCCTCTTCTCCTTCTTCTCCTTCATCTCTTCTGTCTTCTCCTCCTCTTCTTTTTGATCCTCTCCCACCCTGCTTTTGTCACCCACAGAAGGATATCGGCCAGGCTTAGCTTTGGTAAGTCAAGGGAAGAGAGACCCCTAACATGCAGGGAAAGAAAAAGGGGAATTGTAAACCCCACACCATACACACACACACACATACACATACACACACACACACACACATACACATACACACACACACACACACACACACACACACACCCACACACCCACAATCCGTCTTCTGGTCTACTTCCCCTGTCACCAAACCTTGGCTGGTTCTTTGCCTTTGCACAGACATGTACGATTTCATCTCCCTTGGGTTACTAGAATAATTGGCTCAAAGTCTTCCCTGGATGTGATGCCACAAGGATCGTCTTCACTTAAAATAGTTTAAAAGAAAGGTTCTTAATCATAAACGTCTGTTTTCGTTCCCCAACCACGATGAACAGTCAGTCTGACCTCATTCACAAAACTTAGACTAGCACTGAGATGTTCTTTTTCTGCTGCTATTTTAAAATCACACCATCTGATCACTGAAATGTATGTCTTAATCCAATCAAACTAAAATTCCTGAGATAATTAGATTGGAGTTTTCATTCCTTGAATTCTCTTGGCCCCTGCTACCCCAACCTTCCATTGTCTTTTACATTTTTCAGATACTGCTGATTCCCTAGTTATAATCTTCCCAACATTCCTGTTTATTTCCGTTTGTGTGGTTGCTAACACTATATAGTGAGGAGAATTATATTCTGAGCTTAAATGGTGTGCATCTAATAGGGCTTAAAGCTACATTTCCCAGTGTTGCCTGCTTTAACTTAATCAGTAATTCTAAAAAAGCTTTGCATTATTATGTTAGCCTGAGAGGCAAAAGGAAAAGGTAAAGGAAATCACGAGGTAATGCCTGAAAAATAGTTCTTCTTGGGGAAATCATGGGCAGAGTGGTAAATTAGAGAAGATGAAAATCCATCAAAGTTGAAATAGAGAATAAAAATGATGTTATGTTGTCATGTTTGGCCGCATTCCTGTGGATATGTCACTAACTATTCTGCCTACATAACATCCCCAGTCCTAAGTTTCCTTCTAGATTCTGAGAATGATTCCTGGGAGCAGGAATCAACGTGCTCCCTGCAGAGGGGACATTGCTTAAGGATAAATAAAAATTACTTGTTGGGGGCAGCTGGGCTTACTCTAGTTCTTCCTTCCACTTACACATGACCGATTATAAAATCTGGAGCTAACTGGGAAGTCTAGGGCTTGAGGTGAGTTGCTCCTGAGTCTACATCTGTGCCAGAGAATATAAAGCATTTTATGCTTTTCCTAAACAATAATTCCATTCTGTAATGACACTAAAACTCTTCAGACAGCACAGTTTCAGGGTGAATGTTGCACTTAAGGGATGGTTGGAGTCACTTGACCCTTTGACTAGGTTTCTCATTAAAAACCCTGAGCTTTTTGGGCAATAATGACCCACATGTGTGCTTCACTTGAATGTCTTATAGCCTAAGTACATTAGATTAGGTTTAAGAGTTGTGCCTTGTAACCTTATAATGCAAACCAAGTTCCTAATGGCATTTCCCATCCAAATGTTAGTTCACAGAAAAACAATCATCTACCTCATCACCTCCTAGGTTCCTTTAGGAATGAATGGCATGTTTTGTTTCCTGGAAAAAACATAATGCTATTGTCTTGTAAGTTATCTCTGAATGAATAGAGGGAATTACTTCAAAATGCAGTAGCAGAATTACTGTAGATTAGTGTAGCACTGGAGTTTTAATGGTGGAGTTAAAATGGTTTTCTCATCAGCACATCAATGGTTGTGAAAGATTTCACTTTATTCCTATAACAGAGGATCTTGATCACACAGTGAGATGGTAAAACAGCAGGTCTGTGCCACAGGAGTCATGGACAAGCCACAGGTAGTGCCACTGAGTTGTTGCTTCCAGATAACTCCATTGTATAAAATCAAATATTTGATTTTGCTAAAGTAAGAAGAGATTTTCTTTTCAGGATACTTCCAACCAATAACCAAAACAAAGCTATAATAATTCAGTTTCAATATGTATTCTTCCATGTTAAAGGACAAAATGGCCAGGGCACAAGGTTAGAACTCAGACTCTTTGAGTGAATTGCTACATAAAGAATCAGGCAATCAATAATATTCATTGCGCACTTTCTGTGCATAGAACACTGTACTAAGATTTTGGTACAAAATTGTTGGTACAAAATCTCCCAAAATCTTAGTTCAGTGCTCTACACAGGCTTGGTAGACATGTTTTCTGCTCACAGTGAGTTTACAGTCTAGAGGGGGAGACAGACAATAATGCAAATAAATATATTATGGATATGTACATAAGTGCTCTGGGGCTGAGGGTCGAGTGGTTATTAAGTGCCTAAAGAGTACAGATCCAAGTGCTAAAGAAAAAAAAAGATGAAAGCATTTAGGATACTGCCATTGTTGTATTGGTTACAGTGAAGCAGATGTAGTTGTTTATAAATTGTAAACTGAAACATGAAAGCGACTGTAACTTTGTCTAGCCCATTAAAAATCTAGAGCTGGGGCTTTGAACTAAATATCCTTTTTTGCTTTGTGAATATCATTAGAATCAGGTAGCATCTTCCTTAGACTGTTACCCAGTGAGGGTTCAGATGAATTCAGAATAGAATCTGGCTCTTCAGTTTTTCAGATTGGGGTGAGAAATTCCCCCAGTGATTTAAGGGAGCCCTCAAGAGCTCCACCTAATCCTTCGTAGCTTGAAGCAAGTGAAGCTAAACAGGCAGAGACCAGTGAACTAAGTGAATGATGAGATGCAGTGTTGCCTACTGCATAGAGCACAGGCCTGGGAATCAAAAGAACCTGGGTTTTCATCCCGGCTCCTCCACTTGTATGCTGAGTGACCCGGGCAAGTCACTTCACTTCTCTGTGCCACAGTTACCTCAGCTGTAAAATGGGGATTAAGACTGTGAGCCCCATGTGGGACAGGGACTGTGTTCAATCTGATTAGCTTATATCTACCCCGACATTTAGTACAGTGCCTGGGACATAGCAAGTGCTTGACAAATATCACAAAAAAGGAGGAAGACAAGAGAGTGCCAGGCAGCTCCACCTGGGTGGAAGGGGATGACCACAGGTCTGAAAGGATTTAAAAAAACCTAGACAGTTAGTTAAAGATGGTGCCCTAAAGCAGAGCTTCTACAACAGGCCCCTCATATTTGCAGCCTGCTGTAAGATTTTTCTTTGGCCCACCAAATAGCATGGTCTAGTAGAAAGAGCACAGATAGGAAACCTGTGTTCTAATTTCATGTTCACAACTTACCTGCTCATAAAAGTTACTTCACTCTTCAGGTTTCTCATCTGTAAAATGGGGTTTAAATATATCCCTCCCTTCCCCTTGACTGTGAGCCCTGTGTGGGCTGTGTCCAATTTGCTCATAGTGCATCTACCCCAGAGATAAATACAGTGCTTGGCACATAGTAAGCACTTTAGAAAATGCAACAGTTCTTTCTTTTCCTATCCCTCCATTCCTGCCTCCTTCCCTCCTTCCCTTCCCTCCTTTGTCTCCTCCTCCTCCTTCTTTCTTATGTCCCTCCTTCTCCTTTTCCTCCTTCTTCTCCTCTTCCTCCTCCACCTCCTCCTTTTCCTCCTTCTTCCTCCTCTTCCTCCTTTCTTATCTCTCATTCCCTCTTCTTTCTCCTTATTTATTATTTTTATTGCTATACAGGGTTACCAGATAGAGGAGAGCAAGGCAGCAGAGGTTGACCACCCCTGACTTTAACATGTAGTCTTCCTCTGTTCCTTTACTAGTAGTAGTGATGATGATTATAATAATACTGATAATAAAAGTAAGTTATATAAATAATAATAACCATGGTATGTATTGAGGACCTACTAAATAATAATAATGATGGTATTTGTTAAACGCTTACTATGTGCAAAGCACTGTTCTAAGTGCTGGGGGGATACAAGGTGACACTTTTGTCCCACGTGGGGCTCACAGTCTTAATCCCTATTTTACGGATGAGGTAACTAAGGCTCAGAGAAGTTAAGTGACTTGCCCAAGGTCACACAACAGACACGTGTCAGAGCCAGGATTAGAGGCCATGACTCTGCCTCCCAAACCAGTGTTCTTTCCACTGAGCCACGCTGCTTCAATATGCTACTATACGCCAAGCACTGTTCTAGTGTTGGGTAAGACACAAGGTGACACAATCCCTTTTCCACATGATGTATGCAGTATTATTAGGAGGGAGAATCCCTATTTTACAGATGAGGAAATTGAGGCATAGAGAAGTTACGTGATTTGCCCAAAGTCACAGAGCAGTGGTCTCTTTCCATTAGATAACCCAGATTCCATTAGTCCGTACTCTCCTAGGATGAAGGGGTTGCTGGAAGTTATTCTTGAGGTGTATCCTCAGCTCCAATGAACAGCTTCTAGTAGTGGTTAGGTGTCTGTGGGGAAGAGGAACTCCAAAAAGATAGTTTGATATAGAACTTCAAGAGCACCACCAGGCTTGCCACCAGGCCTTTTTTCACTAAGCACTTACAACTGTAACGTACAGTACAAAGTGCTGGATAAAGTTTGAAGCGATATTTATTCAGAAGGCTTGAAGGCTCACATGGTCTCTCCATCTTTCAGGAATGAGCATGTGAGGGAATAAATTCATAAAGTCAAGTGCTAATTATTTCCAACCTTGAGTAGTACATCAGCATCTTCGTTGACCTCCCTTGCCTTCCATCTCTCCCCTCTCCAGTTATTCATTCATTCATTCAATCATATTTATTAAGCAGTTACTGTGTGCAGAGCACTGTACTAAGGGCTTGGGAGAGTACAATATAACAATAAACAGACAGATTCCCCGCCCACAATGAGCTTACAGTCTATAGGGTGAGACAGACATAAATATACTTAAGTAAATTATGTACATAACTGCTGTGGGGCTGGGAGAGGGAATGAATAAAGGGAGCAAGGCAGAGTGACACAGAGGTAAATGGGAGAAGAAGAAAAGGGGGCTTAGTCAGGGAAGGCTTCCCTGCCTTTTGGAGGAAATTTGCCTTCAATTAGGCTTTGAAGTGGGGGAGAGTAATTTGCTGTTGGATTTGAGGAGGGAGGGCATTCCAGGCTAGAGGGAGGATGTGGGTCAGGAGTCAGATAGATGAGATTAAGGTACAGTGAAAAAGTTAGCATTAGCAGAGCAAAGTGTGAGGGGTGGGATGTAGTAGGAGAGTAGTGAGGTGAGGTAGGAGGGGGTGAGGTGATTGAGTGATTTAAAGTCAAAAGTGAGGAGTTTTTGTTCCATACTTCACTTTGCTGCCCGGATCATTTTTCTGAAAAAACATACAGTCCATAGCTCTCCATTCCTCAGAAACCTCCAATAGTTGCCCATCCACTCAATTGGCTTTCAATCAACTCCCTCCTTCATACCTAACCACTCTGATTTCCTGCTGCAGCACGACCCATATACTCTGCTCCTCTAATACAAAACTACTCCCTGGCCTGCCACTAACCCCATATCCAAGTTCTCAAGTTCATATCCGACAATCCACCACTCTTTCCACCTTCAAAACCCTCCAAAAATTACATCTCCTCCAATGGGCCTCCTTCCTAGACCAAGTCCTTTATTTTCCCAGTCAGGCCTAGCCTCTGCACTGACTATGGATTTTCCTGTTTACCCCTTAAGTACTTGGAAACTCACCCCAGCCCCATAATGCTTATGAAAATATTCTTATGTTCAATTTCCCCTATCCCTAATCTATTTTAATATCTGGAGGAGCACTGTATCCTAGTGGAAATAGTATGGTTCTGGGAGTCAGAGGACCTGAGTTATAACAATAATAATAATAATTTATTATTATTGTGGTATTTGTTAAGCTCTTATTATCTCCCCACTTCAATCTATACTTCACGCTGCTGCCCGGATCATCTTTGTGCAGAAACGCTCTGGGCATGTTACTCCCTTCCTCAAAAATCTCCAGTGGCTACCAGTCGACCTACACATCAGGCAAAAACTCCTTACTCTCGGCTTTAAGGCTCTCCATCACATCGCCCACTCCTACCTCATCTCCCTTCTTTCCTTCTACAGCCCAGCCCACACCCTCCGCTCCTCTGCCACTAACCTCCTCACTGTCCCTCGTTCTCGCCTGTCCCACATCCTCCCCCTGGCCTGGAATGCCCTCCCTCAGCACATCCGCCAAGCTCGCTCTCTTCCTCCCTTCAAAGCCCTACTGAGAGCTCACCTCCTCCAGAAGGCCTTCCCAGACTGAGCCCCCTCCTTCCTCTCCTCCTCCCCGTCCCCCCACCCTACCTCCTTCCCCTCCCCAAAGCACCTGTATATATGTTTGTACAGATTTATTACTCTATTTATTTTACTTGTACATATGACTGTCTCTATATTTTGCCAACTTGTACTTCCCAAGTGCTTAGCACAGTGCTCTGTACACAGAAAGCACTCAATAAATACGATTGAATGAATGAATGAATGAATGCCAAGCACTGTACTAACAATCATATATCTAGTTACAAGACAATCGAGTTGGATAGAATATGTGTCCCACAGAGGGCTTACAGTCTTAATCCCCATTTTACTGATGAAGTAACTGAGGCAGGGAGAGGTGATGTGACTTGCTCAAGGTCACACAGCAGACAAGTGTCAGAGCCAGAATAAGAACCCATGTACTTCTGACTCCCAGTCGAACGCTCATATTCATTAATTCATTCAATTATATTTATTGAGCAGTTGTGTGCAGACCACTGTACTAAGCACTTGGTGCTTGCTGTGTGACCTGGACAGGTCACTTAACTTCTCTCTGCCTTAGTTTCCTCATCTGTAAAATGGGGATTCAATGCGTATTGTCCCTCTTACTTAGACTGGGAGCCCCACGTGGGACCTGATTTTAATGTATCTACCCCAGCACTTCGTTCGGTGCTTGGCACACAGTAAGGCGCAAATACCACAATTACTATTCCCCCTGTGGACTGCAGGCTCCATGGGGGTAGGGTTTGCACGTGCCAACTCTGTTGTATTGTTCTGTTCCAAGTGCTTGGTACAGTGCTGTGCACACAGTAAGCAGTCAATAACTGCCATTGATTGATTATGGATAATTCAAAATTAAATAACAGTTCAACAAAACAAGACTAGTAGCATACAGATCAGCAGTACATTGCGGCTGGATGTGAATGGGCCTCAGTGTCCTTGCTACTTTCGTTCATTCATTCATTCAGTCATATTTACTGAGAGCTTACTGTGTGCAGAGCACTGTACTAAGCACTTGGGGTACTTCAGATGATCTGGACTGTGACAACCTCTCAAGCATTCCAAACATGGCACACTGTATTTCACCCACTCTTTCCTCCAGGAAAAGGCAGTGTGGGCAGCTGCAATTGCCTGGGAACTTTGAGCCTCTGAACTGCCTGGATTTGCCCTTCCTGACAAAGGGCTCTGGGTCCTCTTAATCCTACTGAGATCCCTTTTTCAATGACGCAGGGAAGTAAAAGAGAATAATAATAATAATGGCATTGTTTAAGCGCTTACTATGTACAAAGCACTGTTCTAAGCACTGGTGAGGTTACAAGGTGATCAGATTGTCCCACGGGGGCTCACAGTCTTCATCCCATTTTACAGATGAGGGAACTGGGGCCCAGAGAAGTGAAGCAACTTGCCCAAAGTCACACAGCTGACAATTGGCAGAGCCGGGATTTGAACCCATGACCTCTGACTCCCAAGCCCGGGCTCTTGCCACTGAGCCATGCTGCTTCTCCAGGATTAGACATGAGAAGTTACGGGAGGTGTTTCTAGAAGCAGAAGCAGAAGTTAAGAGAAGCAGCTTGGCTCAGTGGAAACAGCCCGGGCTTTGGAGTCAGAGGTCATGAGTTCAAATCCCAGCCCCGCCCCATCTGCTGTGTGACCTTGGGCAAGTCACTTAACTTCTCTGAGCCTCAGTTACCTCATCTGTCAAATGGGGATTAAGACTGTGAGCCCCACATGGGACAACCTGATCACCTTGTATTTCCCCCCAGTGCTTAGAACAGTGCTTTGCACATAGTAAGCGCTTAACAAATGCCATCATCATCATCATCATCATTATTATTATTATTATTATTCTTATTATAGAACTGAACCTGAATTTCTGGAAGCCTCCTGGGTAATGCCTCTGGGACTCAGTTTTCTCACTTTTAAAATAGAGATTCCTGATGCTCCTTTGGGGCCCATGACTATTTGAGAATAAATGAGAAAATGTCTTTAAACTGCTGGTACCACTTTGTGGCAAGCAACAGGAATGGCATTCTTTCAGGAAAATATACTACCAGATATGCTACTTAAATCCTGTGCCTACTCATAAATCCTCTGAGCGTGCCTCTTGACGATTTGAGAATATGACCACCGTTCCTCAACTTCCCTTCATTATCTCAAAAATCTGAATCAATTAATCAGTGGTAATTAATTAATTCATTCAATTCAATCGTACTTATTGAGCCCTTACTGTGTGCAGAGCACTGTACTAAGTGCTTGGGAAGTACAGGTCGGCAACATATAGAGATGGTCCCTGCCCAACAGCGGGTTCATAGTCTAGAAGGGGGAGACAGACAACAAAACAAAACCCATAGATAGGTGGTAATTATTGCACCTTACCGTGTACAGAGGCCAAGCAACTAAATCAAGTGCTTGGGAGAGCACAATACAACAGGATTGATAGGCACAATCCTTGCCCTCAGAAAGCTTACAATCTGTTTGGGGAGACAGACATTAAAATACACTTAATATATATGTATATATTGGCTCAGATGACTACATAACTCATACAACTGAATAAGTATGGTAACTAAGGTTAGGCCGGGTTGATGGAGTGTTGAGAATTACCATCAATTAAAATTAAAATTATGAGATGAATCCCAAAGTCTAGATCAAAAGTAGATTAGGAGAGCAGAAAGAGTAACTGAGAGATTAAAATCATGTCAAGAGAGAAAAAAAGGTGGAATAGATAGAATGGAACCCCCACAAAAAGCATTAAAGGATTTGAAAAAGAAGAAGAAAATTAGGCCAGGGTGCAAATTCTAAAGGAACACCTACCTTGAAGTTTAGATCAGCAATTTAATCTTTAGTCAAACCCTACAGTGGAAGAAGTCCTGAAGAGAAGGGGGAACTTCCATAAGGGTTTAGCTGAATAATGAAGAAGGAGTCTTGTCTTTCACAGCCTACATGTGGCCATCATAAGGGGCCATTACAGAAATGGAGTGCCCCAGATGCACTTGGGTATTAAAATGCATTAAGGCATTTATTCTTGAAAGTAATGTATAGTCCTTAAAACAAAGAGAATAAAGAATAGTTCTCTTGGAAACAGAGTCTCCTAAATGGAAGTAAACAAAAAATTGATGGCAACTTATGGGTTTGTTGACTAAAGAAAACACCCAAAAGGCATAGAGGGGATTTGTGATGAAATTGTGGTAACTGGCCTGGGAGAGTTGATGTTTTATTTTCTGGTTTTCATTGAGACTTCATTTTAAATTTACATAACTTGAGGGATGACACCATCTGAGCTCTAGGAAAAGTACTGAATTGAGTCTACGTTTTGCATAAGATATAGGAATGAGAGCAGCGGTCTGTAAATAATTCAATCAATGGGATTTATTGAACACATCATGTGCAGAGACTGTACTCAGCAGTTGGGAGAGTACAATACAACAGAGTTGGTGGACACAATATCTGCCCACCAGAAACTTACCATCAAGAGGAGCATTGTCATTAGTAGAACACACACACACACAATTAGTACTTTTGTTGGTATTTCATCATCATCAATCGTATTTATTGAGCGCTTACTATGTGCAAAGAACTGTACTAAGCGCTTGGGAAGTACAAGTTGGTAACATATAGAGACAGTCCCTACCCAGCAGTGGGCTCACAGTATGGTATTTGTCTATGGAGTCATAGAAAAAATATCTTATTAATGAAAACTAAAGCACTTAAACACACACATATATAAATCCCTTAATATGTGATTAATTAAAGGATTATCCTTTTCACATTTCAATTAATAGTACATGTGTGTGTTACTATCAATTGAAATGTGAAAAGGATAATCCTTTAATTAATCACTTCATTATCAAGTGATTTTTAATTTTCATTAATAAGACACTTTTCGTAAGCCTTCAAATGTGAATTTATTCAGTCTAGTCTGAACATCTGGCCCTAAATATTATTTGTAATTGGAATTATCTCTTTAACATTTCAATTGCTACTAACGAGTTGAAGGTATCTCACTAGTATACCATGTTGTGCTCTGATTTGTCATCTTTGTTTTCACTCCTCAAGTTTATGGACATGATCCCAAACTGGAATTCAATTCCCAGATATGCAGTGTTTCAATGGAAGATCAAATGTCTTCTATCCACTCTTATCTACAAGAGTAAATGTGTTCTGAGGAAAACAGACACGGATGTATCTGTGCATCCCATGTATTTAATATCCTGTAGTTAAAGTATAAGTGAAAGCAAGAACAACTCAAGGAGAAAACACACACAAATATCATATGTCAGTTATCATTTTCAATGATAAAAATGTTCTGAATGTTAAAAAATGCAATCTTCTGGACCAATAATGCCCTTCTTAGAAAACATGTTTTGTTTCTTTCATGTGGAGAACTAAGATGACTAGTTGACTAAATTGGCAACTCCCCAAAACTGAGGCAATCTTTGTGCTGTTTGTTCCCAATTTGGTATGAAGCACATTTGAAAATTCACTGGGTGAACAGAAGCTATGATTATTATTAGATCTGTTGCTTGTTTACAAGAAGTCCACATTTAATAATAATAATAATAATAATAATAATAATGATGATGGTATTTAAGTGCTTACTATGTGCCAATCACCGTTCTAAGCATTGGGGTAGATACAAGGTCCATCAGGTTGTCCCACGTGGGGCTCACAGTCTTAATCCACATTTTACAGATTAGGTAACTGAGGCACAGAGAAGTTAAGTGTCTTACCCAAAGTCACACAGCTGACAAGTGCCAGAGCTGGGATTAGAACACACGACCTCTGACTCCTAGCCCAGGGTCTAACCAATAAACACGCTGCTTCTTTAGTATCTATCTCGCTACCAACCCCTGCCTCCCCTTAGCCTGAAACTCTCTTCTCCTCCATATACCCCAGACCACCACTCTCTCCACCTTCAAACCATTATTAAGGTCACATCTTCTGCAAGAGACCTTCCCCAATTAAGCCCTCTTTGCCACGGCTTGCTCTCCATACTACGTCATCTATACACTCAGATTTATGACCTTTGGATGTTTGATATTTGCCCCACTCCCAACCCCACAACACTTGGGTACATATCTTAAATAATATACTATAAATTTTGCATTTATTCATACTAATGCCTGCCTACCTGTCTAGACTATGAGCTTGTTTTGGGCAGGAAACATGTCTGCTAATTCAGTTGCACTCTCCCAAGTGATTAGTGCAGAGCTCTGCACTTAGTAAATGCTCAACAAATGCCACTGATCGTTTGATTTCTGTTCTTTTTTGATCAAATTCTAATTAACTTCCACAGGCCACAGCTAAAGAGCTGAGTGAAATTAGTGGAGGCTCAGAGGTAATATAACTGGGGACAGGTAAGTTCTCAGGAAGATTTCCTGGCTGACAGTAGTTATCCAGGGTCCAAGACAGCAAGATGTCTTTAGAATCAATTAATCAGTGGTATTAATTAAGCACTTACTGCATGCAGAGCACTGTTATAAGCAGACTCTTTCACACGTCTCATTTTTAAGGGTATGTTACTTCTCTACTGTATTTGACAATTCCTCAATTCCATTTTTTTAACCCTACCATATATGTAGAGATTGTAAACCCTCAGCACTTCCTGAAATATTTTATTTTCTCCCTAAACATTTTCATTGAACTCAGGTTCCCTGATAACTAGTACTAATAATCAATCAATCAGTCAATTGTATTTATTGAGCGCTTACTGTGTGCAGAGCATTGTACTAAGCGCTTGGGAAGTACAAGTCGGCAACACATAGAGACAGTCCCTACCCAACAGTGGGCTCACAGTCTAAAAGGGGGAGACAGAGAAATAAGACAGGAGAGTTCTTTTTCCCAAAGTCTAGATTGATAATCGGGATTATTAAGAGGGCCAGGTTGGCCATCATATTATTATTATGCTCCATCTAGGGGTTTTCGTCAGGAGACTGTAACTGGGGCCTCTTTGTTGCATAACCATAAACGAGGCTTGCAAGCATTTATTTTGTAATCAGAAACTGAAAGAAGTTATGGGATGAGAACCCCCATCCAAGATGCAACTCTTAGTGACCACAGGCTGAACCACATTCCCAAACAAGACGAGCTCAAAATTGTGATTAAATTAAAAAAAAAAAAGAAAGGAGAGAGCTCACAAAAGATACTAGTAAAGTTAAATTTGCAGCGTAATACCGAAAGCCACTGAGGTTTAAGACTTTCAGGGCCAAGATGATGGTTTGATAAATAGAAGTCGTTTGGTTTTGTTCTCTGTCTCCCCCTTTTAGACTGTGAGCCCACTGCTGGGTAGGGACTGTCTCTATATGTTACCAACTTGTACTTCCCAAGCGCTTAGTCCAGTGCTCTGCACACAGTAAGCGCTCAATAAATACGATTGATGATGATGATGATGATGAAGATAGAAGTCAGCTACAATGAGCTAGACCATATGCTAGTCTAAAATAACCCCCAAATTAAGACATTGACCAAATTCACAACCTCTACCTTCCTTTATATCTTGGTATATCTTGGGTGGGTAGAGAGAAATAAGGTTTCCAAATGAAGATCTCTTCAGGCTGGGTTTCAGGGGAGCAGACAAGCAGTACACTCGCAGCCAACAGGAAACATCCCAATCCCTGACTTCCCATTTCTTTGCCATCCAGAAAACTAGGCTCCAACCCCTGGGGCGTGGAGCTTTTCTATGACTGGCAGAGGAGCTGGCCTCTTTCTTGTAGGTTCTGGACTACTCACGTTCCCGGAGGGTACTGTCCCTTGCCTCTCCCAGACCTGTAGTCCTACTCTCTATTACATATACCTTTCGATCTGTCCATCGTATTTACTGAGCGCTTACTGAGTGCAGAGCACTGTACTAAATGCTTTGAAGAGTTCAATTCATCAGTTTGTAGACACGTTCCCTGCCCACAGTGAGCTTACCTTTCTCATCAGGCAGCGTGGCTCAGTGGAAAGAGCACTGGCTTGGGAGCCAGGGATCATGGGTTCTAATCCTGACTCTGCCAATTAGCTGTGTGACTTTGGGCAAGTCACTTAACTTCTCCGGGCCTCGGTTCCCTCATCTGTAAAATGGGGATTAAGACTGTGAGCCCTCCGTGGGACAACCCCATCTCCTTGTAACCTCCCCAGGGCTTAGAACAGTGCTTTGCACATAGTAAGTGCTTAATAAATGCTATTGTTATTATTATTATTATTGAAGCAGTATAGAGTGAGCACACAGTGATTTCATAGGAATTGTAACATTTAAAATGGGTTGAACTGAGTCAACTTGTACTTCCCAAGTGCTTAGTACAGTGTTCTGCACACAGTAAGTGCTCAATAAATACAATTAATTGATTGATTGAAGTGGTACATTGATAAAAAAAAAAGTACAATGATATTGCTTTAAAAAAAAAAATATCACCTTGCAATTTCATAGCATCTTTCTCCAAAGAACTAAATCACTTCACGAGTGTTTCATCCAGACTCATAACTTTCCAAGGTTTCCTAAAGGAGCTACCTGAGATAACTGTGACTCAAAGAGGTTCACTCCCTTAGCCATAGCAATTTTGTTATAAAGGTAAGTAAAATCCTTTAGAGGTCCAGACAGGGACTATATCAACTATGCACATGTTCTTAAGGTGAATAAAAGGGAATCCATAGTAGACCTTCTCATCTCATCCTATTCATTCTATCATGAGAAGCAGCATCACCTAGTAGATGGAGCACGGGCCTCAGAGTCAGAAGGCTCTGGATTTTAATCCTAACTCGGCCACTTAATTTATCTGTGCCTCGATTACCTCATCTATTAAAAGGGGATTAAGACTGTGAGCCTCATGTGGGACAAGGGCTGTGCCTAACCTGATTAGCTTGTATCTAACCCAGTGTTTAGTACAGTGCCTGGAAAATAGTAAGTGCTTAACAGATACTACAAAAATGCTAATTTTCCTGTCTCTTAAAAAAGCAAATGCAAACTAGCCCTTCAGTTTCCTATCCTCTCTTTTCTTCCCTGTAACTCTAGTTGAGTTTCTTTTTCCACTTGCTTGGAAACAGCTGCATTCCTGTTTTTTTAATTGGAGAGCAGTGCTGTTTTATTCAAGCAGCACTGACTTTCTGGTACCTTGAGATGTGCTAAATTCAATCAAAATACCCCCGAGTAGCAGCAAAATCAGGCATTTCTTCTATCCATTCATTACTCATGAAACTCAAATCTTTTCCCAGGTAGCAAGCTCTTTAATTTTTAATTCCTTCCCTATTTTATTATATTCAACCAGGTGAAATTGAAAAGAGGCAAGACATTTTTTCATAGAAAACTAATGATTTTTCCCTTCTAATTTCCTCGGTTGGCATGTCACCGTTATGTTTTCTGATGGCTTGAATAGAGTCATCAGCATTACTGAGTGGGACATTTATGAAACTCCAACCAATTCTAGCAGAATGCATGTTTTCACTCTGTGTCCTGGTTAGAATGATGCCAAGAGATTTGGGAATGTTTATCACATAGCGTGAGCCTGTTAAGATGAGGATGCTATAGTGTCTGAAGAAAGGGCTTGTGAGAAAGTATTCAATGCCAAACATCTGGGGTGCTACAGTTAAGGTGGGTTCTGTGAGAAAACAACCTGCATTTTAGAAGAATTGGGTGTATTTCACCTGAGCTCAAGAGATTTTTCAAAATAATAATAAAAATAATAACAATGGTACAAGGTTACAAGGATACAAGGTTATCAGGTTGTCCCACGTGGGGCTCACAGTCTTAGTCCCCATTTTACAGATGAGGTAACTGAGGCGCAGAGAAGTTAAGTGACTTGCCAAAGTCACACAGCCTCTCCCACAATTGCACGTCCAGTCTGCACGAAGCTCTACAGCCACAGCCCCCTGGCATCACACAGCTCAGGGCAGGATGGCTGAGGGGAGAATCTAACTACTACTCATTTAAAAAAACTGCTCAATGAATCTCTCCAACCTTGAAGCTCATCTTTCTAATGTGGACAGAGGACAAGGCCCAGACCTGCCCTGCTGTCAAGATGGAGCCATGGGTGGCACAGTCCTCCAATAGGGAGGGAGTTTCTTTGTGCAGAAACGCTCTGTGCATGTTACTCCCCTCCTCAAAAATCTCCGGTGGCTGCCAGTCAACCTACGCATCAAGCAAAAACTCCTCACTCTTGGCTTCAAGGCTGTCCATCACCTCACCTCCTCCTACCTCACCTCCCTTCTCTCCTTCTCCAGCCCAGCCCGCACCCTCCACTCCTCTGCTGCTAACCTCCTCACTGTACCTCATTCTCGCCTGTCCCGCCGTCGACCCCCGGCTCACGTCCTCCCCCTGGCCTGGAATGCCCTCCCTCCACACATCCACCAAGCTAGCTCTCTTCCTCCCTTCAAAGCCCTACTGAGAGCTCACCTCCTCCAGGAGGTCTTCCCAGACTGAGCCCCCTTTTTCCTCTCCTCCTCCCCATCCCCCCCGCCCTACCTCCTTCCCCTCCCCACAGCACCTTTAAATACATATTTGTACAGATTTATTACTCTATTTATTTAATTTATACAATACATATATTCTATTCTATTTATTTTGTTAATGATGTGCATCTAGCTTTATTTCTATTTATTCTAATGACTTGACCCCATCCACATGTTTTGTTTTGTTGCCCGTCTCCCCCTTCTAGACTGTGAGCCCGTTGTTGGGTAGGGACCGTCTCTATATGTTGCCAACTTGTACTTCCCAACTGCTTAGCACAGTGCTCTGCACACAGTAAGCGCTCAATAAATAAGATTGACTGAATGAATGAAAGTGGCAAAGCTGGGATTCGAACCCGTGACCACTGGCTCCAAAGCCCGGGCTCTTTCCACGAAGCCACAGCTGCTTCTCTAAAATTACTAAGTTGCCTGGAAAGTTAATCTTGATAATAATAATAATTGTCAAATGTGTTTAGTGTTTACTATGTGTCAAGCGTTAAGCAGGTTAGACACAGTCCTGTACCATGTGGGACTCACAGTCAAAGAAAGAGGGGGAACAAGCATTTCATTCCTATTTTACAGAAAAAGGATCCTCTGTGGCCTAATGAAAGACCACCAGCCTGGGAGTTGAAAGACCTGGGTTGGAGTACCAGCTCTGCCACTTGTCTGCTGTGTGATGTGCTATGTGTATCTACCTCAGCATTTAGCTCATATTTAGCACATAGTAAGTGGTTAACAAATAGCACAGTTATTAACATTATTATTATTAACATAATCAGACATAGAGCAGTTAAGTAATATGTTCAAAGTCACCCGGCAGACAAGTGGCAGAGCAGAGATTAGATTCCAGCACCCCTGACTCCCAGGCACAAGGTCTTTCCACTAGGCCAAGCTGCAGTATATTGAAAAAGAAATCTCAGCTTCTTCCTTTTTAGGCCTTGTTTTTTTTTTAAAGATCTCACAGTTTCTTAGAAATTCCCCGAAGACAGGGACCCTGTCTTTTTATTTCTGATTCATACTCACAAGTGCTAGTAGAGTGCAGTGCTCACGGTCAGCACTCAATAAATGTCCAAGAGCCTATTACCTTTCATCTCAGATACTATTCACTGCATTTCACAAAAAGCAGTCTGTGGTAGTTATACTTCAAACTGCTTATGAATGAATGTTTCAGTACAATGCAACTTATTCTATTAGCTTTAAAAAAAATCAATCAGAAAGAGCTATGGTTACGGAGATTCAAATCATGAAATTCAAAGTAAGAGTTGAGAGCTTTGTCCACAGCAGACAACAAAGTGATGGTTACAAGAGCACATTATTTTCCCGAGAGAGAACAGCAGTTGATCATATGGCACAGTTGGCTCCTAACAGGGAAGAGGAGTTAAAACGACTGCTTTATTATTTGAGTCTCTCATTTTTCCCAGCAGTAATTCTGCTTCCCCAGTTCTCTTCCTTGCCTGAGAGGAACATGAATCTGTATCTCTTTTTCTATGTTGCCAGTGATCCCAAACTAGTAGATAATAGCAATAATGAGTATGGTATTTGTTAAATGCTTACTATGTGCCAGGCACTGTATTAAGTGATGGGGTGGATATAAGTAAACCGGGTTGAGC
Source organism: Tachyglossus aculeatus (assembly GCF_015852505.1). Classification (NCBI taxonomy): domain Eukaryota; kingdom Metazoa; phylum Chordata; class Mammalia; order Monotremata; family Tachyglossidae; genus Tachyglossus; species Tachyglossus aculeatus. Next base: position 91,178,260 of record NC_052069.1, read on the forward strand.
ACAGTCCCTGTCCCATGTGGGGTACACAGTCTCAATCCCCATTTTTCAGATGAGGGAACTGAGGAACAGAGTGACTTGCCCAAGGTCATACAGCAGACAATTGACAATCAACAATTGAAGCAGCGTGGCTCAGTGGAAATGTTGCCAACTTGTACTTCCCAAGCGCTTAGTACAGTGCTCTGCACACGGTAAGCGCTCAATAAATACGATTGATTGATTGATTGATTGATCAGAAAGAGCCCGGGCTTGGGAGTCAGAGGTCGTGGGTTTGAATTTAGACTGTGAGCCCACTGTTGGGTAGGGACTGTCTCTATATGTTGCCAACTTGTACTTTCCAAGCGCTTAGTACAGTGCTGTGCACACAGTAAGCGCTCAATAAATACGATTGATTGATTGATTGATTGAATCCCGGCTCTGCCACTTGTCAGCTGTGTGACTTTGGGCAAGTCACTTAATTTCTCTGGGCTCCCTCAGCTGTAAAATGGGGATGAAGACTGTGAGCCCCACGTGGGACAACCTGATTACCTTGTATCTACTCCAGCGCTTAGAACAATGCTTGGCACATAGTAAGTGCTTAACAAATACCAAAATAATTATTATTCTTATTAATTCAGAGAGCCAGCATTAGAACTCCTGACCTTCTGACTCCCGGGCCCATATTTTAGCCACTACGCCACGAATCTTAAATATTTGTCTCTAATAAAAATGTCAGATCACTGCTCGATAATATCAGGAGACAAAGGGTAGGGTGGGAACACTGGGAGGTGGGGATTCTGGAATTCCTCAATTGGGGTGGGAACACTAGGAGGTGGGGATTCTGGAATTGCTCAGTTTACACTTTTGCCATAGATGTTGATTACAGGTTCAGGTTATTCCTTGATCGCTACAAGTTCTCCCTCCTACTTGGACTTAGACTGTGAGCCCCATGTGGGTCCTAATTATCTTGTATCTACCCCAGTGCTTAATACAGTGCTTGACACATATTAAATGCTTAACAAATATTATTATCATTATTGTTATTACGGATGCTCTGCAGAGAGGGTGTTCTGAAAGAAAAATTCCTTCCCCCAAATTTTAAATTTTGTTAAAAAAAAATAAAGCAAAGGCAGAAAACCATGGCTCTGCCTCCAAGTTCATGATAATGACAGATCTCTTGGGTCTCCATTCAAGACTATTGGACGAGCTTCAGTCTTGAGATCTCAGGAAGAAGGATTTGATCTTCACAGTTAAATTGATTGTTAGTGGGCTTGCTTTAGGACAATCTTATTCCCCTCATCCCTGCCAGTCATGTTCCCAAATAGGACAGCTTTGGGAATCAGGAGACCTGTGTTGTAATCCTGCTTCTTCCTATATTTGGCTAGCATGAGCTAGACCACACATGCACTTCACAGTGTGCTGCACAATGTGTTACACCTCTGTCTTCCTTGTTCACCAATTCATGGGGTAGAGGAGTCCCATGAAGACAACAATAGCCTGCTGATAACTGGGAGACAGTTTGTCACAGTGTATCTTGGAAGCTAATGCAAATTTGATGTAAAAACTTGTGTTAAAAGATACTTTCAAGAATATTTAGCTCTAGGTCCATTTCCTCTTTAGGTTTTATTGAAACCCTTCCGTTCCAAAGATTAGATTTCATTTTTCAGATATTCACTATCATAACTATCAGAAAACTGACAGAAGATATATACGTCACACCCGCGAAATCTGATTTTAGTCTGGAGAATTTTGGGTTTTTGGATGAGAATGCTGGATTTATCCTGTTCCTTGACCGTCAAACAGATTCTCTTCACTTATGAGACACTCTCGTCATGACAATTAGATCACATTATAAAAGAAGACTAGAGTAATGCTAGTTTTCCTTCTATTAGTGGCTAAATTCCAACTTTCTTTACCAGTGGCTTCAAAGTTCTCCACCAGTCTTCTCCATCTTACATATCAGCCCTCTCAACTCCACCTTGGCTAGTTGCCAGCTCACTTTCTTCACTTCTTCCAAACCTGATTCCTAACTGTACCTTCCTCCCAATTTTTCCACCTTCTATCTGTTCTTTGCCCATACAGTTTTCCCTTTCCTGAAACTCCCTCCAGCTCCAAATCTACTAGATCATAGTCTTTCTTGACTAGGCCTTCATTTCTTACTTTCACTCCCCTTTTGGCATCATTTGTGTACGTGAATATTTACCCCACCTCCACAGCACTTCATATCTATCCTCATATTTTACTGTCCCCTATCTGTTATTGATTTTCAAAACTGTCTTCCCTTCTAGACTATAAGTTTACTGTATGCAGGGAACATGTCTATCAATTCTACTGTAGTGTTTCCTTAAGAGCTTAGTATACAACTCAGCATACAATAAGTGCTCAATGAATACTATTGATTTATAATAATTATTATAGTTAGGGTACTTGTTAAGTGTTTAGTATTTGCCAAGCACTGCTTTAAGTGGTGGGGTAGATACAAGTTTAACAGGTTGGACCCAGTCCCTGTCCCTTATGGGGCTCACACTCTTAATCCCCATTTTATAGATGAGGCAACTGAGGCCCAGAGAAGGGAAGTGACTTGCCCAAGGTCACACAGCAGACATGTGGTGGAGCCAGGATTAGAACCCAGGTCCTTCTGACTCCCAGACCTGTGTTCTATCCACTAAGCCACACTGCTTCTCAATTAATTCATTAATTAATTGATTCAAAACCATTCCAAAATCCCATTTCCTTTAGGAAACTTTCCTGGATTAATTATTACAGCCCTAAATTAAATGAATTACAACAGACCCCAAAGCTATATTTACATGTATTTACACAATCAATCAATCAATCAATCATGTTTATTGAGAAGTTACTATTTGCAGAGCACTGTACTAAGCGCTTGAGAGAGTACAATTTAATAGAGTTGATAGAGAACAACGAACTTAGTCTAGAAAGGGAGACAGATGTTAATATAAATAATAAATTAAAGATATGTATGTAAGCACTCTGTGGCTGAGGGAGTTGTGAATAAATGGTGCAAATCCAAGAGCCAGGTATGGAAGGGAGTGGGAGAAGCGAAAAAGAGGGCTTAGTCAGGGAAGGCCTCTTGGAGGAGAGGTGCTTTTAATAGGGTATTGAAGGTTAAGAAAATCCAACACATATTAAGAAAGAGGAAAAATCAAATCCATAATGGCATTTGTCCCCAAAACAACAATTTTCCAGCATCTGACATAACTACAAATACTAGGAATCACTCCAGGAATGAGTTGAGTGTTTCACACTCAAAATCAAACAATGAAGTCTTGATTAAATCAATCAATCAATGGTATCTGTTCAGTGCTTAGTATGTGCAAGGCACAGTACTAAACGCTTAGAAAAGTACAATGCAGTTAAGAAAGAGAACGTAGTGAAAGGGTTGAACGAGTTTAATTGTAAAGGTGTTATTAGTGCTACAGTGATGTTAACTCAGGTAATGAATTTTTTAATTTATTGAAAATGTTGAACAAAATAACTACCTGTCTGTAAATTGTCTTGATCAGAAAATGCTCTTAAAAATAGTCCAGGATATTGTCCAATTAAAACATTTATATGAATGACAACATGTTTTAATAGGTTTGATGAATACAATAACTATATTATAGTGATTCTAGTGTTTGGGCCTGTGAAAATAGCAAGTGGGATATGATTATTTTACCAGATCAATCTTTTTCATTTATATTTTTATGTTTTTCATCTTGTTCCCAACTAAAAAAAAAAATCCAAAAACCCTCACATTTTCAGCAATTGGTTTCTTTTCCACAAAGACTGTGGAAATCTTTTCTGTTTTTCAGTTAGGTCTAGAGCTATAGTGTGAAATTTGAATGAAAGCAATGCCTAAATAGGAGATCCATGAAAGCACACAACACAAAGCTGAACCTGCAATAATGCAAGCAGAATTTTCACCATACATCTTTTGGGAAAGTTAATTGGATGAATACGCTTTAATGGATATTAGGGAATAAACGCAACAATATTAAGCAATGTGTGTATAGGCTATGAGAGGCTTCTCCCTGAGGGGAATTGGGTCTCTGGAACCATAACTCTTTAAGTTACTTTGTAGCACCAGCTCTCCATTTACGAAATTATTATTTCAGGACACTAATAAGGTTCTAACTTAGTGTACTATAAGCCTGGAAAAGACTCTGAAAGGTCATTGTAAGCTCTTGGGTGGCAAGGATCATGACTGCAAACTCCTTTGTATTATATTCTCCCAACTTTTCAGTAAAGTGCACAACACAAAATATGCGCTCAGTAAATACCTTTGATTGGTTGATGCGATGCATCACCCCAATTTCAGGCAGTGCAATTCTTGAAAACTCTATCCTAGTTGAAAACCTTCCCTACAGTTCCATATTTAACGCTGAAGTTCTACCTCAGCTCTATCTAATATATATCACTTTAGACCTACTATCTCTCTACAGAAATGTTCAGGGCATGTCACCTCCCTCCACAAAACTCTCCAGTGTTTGCTTACCCACCTCCGTATCAAAAACTCCTCACCGTTGGCTTTAAAGCTCTCCATCACCTTGCCCCCTCCTACCTCACTTTCCTTCTCTCCTTCTACAACCCAGCCCGCACACGACGCTCCTCAGGTGCTAACCTTCTCACTGTGCTTTGATCTCACCTGTCTCACTGCCAACCCCTAGCCCAAGTCCTGTCTTTGGCCTGGAATGGCCTCAAATCTGCCAGACAATTACTCCGCTCCTCCTTCAAAGCCTTATTGAAGGTACATCTCCTCCAACAGGCCTTCCCAGACTAACCCTGACTTTTCCTCATCTCCCACTCCCTTCCGTGTCACCCTGACTCTCTCACTCTGCTCTTCCTTCTTCTCCCTGCCCCACAGCACTTATATTATGTGATATTATATAAATTATATATTATAAATAAATACAATTACATACACATATGTAATTGTATTTATTTATATTGATGTCTGTTTACTTGTGTTGATGTCTTTCTACCCCTGCCCAGGCTGTGAGCTCGTTGTGGGCAGGGATTGTCTCTCCTTATTACTGTATTGTACTTTCCCAAGTGCTTAGTACAGTACTCTGCACACAGTAAGCTCTCAATAAATACGATTGAATGAATGAATGAATGAATGAATGAATCCAGTGGAAAGAACTGCTCTAGGAATCAGGAGTCGTGGGTTCTATTATCTGTTCTGCTGTAGCTAATTTGGGCAGAGACTGCGCCCACAAAAGCAATTGATCAATGGTATTTAGTGAGTGCTTCCTGTGTCCAGAGCACTACATTAAGTGCTTAGTAAAGTACCATACAACAGAGTCGGTAGCCGTGATACCTGTCCTCAAGGAGCTAACAGTCAGAGTTCATGGGTTCTAATTCTGGCTCCGCCACAAACAGCTGTGTGACTTTGGGCAAATCACTTAACTTCTCTGTGCCTCAGTTACCTCATCTGTAAAATGGGGATTAAGATTGTGAGCCCCACGTGGGACAACCTGATCACCTTGTATCCCCCCAGCGCTTAGAACACTGCTTTGCACATAGTAAGCACTTAACAAATGCCATCATCATTACTATTATTACAGTCTACAAAGGAAGACAGGCATTAAACTAGTGTATGGATAGTGGTAATAGTAGGGTATAAAAGCATTTTCATAAGTACTGTGGGACTGGGGTGAGTATCAGAGTGCTTGGATTATACAGCCGAGGGTATAGTCGATGCAGTGGGAAGGGTGGATGGGGGAAATAAAGAGTTTAATCTGGGAAGGCCACTTGGAGGAGGTGTGATTTTTCGAGGGTTTTGAAGTGGAGGAATGTGCTGCATCCAAATCCACATCCACTTATTCACTCATTGCACTAGGAAGCCCAATGGGGACATGATTGGCAGGGATGAGAGAGTGTGAATGGTGCCGCATTTGCGTTCAGCACTATAATCAATTTCTCGGTGACTTTTCTAGGCCCCAGACCCAGCAATTGTTCCTGATGAGGGACTCCATCATCATCAGAGTGAATCCCTCAAATGCCTAGGTTTCCTCAGCTTTCTAGTGACATAAAGAAGAACAGAAGGAGGTAGGGTCATGGGAAAGCAAAAGGATTCAGAATGGATGACAGAGCTAATGCAAAGTTTGAGGATCTAATAATTTTCAAAATCCATTTCTAAAGTGGTTTGGACAGTGAAGCGGCATGGCCTAGTGGAAAGAGCACGAGCCTAGGATTCAGTGGATCTGGCTATGCTGATTGTCTTCTGTTTTACCTTGGGCAAGTCATGTAACTTCTCTTTGCCTCAGTTACTTCATCTGTAAAATGGGGATTAAGACTGTGAGCCTTACGTGGAACAGGGATTGTTTCCAAACTGATTATCTTGCATCTATTCCAGCACTTAGTACAGTACCTGACACATAGTAAGCACTTGAAAAATACTATTAAAAAGTGTTGAGTAGCATGGGATGATTACCTTTGCAGGCCAATGTTTTCCCCCATGCAACAAAGATTCTCCTTAATTTTCAAGGAGCTGGCAACTTCGATGACTCATTTTGTCAATATGTGGTCCCATCTGACCTCTATTTCCTTTGTTCCTTGAATCAGTTAGCCAATCATCTTATATCAGTTACTTTTCTGGTCATTATTCCTCCCAAAATGTATCACTTTGCACTTCTGAAACACTTTTAACTACGTATGAATCAAATATTCAAAACCTGGATTTGGACAAAATCCCTCACCACTCTACCCTCTGATGGGGTTCCTTCTTCATTCTCTCAGCCAATTAATATTCACTGAACTCTTACTATGTGCAGAACACCATAATAAGCATTTTGGATAGTACAATATAATAGAGTTATTAGACATGTTCCCTGCCCCGAAAGAGCTTACAGTCTAGATGGGGACACAGTCATTAAAATAAATTACAGATATGTACATGAGTGCTGTGGGGCTGAGGGAGGGGGTGAATAAAAGGTACAAATACAAGTGCAAGGATGATGCAGAAGGGAGATTAAGCAAATGAGGGCTTAATCCGGGAAGGCCCCTCGGGGGAGATGTGATATTTTGAACAAGGCTTTGACGGTAAAGAGATTAATCATCTGTGAGAAGCAGCGTGGCTCAGTAGAAAGAGCCCGGGCTTTGGAGTCAGAGGTCAGGGGTTCAAATCCCTGCTCTGCCAACTGTCAGCTGTGTGACTTTGGGCATGTCACAACTTCTCTGTGCCTCAGTGACTCATCTGTAAAATGGGGATTAAGACTGTGAGCCCCCCGTGGGACAACTTGATTACCTTGTAACCTCCCCAGTGCTTAGAACAGTGCTTTTCACATAGTAAGCGCTTAATAAATGCCATCATCATCATCATATGAAGGCAGAGGGAGTTCCAGGCCAGAGACAATTCACCAATTTGAACATCTACAATTTGCAGAGTCTTATTTCCCCATTTCCATTCTGTTTCTCACCTTTGTCCTATTGCCCCCTCACTAGCAGCTGTTTTCTTCTATCTCTTGTTTTCCTGTTCCTCTTTTTCTTTCCTCCTGTAAATCTCTATCATTCTCTTTGTTCTTGAAGTTTTTCCACTCTTCCTTTTCCTCATTTTTTAAAAAAAATTTAATTTTCATGTTCCTACCTCCTGCAGTCCCAGGGAGAACTCAAGTCCTGGTGGAGGTGATGGGGATCTTTATACTCAGGAACTAAGGGAGAAAGAAATATCTAGGGGTATAGATATTGGGCAAGGAAAGTAAAATTTCCTCACAACTCCATTTAATAAGATAACCTCATTCCAGATTGCTGATAAGAGATAAAAGGAAGAGTCTTGGTTAGGCTTGTGGGGGGAGATAAGTAATCCAGTACCATTAATGGGTTCAATACCTTTCCCCCAGAATGATAATAATAATAATGGTAATAATAATTTGGTATTTGTTAAGCAATGACCATTTAACAAGCACTGTGCTTTGAACTGGGATAGATACAATTAAATCTCCTGTGAGGCCTCATCCTCTCAGAGCCATTGTCAAACATCTTAACAGGTTGGAGCTTCACCTTTCATGCCCTCTAGACTGTAAACTCGTAGTGGGCAAGGAACATGTCTAACAATTCTGTTATATTGTATTCTTCCACTCTTAATTCAGTGTTCTACACATAGTTAGTGCTCAATAAGTACGATTGATTGATTGACTGGAGTCTGGGCTAGAGTCCAGAGTTATAAAATGTGGTTGGGGTTTATCAGAAGGACTGCGAGGAGATGAGGAGAGGCACTTTTTCCCAAAAAATAATGTCCTGGTCGCTCAGTTTTTACCATATCCTCTGTCTTAATCTTGCTCCTTCTATCTGTCTCTTACCTTTCTCTTTCTTTCTCTTTCCCGATTTCTCCTTTCTTCGGCTCACTTTTACTACTCTGTTCCCCTTCTTCTCCTCCCTCATCTCCTTTCATTCATTCAATCATATTTATTGAGCTCTTACTGTGTGCAGAGCACTGTACTAAGCGCTTGGGAAGTGAAAACACTTCAGAAGCAACTTGGCAGTTTCTTTAAAAAAGAGCCCCAACCCCTTTGAATGGCTTCGGCTTCATGCAAAGACCATCAGTTGGTTCAAAACCATTTCTAGACTCTTGGGGCTCCAGCCCAGTATATGATCCTAAGGCTCAGAATGCATTTCTCCCTCTGAGAGAGTATAACATTACCACTGCGAATGTACTGCGTCACGCACAATGTAATTACCCTGCCATTTTGAAAATCATTAAATTCAACATGGGACAGCTTAAATGAGTAATTTTGTTGAGTGGGGAGTTGAGAGGACTGTTCAAACCACTTCAACTTGACTGTGGCTTGAGAGCAGTGGTAAAAAAGTTTCAGGCTTGTAAACAGTCACCCACCAAACCAACAATTTTATAATCCCACTCCTTCACTATCTTCTCTTATTATGAATCATTTAAATGGCATATATATTCAGAAAATGCCCATATTACCAAGAAGCGGAACTGTTCAATAGACAGATTTTGCAGCTGTACAGCTGCCTGACCAAATGAAATAATTGCAACAGTGTGAGCATACGATGGCACTGTTTGGACTGCATTTAATTACATTCCCAAGTTTGACGCGTTAGTTAGAAAGCTGACCCAAACCATATCAATCTCCTTTCTCAGCCTCAGCTAACCACTTGGATTCACTTGGATTTTTGGGCCCGACATATTTTTGTTCATTCAGATCAATCCATTAAAATCCACAGTTAATGATTTTGAATTTTTTTTTAATTCCTATAATATTTGGTCTAGGTTTGTTCCTCCTGACTTAAGCTCAGGTAGATATATGGTCTGACTATGACCTTGTGGAACTCTTCAGAATTTATCCAAATTTCCTTTAAAATGACACTGGAAAGTGTTGATGTTTCTACTAGGCATCAAGATGATAATCTCTCACCCTCCCCACCCTCTTTCCCCACTACTAGAAAGTGGCATGGCCTAGTAATGATAATGATAATAATTATAATGATGGTATGTTAAGCGCTTACTATGTGCCAAGCACTGTTCTAAGCAATGGGAGAGATACAAGGTGATTAGATTGGACACAGTCCCTGTCCCACATAACTCAGTTTCAATCCCCATTTTACAGCTGAGGTAACTGAAGCCCAGAGAAGTGAAGTGATTTGCCCAAGGTCACACAGCAGACAAGTGGCAGAACCAGGATTAGAACCCATTACCTCATAACTCCCAGGCCCATGCTCTGTCAATCAATCAATCAATCGTATTTATTGAGCACTTACTGTGTGCAGAGCACTGTATTAAGCGCTTGGGAAGTACAAGTTGGCAACATATAGAGACAGTCCCTACCCAACAGTGGGCTCACAGTCTAGAAGGGGGAGACAGAGAACAAACCTATCCACTATGCCACGCTGCTTCTCAAGAATGACTCTGCTATTTGTCTGCTTAGTGACCTTGGGTAAGTCACTTAACTTCTCTGTGCCTCAGTTTCCTCATCTGTAAAATGGGGATTAAATCCCCAATCCCTCCTTCCTCTTAGACTGGGAGCCCCATATGGGGCAGGGACTATGTCTAATCTGAATATCTTGTATCTATCCTTGCACTTAGTACAGTTCTTGACATAGAATAAGCACTTAACAAAAATTATTATTATTATTGTTACCACTTCAACACTTCTGCATTCCTATGCCCTTGAGTCCTCAATCCTCAGTCTCTAAGATTTTGGGTATCTCCCCAGTCTGGTAACACTTATGTATGTATCTTTAAACTCTGTTGCCTCCCCTTATCTATAATTCACTCCAGCATCTGTCTTCCCTGGTAGGTTTTAAGCTACCTGAGGGCAAGGATTGTGACTATTAACTCTATTGGACTCTCCCAAGTGCTTAGTAGGGTGATCGTTTGATTGACTGATACTACTATCTCCCATACTGTAGCAGGCTGTTTTAAGTGGCATTTTGATGAAACTAATGGGGGAATACTAATGGCACATTTTAAGTTCAACAAATATATATTGAACAATTTTTCAACTATTTGGGATTTAAACTCTGTTTCTGAACTCTTTGGGATTTGAAAAAAAAATAATTTGCCCAGCAATTTCCCCCTTTAATTTTTAAGCTCTTTTTTTTTTTAGGGGAAATTTAATCCAGATGTTGGTGACTCATTTACAGTTAACTCATCAACCTAAGTTATTTTTCATCTTAAAGTCTTTCGGGGTCTTTTCTCTCAGGGTCTTTCTTAAATAAAAATGGAGCTACAGTGTTTCAAAGGAAAATAATACTACAGAAAATATATCCTAGATAATTTATTTAGGGAGAACGTCTCTACTGACCCATAGGCATGGCATGAACGCATGAAAAGGGATGGTCTTAAGCATGGTCTTACTGCTATATCCCTTTCTTGTGATAGCACATTAGAAAAAAGAATGCACAGTGATGCTGAGAGAAGGGCAGGGGATCCCCAGGGGTGGTTAATTCCTGGAGATTACCAGGCATTGGAGGAAAGGAGAAAGGAGTGGAGTTATGGAGTTTAGAATCCTGGGGGAGAAACTGGGGAAAGGAAATTTTTAAAAAGTATCAGAGGTGGGGTATATATGAAGCGTAGAGAAAGTTGGGTCAGTACATGGAAAAATAAAGTATGTTATTGTCATCCCATCCCATTGTCTTGTCTTATGCTGTTGAGTCATCTCCGACCCATAGCTAGGCCATAGACACCTCTCTCCCAGAATGTCCCGACTCCATCTGCAGTCGCTCTGGTAGTGTAGCCATAGACTTTTATTGGTAAACATCTGGAAATGGTTTTCCGTTGCCTCCTTCCATGCAGTCAACTTGAGTCTCCACCCTCGACTCTCTCTAATGCTGCTGCTGCCCAGGACAGATGAGTTTTGACTTGTAGCAGATGGCCTTCGACTCCCTAGCCACTGGCCAAAGTAGGAAGGGAATGAATATGCCTCTTCTTGACCCTCATTGACGTAGTCAAGACAGGTAGAGTAATGGAAACTCTCCAGGAATGACCCTGAGAGGGGGCCAACCCATTAGTTGCCCCATTTTCATCATTCTGATTAACATTAAACTATAATGTTATTTGATCTTTTATTCTTTTAAATTAGGGATCTACTCCTGAATTTCAGTGCATTTTTTAGGTATGCAGAAAAATGGTCTAGCTCAGGAGAGACAAAATCTCGTGGTAAAATAAGATTTCTTTTTAATTTATTTTTATTTTTCTAACATAGTTTCTGGTTCGTAATGGTTCAGGCCTTGTTATCCTTTGGGGTTTTGCTATAATGCATTCTAACAAATCATGAGCTCTGTGATGGCAGGGATTATTTCTTTTAATTGTTTATTACTCTCCCAAGTGCTTAGTAGCGTGGTCTACATCCAGTAAGTGCTCAATGAATTCTATAGAGAAGTAGCATGGCTCATTGGAAAGTGCACAGACTTGGGAGTCAGAGGTCATGGGTTAAAATCCCGGCTCCACCACTTGTCAGCTGTGTGACTTTGGACAAGTCACTTCACTTCTCTTGGCCTCAGTTTCCTCATCTGTAAAATGTGGATTAAGACTGTGAGCCCCACATGGGACAACCTGATCACCTTGTATCCTCCCCAATGCTTAGAACAGTGCTTTGCACATAGTAAACACTTAACAAATGCCATCATTATTATTATAGATTGATTAATTAGTGAACTCTGGAACATGGAGTTGGTGCAACTTCTCTATGTGGATACTCTGAATAGCCTGGAAAAATAAAGGTTAGGAGGGAACATAATTGAAGTTTAAAAATCATAAAGATTGTGAACAGAGCAAGCTCAGATTTGTTGTTTGCCAATCCCAACAACACCAGAATAAGGGGGAATCCACTGAAGCTTGAACAAAGTAAGTTCAAAACATATGAAATATTTTTTTTTCTCCCTAGAGGGAGGTCCACATGTGTAATTCATTAACATAGGAAACATTGCATGCAGAAAACATCAATAAATTCTGGAGAACTCTGAATAAATTCAAGATCATGAGGTGTATAATGGGTTTGAAGAAGGAAAGAAGGCTGTTTATTAAGGTAGTTGCCACTGTTAGACACAGAATATTGGGTTAGCCTACTCAGGGGAATGTCCCGTATGGTCTGTCCCCATGGTCCAGGGTTTAGGTACAAGTAGCAGGAAACACATATTCTTTTTGGACAGTCCGTATTGGGAGACTCCCACATTGGTGTCAGTCTGCTTCCCTAAGTAGGCCTATTTCAATCAGTCCAGGAACCCATGGTATTTACTGAGCACTCACTATGTGCACAACACTGTTCTAAGCACTTGGGAGAGTGTGATACAAGACAATTAGCAGACACATTTCCTACCCATATATGAAACCTATGATGGCCAAATACGTCTCTATTCTGTTTTTAAAGACTTCTCCTGAAGAAGATTGATCCTTCTTAAAGCTCTGTCTCCTACAAATCTGAGCCATCCAGGACAGGCATTTTCTGTTGATTTGGGACCCTTATGAGCTGACACAGCTTGATTGCTTGCTTGAGGCATAGGAAAAGTAATTGTCTCCCATCCTCACAGATAATGAAATGGGGAACGAAAAGGGGAATGGGGAAAATGCTTTTGACAGCATCCAAGCAAAAGCTTCTATGCCATTACTTCTTCCTCTGATTTTTTTTTTAGTAAAATAGACATGAATCCTCATTGAATGTTCATCAGATCTCATTTTTTTTCCAGAGAGAAATACAATTGGGAAAAGATATCTATCCACAGGTGGACTTATAATCTGGAAGTACTGGCCATGAGAGCAGTCCCTAGGGCTCTGATGTGCATTTTGGATGAGATATTGGAATATTTGATTTTCCTGAGCAATATTTATTGAAGAAATATTTGAAAGTGAAGAGAAGCACCAACTCCCAGAAAGTGGGAGAAAATTCATTACCAAATTCATTACAACAAGGGGAAAATATCATTTTCTTTCTTTTTTGGGTAGGTGCATATTTCAAAAATGCACATCCATGGAAACATGTACTTATGGAACTTTTGAACTATTTAAAACCTGGAGAAGCAATCAGAAAGGAACCTAGGTATGTGTAGGATATTTACCTATTCTTCATGTATCCATTTAGTACAGTGCTAAGTGCTTATTAAGGTGTTCTGCACAAAGTAAGCACTCAAAAAAACCATCAATTGATAGCTCCATCTATCCTGGCTTTCATAAATATTTTTCATTGCCACCATTAGGTAGTAAATTCCCCCGAGACAGGGTTTATATCTTCTACTGGTGCATCCTGATTATTTAGTGTAGGGTTTGTATATCAGAGATACTTAGTGACTTTTGGTAGTAGTAATAGTAGTAGATGTTGTTGTTGCTGTTGTTATAACAATTATTGAGCACCCATTTTCTGCAGTGCGCTTTACTAGGCTTTTGGGAAATACGGAATGAAGTGAAATGTTCTCTGCCTACAGTGAGTTTATAATAATTATTATTATGGTATTTGTTAAGCACTTACTATTTGCAAGGCACAGTACTAAGAAGCTCTTGTAAACGGGGAGCCAAATACTAATAATTACAACTCGTGTTCAAAATAATAGTAATAATCAATAATAATTGCGGTATTTGTTAAGCACTTACTATGTACCAGGCACTGTACTAAGCGCTTGGGTGGGTACAAGCAAATCAGGTTGGTCATAGTCCCTGTCCCATGTGGGGCTTACAAGTCTCAATCCTCATTTTACAGATGAGGTAATTGAGGCCCACAGAAGTGAAGGGACTAGGTCACACAGCAGACAGGTGTCAGAGCTGGGATTAGAATCCATGACCTTCCGACTCCTAGACCTGTGCTCTATCCACTCTCAACGCTGCTACATATATAACATCATCAGTGGTATTTATTGAGCTCTTATTGTATGCAGAGCATTGAACTAGGTACTTGGGAGGCTTCAATACAACTAAGTTGGTAGACACATTCCCTGCCCACAGTGAGCTGACAGTCTAGAGGGGGAGGCAGATGCTCCAGACCAGAGGAAGGATATGGGCAAGGGATCAGCAGCAAGATAGAAGAGGCTGAGGTGTGAGTAAGTTGGCATTAAAGGAGCAAAGGACATAAGAATAAAGGCTAAGGAGGATGTAAATAAAGTCGTAAGTGTTCAAAACGGGTAAAGGATGATGTGGTTCAGGATGCTGGGGAATCAGTTGGGGAAAGCTTGATGGTGGAGGAGGGATTTTGAGAGGATCTTTGACTGTGGGGGTGAACGGTGTTTGTTATTTTATTGTACTCTCCCAAGTGCTTTTAGTTTAGTGCTTTGCACATAGTAAGTACTCAATAAATATGATTGAACGAATGGACCTGTGGCCTGCTTAATACGGAGAGTTAGGTAGTGCCAAGCTGGTTAAACAAAGTGAGCAAGGAGACAGGTGGGAAAGTTGAGAATGAGGTACACTAGAAGGTTGGTTTGGGAGGAAGAAAGATGGCAAATTGGAGACAGAGAACATAGGGAGATGGAGAGAACCTTGTAGCCAACTGTGGTGAATTTTTGCATGATTCAAAGAGATCCAGAAAGCCAGTGGAGGGTTTTGATGAGAAGGAAGATGTGGGCTGAGTGGTGTTCCTTCTGGCTGGAGGATAGGTGACTGGATGTTCCTTCCAGAGAGAGGCTGAAGGACATGAGACTGACCAACAAAGAGGCTATAGTTTTACTAGGGTTGTAGCTGGCTGGGTGGAGAAGAAGGGGTGGATATGAGAGAGGTTATGTAGGAAGAACAGTCAGAAATTGGCAGAAGGCTTAATATGAGAGCTGAATGATAGCTAAGAGTCGCAAATCAATCAATGGTACTTGTTGAGTGCTTACTGTGTGTAGTGCACTGTACCAAATGCTTGGAAGAATATGGTATAACTGAGTTGGTAGGCACTTTCCCTGCCCATGATGAGCTTATAGTCTAGAAAATGACACCAGGGTTGCCGACTTCTGGGGAACGAAGGATGGTGGTATTGTCGACTGAGATGAGAAAGTTAGCAGGGAGAAATTGATTTTTTTATGGCATTTGTTAGCACTTACTACATGCCAGAGACTAAACTGAGCACTGGGGTAGATATAAGCGAATCAGATTGGACACAGCCTATATCGCACAGCTCCAGTCTTAACAGTTATTTTACAGTTGAGGTAACTGAGGCACAGAGAAGTTAAGTGATTTGCCCAAGGTCACACAGCAGACAAGTGGCAGAGCTGGGATTAGAACCCAGGTTCTTCTGACTCCTAGTGCTTTATCTACTAGGCTCCGCTTGCCTCTCAGGATTTGGTAGGAATTGTGAGTTCTACTTTATACTGTTAAGACTGTTTGTTTCGATGACAGAAGATGTTGAAGAACAAGAGAAAGAGTCCTAGGAGGGGTTAGGCTTGTGCCAAAGGATCTGCGTGAGTGCGATAGAATTTGGTTGGCACAAGAATTAACCCAGTTTGATTCTGGCCTGGCTTAGACACTCCTTCGTCCCACACATCCACCTCCTCCCCCTTTTTCCATTACTTACCTTTGCTAGTGTAAGCAAAAAGAGGAATGTTTAAATTAATTTAATTTTAGTTTAATCTCCCATAGAGGATTTAGTCTCCTCCCTGTTTCTCCGTCTCTCTCTCTCTCATTTTCACCATATATGTTGCAGCTTCCAAATTCTTCAATTGGTACCAAAACAATTCCCAAATGGCAACTGGCTATGGACTTTCACTCTGGGAGGGCCAGGGATAGGGTCAAATGGGAAGGAATATGAGGAGGAAGAGCAGTGAGGAAGAGGAGGAGGGAGCTGAGGGGGCATCTGAGCCTGGAGCCCCTAGTGACTTTGGAAGAGATGAGAATCAGAACTAACCCTGGGAAGGGAGAGCAGTGTCAAGGGAAGAAACCTGGATAGAAACAGGGGCAGGGAGCAAGTCAAAAGTTAGGTTGAAAGGTCAGCTGCCCCTACGTGGAAGGGCAAGTAATTCTGCTAATGGAAGATAAATCCAGAACAAATAATAATAACAATAGTGATGATGATTATTATTATGGTATTTTAAGCACTTACTATGTGCCAGGCACTGTACTAAGCACTGGGGTGAATACAGCAAACTGAGTTGGACACTGTCCCTATCCCACGTAAGGCTCACTGTCTCAATCCCCATTTTGCAGATGAGGTAAGGTCACCCAGCAGGCAAATGGAAGAGCTGGGATTAAAACCCATGACCTTCTAGCTCCCAGGCGTAGGCTCTGTACACTACACCATGCTGCTTTCTTTGAGGCTGTCACTCGGCTGCCAAGATAGAACTTTTTTATGGTTTACGTTAAGTGCTTACTAGGTGCCAGGCACTGTTCTAAGCACTGGGATAGATATAAACTAATCAAGTTGGACACAGTCCTTGTCCCACATGGGACTAACAGTTTTCATCCCCATTTCACAGATAAAGTAAGGAATGGAGAAGCAAAGTAACTTTCATTCATTCATTCATTCATATTTATTGAACACTTACTGTGTGCAGAGCACTGTACTAAGCACTTTGGGAAGTACAAGTTGGCAACATATAGAGACGGTCCCTACCCAACAGTGGGCTCACAGTCTAGAAGGGGGAGACAGAGAACAAAATAAAACATGTTAACAAAATAAAATAAATAGAATAAATATGTACAAATAAAATAGAGTATACATATATACAGGTGCTGTGGGGAGGGGAAGGAGGGAAGGCGGGGGGATGGGGAAGGGGAGGAGGGGAAGAGGAAGGAGGGGGCTCAGTCTGGGAAGGCCTCCTGGAGGAGGTGAGCTCTCAGTAGGGCCTTGAAGGGAGGAAGAGAGCTAGCTTGGTGGATGTGTGGAGGGAGGGCTTTCCAGTCCAGGGGGAGGACATGGGCCAGGGGTCGATGGCGGGACAGGCGAGAACGAGGCACGGTGAGGAGATTAGCAGCAGAGGAGCCAAGGGTGCGGGGTGGGCTGGAGAAGGAGAGAAGGGAGGTGAGGTAGGAGGGGGCGAGGGGATGGACAGCCTTGAAGCCCAGGGTGAGCAGTTTTTGCCTGATGCGTAGGTTGATTGGTAGCCACTGAAGATTTTTGAGGAGGGGAGTAACATGCCCAGAGCATTTCTGGACAAAGATGATCCGGGCAGTGGCGTGAAGTATGGATTGAAGTGGGGAGAGACACGAGGATGGGAGATCGGAGAGGAGGCTGATACAGTAATCCAGATGGGATAGGATGAGACTTGCCCAAGGTCACACAGCAGATAGGTAGCAGATTCAGGATTAGAACCCAAGTCCTTCTGACATCCTGGCCCATCCATGCTCTATCCACTGGGCCATGCTACTTGTCTCGAGGGCCCTTCTCTTAAAGGACCATAGCTCTATTTGAAAATAGTTTCACCACAGGAATTTTATTAAAAAATTGAAAGTTTGAACAGTCCAGATACTGAATTTGTAATACTTGTGAGTCTCCAGCAGAGCTCCTACTGAGGAAGGGCAGGGATGGTTTGGATGCTGAAAATCTGACTAGGGCAGAACTCTGTAAGGAGGTACTTTACAGCATTATCAGTATCATCTGTGTTAATGAGATGCAGCATTGCCTAATGGATAGAGCACGGGCCTGGGAGACAGAAGGTCAGGGGTTCTAATCCCACCTCCACCACTTGTCTGCTGTGTGACCTTGGGAAAGTCACTTCACTTCTCTGGGCCTCAGTTACCTCATCTGTAAAATGGGAATTAAGACTATGTGCCCTCTGTGGGTCAGGGACTGTGCCTAACCATATCACCTTGTATCTACCCCAGCATTTAATACAGTGCCTGGCACATAGCAAGTACTTAACTACCATAAAAAAATGTTACCTTAGCTGTAAAATGGGGATTAAAACTATGAGCCCTACGGGACTGGGACTCTGTTCAATCCGCCGATTTGCTTGTATTCCTCCCAGCCAGTGCTTAGTACAATGCTTGGTACAGGGTAAGCACTTAATAGTTATTATTATTATTATTTATTGAGCACTTTCAGCTGACGAGGAGCTTCCAGCCTAGAAGGTGTTTGCATTGTCAGCTCTGGAGACTGAAACTTTGGGGGAATTTTTGACCCGGCTCCTTTTCCTGGAGGATCGCTTTAAAGTAGCAATTCTGGAAATTCAGTGTGTGTGGTTTCACTTAGGGTATGACAGACAGACCCATCAGAAACAGACAGTCGGTTACCTTAAATCTGATCAGTACCCAGGTACATGTTTTATAGACTGTCAGGCCCCACCGCTGGTTTAGATTTGAAGAATTACTCCGGTGGAACAAGGCAGGTTCTATTTTGGACATTTCAGCAATGAGACCACTTGTACATTATGACCCAATTTGATTTACTGTAAGAAAATAAGAGCGCTGTAATTTGTAAAAGACATTTATTACACGAGTTTAAAAAAATGCTTAGCGTCTCCGTTCATCCCCCATCTGGTTTTATTTTAATCTCACTCTAGTCACATATGAAATTTTGCTTAGCTGTCTTCATTTTCTTAGTCAATCTTGATTAATGGCCTTCAAAGTAAAAATAATTGGCCTGCATCGGGCTTGTTTTATAACTCTTGTTCGCAAAGAATGTGAAAGGCTGGAAAATGAGCCTAAACAGAAGGAATGCATTACGTTAGCCTTTGAGAAAGAGCAGTCCTCCAGTTGTGTTTCACTGTGTATTTTTATAACAGGCGCCTCCTTGACCGTCCATGATATTGGGGATACCTGGTGCCAAAAGCTTATGTATACTTCATCAAACTGACCATGTCACAATCAGCACTGGCGAGCAGCCCCACATGCGAAGCACTAAACAGGCCGAACATGATGGGCCACAAGACTTCAAAAGGAAATTATCAAGGAGGAATATGAAACCCAGAAGGGAAGGAGGGTTGTAGGGGAAGGAGCAGGGAAGAGAGAGAAAGAGAAACAGAGAGAGACACACACAGAGAGAAAAAGAAGAAGGGAGGCATAGAGTCTCCACAGTTTTAAGGTTTGGTTTCTAAGGTATCCTTTTACCGGCTGAATTTTTATTTATTTATTGTTTTCTAATTATACAGAAGTTGAAAAGCAATTAAGGCGAATTTGGCCAGTTGTAAAATCCACTTTAACATCATGGAATTGGCACGGTGCTCCAAGCACTTAGTACAGAGAAGTCGGAGAAGCAGCATGGCTCAGTGGAAAGAGCACGGGCTTGGGAGTCAGAGGCCATGGGTTCAAATTCTGGCTCTGCCAAATGTCAGCTGTGTGAACTTCTCTGTGCCTCAGTTACCTCATCTGTAAAATGGGGATTAAGACTGTGAGCCCCCCGTGGGACAACCCGATCACCTTGTAACCTCCCCAGTGCTTAGAACAGTGCTTTGCACATGGTAAGCACTTAATAAATGCCATCATTATTATCATTATCGTTATTATTACAGTGCTCTGCACACAGTAAGCGCTCAGTACATACAATTGAATGAATTAATACTCTGGTTCTTTCCAAGAATATGCTAGTTCTGGAGATCCAGGCACCTGAGATAATGACAGACATAATTAGCCATCAGTTATATGTCATGTAAATATGGAGTATGTAAATTAAAGGAAAGAGGTTACTGAAAATTTACAGGATAAATAATAATAATACCAATAATTATAATGTTTGGAAAAGAGTTTGCTACGTGCTAAGAGCTGTGTTTAGTGCTGGGGTTGATAAAATACAATCAGATCTGACACAGTCTCTCTCCCACACTCACAGTCTAATGAGGAGGGAGAAGAAGTATTTCTTCATTTTATGGATGAGGAAATTAATATAATAATAATGACATTTGTTAAGCACTTACTATGAGCCAAGCACTGTTCTAAGCGCTGGGGCAGATAAAAGCTAATCAGGTTGGATACAGTCCATGTCCCACATGGGACTCATAGTCTTAATCCCCATTTCACAGATGAGGAAACTGAGGCACAGAGAATTTAAGTGACTTGCCCGAGGTCACATACCAGAAGAGAGGCAGAATGGGGATTAGAACCCAGATCCTTCTGACTCCGGGGTCTGTGCTCTACTCACTAGGCCATGCTGCTTCCCAATTAAGACATAGAGAAGTTAAGGCTCAGAGAATTTAAGTGATTTATCCAAGAATATGCATCGGGCAAATGCAAAGCTGAGATTTCCTCACTCCCAGTCCTCTGCTCTTTCATATAATGTTAAGATGTTTTTCAGAGTTCTAAAGGATTGCAATGCTGTGCAAGATTTCCTTCAGTTTAAAAAATAAAATAAAAAAGGACATAAACAAAGACATTATTGAGATCCATCCATCTTAGCATTCTGCTTCTTTCAGTGGCAACAGAAAACTTGAAAGAGCTGTGAGAGAGTTTCTCTCCTTGACAACCAGCCTGATGTATAGGAATGTGTCATCTAGCGTCTCTAATTTTCCCCCCTCTACATTCCTAACTCCATTAACTCATCGTAGATTGCTCATCCATAACCTTAACCAAACCTTGCCTGATTATCTGGATAATTTCCAGGAACTGCAAATGATTTGGGGTTTTCTTAACTGTTGAGGGCTCTAAATGTAATTCATGAGGGGGTGATTTGAATTATATACTATTTTGGTAAATTTGGAATTTACGTCCATCAGTTCATTCAGTAGTATTTATTGAGCACTTATGTCTTCTGGACTGTGAGCCCACTGTTGGGTAGGGACCGTCTCTATATGTTGCCAACTTGGACTTCCCAAGCGTTTAGTACAGTGCTCTGCACACAGTAAGCGCTCAATAAATACAATTGAATGAATGAATGAATGTGTTAGAGAAGCAGCGTGGCTCAGTGGAAAGAGCACGGGCTTTGGAGTCAGAGGTCATGGGTTCGAATCCCGCTCCACCACATGTCTGCTGTGTGATCTTGGGCAAGTCACTTAACTTCTCTGGGCCTCAGTTACCTCATCTGTAAAATGAGGATTAAGACTGTGAGCCCCACATGGGACAACTTGATCACCCTGTGTCCTTCCCAGCATTTAGAAAAGTGCTTTGCACATAGTAAGTGCTTAACAAATGCCAATTATTATTATTATTATTATTATTATTATTATTATTATTATTAAGCACTTGGAAATACAACTATACAACAATAAATAGACCCATTCCCTGATCTGAGCGTACAGTCTAGAGGGAGCCTACAGTCCAAGGACTCACTGTTATCCATCTTGACTACTCATTCATTCAATTGTGTTTATTGAGCTCTTACTGTGTGTGGAACACTGTACTAAGCACTTGGAAGAGTAAAATATAATGATAAACAGACACATTCCCTGCCCACAGTGAGCTCACAGTCAACAGTCTAGACTACTGCATCAGGGACCATCTTAAACCGTTCAGCCTGCCCCGCTGGGGTACTACCATAATAATAATAGTAATAATAATAATGGCATTTGTTAAATGTACTACCATAATAATAATAATGGCATTTGTTAAATGCTTACTATATGTGAAGCACTGTTCTAAGCACTGGGGGGATACAAGGTAATCAGGTTGTCCCACATGGGGCTCACAGTCTTCATCCCCATTTTACAGACGAGGTAACTGAGGCCCAGAGATGTGAAGTGACTTGCCCAAAGTCACCCAGCTGACAAGTGGCGGAGCTGGGATTAGAACCCATGACCTCTGACTCCCAAGCCCGTTGCACTGAGCCACGCTGTTTTTCTAAGTTGCTTGTCCTGCGAACTCGTGCCCACTCCCGGCTTCTTTACTATGTAAAGAAGCAGTGCGGCCTAGTGGATAGGACATGAGTCTGGAAGTCTGGAAGTCAGAAGGTTCTGGGTTCTAATCCTAGCTCCAACACAGAGAAACCCAGGGCAAGTCACTTGACTTCCATGCCTCAGTTTCCTCATCTGTAAAATGGAGATTGAGACTGTGAGAGCCCTATGCTGGGACAGGGACTGTGTCTGACAGTTATCTTGTATCTATTCCAGTACTTAATAAAGTGCCTGCCACATAGAAAGCGCTTAACAATACCTTAAAAAAAGATAATTATTACAGTGCTTTGTGCACCATAAATCCTCAATATATACCAATGAATGCATGAATGAATGGAATTGAAATATTAACTTCACTGGCAGAGCTGTAGCATTTCCACAACTTCATACAAACCAAACCATACAAACTTTCTATTTATTTATTTGTTTTATATTACTCTTTATTCATTTATTTTATTTGTACTTGTTTATTCCATTTATTTTATTTTGTTAATATATTTTGTTTTGTTGTCTGTCTCCCCCTTCTAGGCTGTGAGCCCACTGTCGGGTAGGGACCGTCTCTATATGTTGCCAACATGTACTTCCCAAGTGCTTGGTACACTGCTCTGCACACAGTAAGCGCTCAATAAATGCAATTGAATGAATAAATGAATACCGGGGTGTCTCCCAAGGAGATCAGGTTGGATGCAGCCCTTGTCCCACAGAGGGCTCTTACCATGTGTATTACTCTATTTATTTTATATTACTCTTTATTTTATTTGTACATGTTTATTCTATTTATTTTATTTCGTTAATATGTTTTGTTTTGTTCTCTGTCTCCCCCTTCTAGATTGTCTAGAAGGAAATCTCTTCAAAAGTTTCGGTAAACATGGCCTAACTTGATAACTACCATATCTTACAAAGGCTACAAGAAGATTAGGGAAGCAGCATGGCTCAGTGGAAAGAGTCCGGGCTTTGGAGTCAGAGGTCATGGGTTCAAATCCCCACTCCACCAATTGTCAGCTGTGTGACTTTGGGCAAGGCACTTAATTTCTCTGTGCCTCAGTTACCTCATCTGTAAAATGGGGATTTAGACTGTGAGCCCCCTATGGAACAACCTGATCAACTTGTAACCTCCCCAGCACTTAGAACAGTGCTTGGTAGCTAGTAAGCACTTAATGAATGCCATCATTATTATTATTGTACCAGGAGGGATGTTCCAACACAGAAGCAAGCTTTCATAGACACCAATGCAGGAAGGATATGCAAACGATGCAGTAGGATGTAATTAATCACATCATTTTTGAAAATGGACAGATTTTCTCTTTTTTTTTCCTGTTTTTGTTTGAGAAGCAGCATGGCATAGAGGATTGAGCACGGGCCTGGAAATCAGAAGATTATGGATTCAAATCCCAGCTCTGCCACTTGCCTGTTGTGTGACCTTGGGCAAGTCACTTCACTTCTCTGTTCCTCAGTGACCTCATCGTAAAATGGGGATTGAGACTGTGAGCCCCATGTGGGGCAGGGACGGTGTCCAACCTGATTTACTTGTATCGATCCCAGAACGTAGTACAGTGTGTGGCACATAGTAAGTGCTTAGCAAATGCTACAATTAAGTAGTGCTTACTATGCATCAAACCCTGATCTAGGCGCTGGGATAGGTACAAATTAATTATGTCAGATCCTGTCCCACGTGGGGCTCAGAGTTTAAGTAAGAGAGAACAGGTATCCTCATTTTATAGTTGAGGAAACTGAGGCACGAAGAAGTTAAGCGACTTGCCCAAGGTCACACAGCAAGCAGTTGGCAGGGCAGAATAAGAACCCAGATCCTTCTGAATCCCAGGCCCTGGCTCATCCCATCCCAGGCCCATGTGATAATAATAATAATAATAATGATGGCATTTGTTAAGCGCTTACTATGTGCAGAGCACTGTTCTAAGCGCTGGGGGGGTTACAACGTGATCAAGTTGCCCCACGTGGGGCTCACAATCAATCCCCATTTTACAGATGAGGTAACTGAAGCTCAGAGAAGTTAAGTGACTTGCTCAAGGTCACACAGCCGTCATGTGGTGGAGCCGGGATTCGAACCCATGACCTCTGACTCCAAAGCCCGTGCTCTTTTCACTGAGCCACGCTGATCAAAATGAGCAGCATGGCCTGGTGGAAAGAGCATAGGCCTGGGACCCAGGTTCTAAACCTGCTTTACCACATGCCTTCTGTAAAGTCCTTGGGCAACTCATTTGACTTCTCTGTGCCTTAGTTTACTCAACTGTAAAGTGGGAGTTCAATATCTATCCTCCATCCCATTTAAACTGTGAGCACATTTGGGCCAGAGACTGTGTCCAACCTGATTATCTTGTACCTACCCCAGGTTTAATTCAGTGCTTGGTATGTAATAAGTGTTTAATGCCATAAGCAACAAGAAAAATAACAACAAAATAAGTACCAGTAGAAGCAGCATGGCTCAGTGGCAAGAGCACAGGCTTGGGAGCCAGAGGTAATGGGTTCTAATCCCAGCTCTGCCACTTGTCAGCTGTGTGAATTTGGGCAAGTCACTTAACTTCTCTGGGCCTCAGTTACCTCATCTCTAAAATGGGGATTAAAAGTGTGAGCCTCACGTGGGACAGCCTGATCACTTTGTATCCCCCCCAGTGCTTAGAACAGTGCTTCTCACATAGTAAGCGCTTAGCAAATGCCATCATTATTATTACCATTCAGGTCTGTCTTCTAAGAATCCGTGTTCATCAGTGGGAACCTCACTAATATGGTAAGATATTAACATTGATATGTTAATGATCTTGCCTGTGCTGTAATCCTGGCCTGTTAAGAGCAGTGAGTCTCTCAATTCTGTAAGGAAACCAAAGGAACTATTTTAATCATATTCAAAATAGCTTTGGTTTCATGAAAATGACCGAGGTTATTTGAGGATTTTAAAGTAAATTCTTGTGTTTGAGTCTTTCCCGTCCTCAAGTCCCTCCCTCATTGTAAATTGTATGCTAGTGATAAAGAAAGGCAGATGAATTATTTTGGGACAGTGAACAATCATCAGGGAGATTTGTAGGGGGATTTGGTAGATCCACAGGCCAAAGTTTATAGGATATGAAGGTGGAGAGAGTTCCATGTAGAAGGTGGAAGATATGGTGAATTGGAGGTAGGAGATATTCTTCATTGTTTTTTTTAATGATATCACAGTGCTTACTATGTGCCGGGAATTATTCTAAGCACTGGGGAAGATACAAAGTAATCACGTTGGACATGGGGCTCACAGTCTAAATGCTCATGAACTGAGGCACAGAGAAGTTAAATGACTTCCCAAGGTCACATAGCAGACAAGTGGCAAAGGCAGGATTAGAACCCATGTCTTTTTGACTCCTAGGCCTGTGTTTTTTCCACTAGGCCACCCTGTTTATCCAAGGAGTTGAGAGCAAGATACTGTTAGACAAGTTTGGCAGAAGAAAAGAGCAAGACTTGGGAAGTAGGGCGAGAAGAGAACACCAAGGAATGTTAGAAACAGCTGGTGGAGAGCCTTGAGCCCAACAGGCAAGAGTTCTGTGGATCAAGAGAGACTACATAATATTTGGGGGACTTTTCTGGAGGGAAGTAATGTGATTTGAATCGCATATAATAATAATGATAATAATAGCAAAATGTTAGTTAAGCACTTACTATATGCCAATCAAGATACTACAAGTTGGGATAGACACAGAATAATCAGCTCCCCTGTGGGGATCAATCAATATCAATTGTATTTATTGAGTGCTTACTGTTTGCAGAGCACTGTACTAAGCGCTTGGGAAGTACAAGTTGGCAACATATAGAGACGGACCCTACCCGACAGTGGGCTCACAGTCTAGAGAAGAGAAGTTAAATGACTTGCCCAGTATCTCCCTGCTTTTATGTGGCAGTTAAAAACCAGGGCCTCTGACTCCCTAGCCCAAGGTCCTTTCACTAAGCTATTCAGTTTAAAAGCAAACAAAACAAACAAATAAAAAAAATACATCTGGGGATTGACCGAAGATGGAAGGTGTTGGAGGAAGAGAGAGAGCACCAGTAAGGAGGTTGGTTCAATAATCTAGTTGTCGAGAAAATAATAATAATAATAATAATGATAATAATAATAATGGCATTTTTAAGCACTTACTATGTGCAAAGCACTGTTCTAAGTGCTGGGGGGGTTACTAGGTGATGAGGTTGTCCCACGGGGGGCTCACAGTCTTAATCCCCATTTTACAGATGAGGTAACTGAGGCACAGAGAAGTGAAGTGACTTGCCCAAAGTCACACAGCTGACAAGCAGCGGAGTGGGATTTGAACCCATAACCTCCGACTCCAAAGCCCGTGCTCTCCCCACTGAGCCACGCTGAGAAAACGTGATTTCAATTTCAATAACAGACTTTCTCGGTTAGAAACACTTTTCATATTACAGGATTTATTCATTAACTGATTATCACTTACTGAATTTATTTTTAATGTTCTTAGCTACTTATATGAGATAAATTGAATATTCATTCTTTTAAATCAGTTAATCAATGATATTTATTGCTCACTTACTGTGTGCAGAGCATGGCACTAAGCACTTGGGAGAGTGTTTCAGAGTTGGTAGACAAGTCCCCTGCCCTCATGTGATAACCTGCTTCACAATGAATATTTTGCTTTAGGGCTAGAAATAAAGGAAAGACAAACAGTAGCTGTGTCGTTTTACCTTTTTTTAAAAAAATTTCTGGTGATAGACCATTTGCTATTTTTTTAACCAGTTATTTTTTCCAGGTTGTACCTGCCAAATTAATTCATTCATCGACTCAGTCATATTTATTGAGCACTTACTGTGTGCAGAGCACTGTACTAAGCGCTTGGGAAGTAGAAATCGTCAACAGAGACGGTCCCTACCCAACAACGGGCTCACAGTCTAGACGGGGGAGACAGACAACAAAACAAAAAAAGTAGACAGGTGTCAATACCATTAGAATAAATAGAATTATAGCTCTATAAATATCATTAATAAAATAGAGTAATAAATATGTACAAATAAGAGTAATAAATATGTACAAATATATACAAATGCTGCGGGGAGGGGAAGGAGGTAGGGCAGAGGGAGGGAAGGGGAGAGATGGGGGCGAGAGGAAAAAGGAGGGGGGGTTTCAGTCTGGAAAGGTCTCCTGGAGGAGGTGAGCTCTCAGTAGGGCCAAATGTGATCTAGATTTTTGTGGAGGGAGACAAAAAATAGCAGTGAGAAACTCTTGCAGTGGCATCATTAGTGGCTCCACCTACTCACAGTGACGTTTATTCTTGAGTGTCCCCGGCTTTAATCCTTCACTATTTTTGTTCTCTGCTTGGAACATCGTGTCCTCTGATGCCATTGATGGAGCTCGGCAGGATGAGGGGAATGTCACTAGGACCCAACCTGTCTCGGCCACATCAGACCTGCTCAAACCCAAAGTCAGGTGCATGTGGGCCATTCTCATTCATTCATTCATTCATTCATTCAGGAGCCCACTCTTTTAGACTATGAGCCCACTGTTGGGTAGGGACTGTCTCTATATGTTGCCAACTTGTACTTCCCAAGCGCTTAGTACAGTGCTCTGCACACAGTAAGCGCTCAATAAATACGATTGATGATGATATTTATTGAGCGCTTACTGTGTGCAGAGCACTGTACTAAGCACTTGGAAAGTACAGTTCACAGATTGAGACAATCTCTACCCAACAATGGGCTCACAGTCTAGAAGAGGGGATACAGACAACAAAACAAAACAAGTAGACAGGCATCAATATAATCAATATAAATAAATAGAATTATAGATATATACACATCATTAATAAAATTAATAGAAGAATTCTCAAATAGCTCCCTATCAGGGCAACCCCCTGCTCCACAGTGCTAGCCAACAGGGTGTGGCTGGGAGCTGTCTTAAGAATGCATTTATTCATTCATTCAGTCATACCTATTGAGCGCTTACTGTGTGCAGAGCACTGTACTAAGCACTTGGAAAGTACAAGTCGGCAACATATAGAGACGGTTCCTACCCAACAATGGGCTCACAGTCTAGAAGTACATGCAGTTGTGCCCCCTAGAACCTCCTCACCAGCATGGCACAGTGGAAAGAGCCTGAGCTTGGGAGCCAGAGGTCATGGGTTCTAATCCTGGCTCCACCACTTGTCAGCTGTGTGACTTTGGGCAAGTCACTTAACTTCTCTGGGCCTCAGTTACCTCATCTGTAAAAGACTATGAGCCCCACATGGGACAACCTGATCACCTTGAATACCCCCAGCGCTTAGAACAGTGCTTCGCACATAGTAAGCGCTTAACAAATGCCATCATTATTATTACTATTATTGTTATTATCATTATTATTAATGGCCCCATGGTCAGTGCAGGGCTGGGCTGGGCTTGTCCCCGGATTCCTGGCTCATCCACATCTAAGACACACACAATGTCCAAGACTGAACTCCTTATCTTCCCTCCCAAACCCTGCCCTCTCCCTGACTTTCCCGTCACTGTAGACGGCACTACCATCCTTCCCGTCTCACAAGCCTGCAACCTTGGTGTCATCCTCGACTCCGCTCTCTCATTCACCCCTCACATCCAAGCCGTCACCAAAACCTGCCAGTCTCACGTCCGCAACATCGCCAAGATCCGCCCTTTCCTCTCCATCCAAACCACTACCTTGCTGGTTCAATCTCTCATCCTATTCCGACTGGATTACTGGATCAGCCTCCTCTCCGATCTCCCATCTTCCTGTCTCTCCCCACTTCAATCTATACTTCATGCTGCTGCCTGGATCATCTTTGTGCAGAAATGCTCTGGGCATGTTACTCCCCTCCTCAAAAATCTCCAGTGGCTACCAGTCAACCTACGCTTAAAGCAAAAACTCCTCACTCTCAGCTTCAAGGCTGTCCATCCCCTCGCCCCCTCCTACCTCACCTCCCTTCTCTCCTTCTCCAGCCCAGCCCGCACCCTCCGCTCCTCCGCCGCTAATCTCCTCACGGTGCCTCGTTCTCGCCTGTCCCGCCATCGACCCCCGGCCCATGTCCTTCTCCTGGCCCGGAATGCCCTCCCTTCGCACATCCGCCAACCTAGCTCTCTTCCTCCCTTCAAAGCCCTACTGAGAGCTCACCTCCTCTAGGAGGCCTTCCCAAACTGAGCCCCCTTTTTCCTCTCCTCTTCCCCATCCCCCCCACCCCACCTCCTTCCCCCCACACATCACCTGCATATATGTTTGTACAGATTTAATACTCTATTTATTTTACTTGTACATATTTACTATTCTATTTATTGTGTTAATGATGTGCATCTAGCTTTATTTATATTTATTCTGATGACACCCGTCCACTTGTTTTGTCTTGTTGTCTGTCTCCCCCTTCGAGACTGTGAGCCCGTTGTTGGGGAGGGACCATCTCTATATGATGCCAACTTGTACTTCCCAAGTGCTTAGTACAGTGCTCTGCACACAGTAAGCGCTCAGTAAATATGATTGAATGAATGAATGAATGAATGAATGAATGAACACACAAGGCTACATAAACACTCTAGGTTCAAGTACTGCTTCGGCTCCCCTCCTTCATGCTCCTTGGAGGACTAACACTCCTAGAGAAGCAGCATGGTGTAGAGGCCAGCGCGTGGACCTGGGAATCAGAGGCCATGGGTTCTAATGATGCTGCTGATGATGGTGGGATTTGTTTAGTGCTTACTATGTGCCAAGCACTGTTATAAGGGCTGGGGTAGATACAATAATAATAATAATAATAATGGTACTTGTTAAGCGCTTACTATGTGCAAAGCACTGTTCTAAGCGCTGGGGGGATACAAGGTGATCAGGTTGCTCCACATTGGACTCAAAGTCTTAATCCCCATTTTACAGATGAGGGGACTGAGGCCCAGAGAAGTGAAGTGACTTGTCCAAAGTCACACAGCTGACAAACGCAGAGCCGGGATTAGAACCCATGACCTCTGACTCCCAAGCCCAGGCTCTTTCCACTGAGCCATGCAGCAGGTTGTACCACATGGGGCTCACAGTCTTCATCCCCATTTTACAGATGAGGGAACTTGGTCACAGAGAAGTTGAGTTGCCCAAAGTCACACAGCTGACAAGTGGCAGAGCCAGGATTAGAAACCATGACCTCTGACTCCCAAGCCCAGGCTCTTTCCACTGAGCAATACTGCTTCTCTATAATAATAATGATGGCATTTGTTAAGTTCTTACTATGTGCCAAGCACTGTTCTAAGCTCTGGGGGGGATACAAGGTAATCGGGTTGTCCCACATGGGGCTCACAGTCTTAATTCCCATTTTACAGATGAGGTAACTGAGGCACAGAGAAGTGAAATGACTTGCCCAGAGTCACACAGCTGACAAATAGTGGATACGGGATTAGAACCCATGACCTCTGACTCCCAAACCCAGGTTCTTTACATTGAGCCACACTGCTTCTAATCCCAGCTCCACCACTTTGTTTGTCTGGTATTTGTTAAGCCCTTACTGTGTGCAAAGCACATAGTTCCCCAGAGCTTAGAACAGTGCTTTGCACATAGTAAGCGCTTAATAAATGCCATTATTATTATTGGTATTATTATTCTAAGTGCTGGGGGGGATACAAGGTAATCAGGTTGTCTCTCATGGGGCTCACAGTCTTAATCCCCATTTTACAGATGAGGTAACTGAGGCACAGAGAAGTGAAGTGACTTGCCCAAAGTCACACAGCTGATAAGTGGTGGATCCCAGATTAGAACCCATAACCTCTGACTTCCAAGATCAGGCTCTTTCCACTGTGCCGTGCTGCATCTAATCCTGGCTCCGCCACTTTGTTTGTTTGTTTGTTTGGTTTGTTATGTACTTACTATGTGCCAAGCACTGTTCTAAGTGCTGGGGTAGATACAGGTTAATCAGGTTGTCCCATGTGGGGCTCACACTTTTAATCCCCACTTTGCAGCTGAGATAACTGAGGCACAGAGAAGTGAAGTGACTTGACCAAGGTCATTCAGCAGACAGTTGGTGGAGGTGGGATTAGAACCCATGTTGGACAAGTCATTTCACTTCTCTGGTCCTCAGTTACCTCATCTGCAAAATGGGGATTGAGACTGTGAGCCCTGTTTGGGACAGGGACTGTGTCCAACCTGATAATCTTCTATCTACCCCTGAACCTGGTACAGTGCCTGGCACATAGTAAATGCTTAATAAATACCACAGTTATTATTATAATTATTATTATCATCATTATGATGGTTTGCAAATGGTCATGCAATTATTGTAATGGTCATGATAATTATTATTATCATCATTATGGTGGTTTGCAAATGGTCATGGGACAGCTGATGCTGGACACTTATCAATCGTATTTATTGAGCGTTTACTTTGTGCAGAGCACTGTACTAAGCGCTTGGGAAGTACAAGTTGGCAACATATAGAGACAGTCCCTACCCAACAGTGGCTTCACAGTCTAAAAGGGGGAGACAGAGAACAAAACCAAACATACTAACAAAATAAAATAAATAGAATAGATATGTACAAGTAAAATATCTTACCTTTCAAGTGGCCCCAAGCTGCTATAATAATAATAATAATGATGTTGATATTTGTTAAGCGCTTACTATATACCAAGCACTGTGCTAAGTGTTGGATTCGATACAAAGTCATCAGGTTGTCCCACGTGAGGCTTACAGTCTTAATCCCCATTTTACGGTTGAGGTAACTGAGGCCCAGAGACGTTAAATGACTTGCCCAAGGTCACACGGCAGACAAGCGGTGAAGTCGGGATTAAAACTCATGACCTCTGACTCACAAGCCCACGCTTGTTCCACTGAGCCATGCTGCTTCTCTGTGCGCTCAATAAATACGAATGAATGAATGCTATGTGCTGTGCTATGGCCCAAGGGGTTCAAACTGCATGGTGGGGCCTGGTTGAAATAGCACATCTCTCATTTTGATGCAGTGAGTGGCAGTGTGGGTGGGGTTCTTTGCCTGAAATATCCGAGTATTATCTTGGACTCTCCACATCGCTTTAATAAATAAAGGCAGACTTTATTCTTTGCTTTATTCTTTGCCTGGATTCAGCAAACTGGGAACTGTCTTTCAAGCAATGCACGGGGGCATAGGCATTTTCTCCCGTAAATATATGCAATTCTCTGCAGAGTGTATTAGCTATTCATTTAGCATTCTTATCCGTGCTGAAATCAAGAATTCTTTTGCCACAAGAACTTTAAAGATTACTGCCTGCCTGAGGGTTTCGGTTCCCCTGTGCCATACACTTATGCAAAAGCAATGATTTTATGCAAACATTGTAACATTTCCAAACAGACTGTGACACGCAGTCATTCCTAGTTCATATAAGGTTCAGAAGTACGGCCTAGTTTCTGCTGGTTGTAGATCATTCATCTCCTCCCGTTTAAAATGTATCGTCTGGGTTTGTAACACTGTCAGTATGAAATGTCATAATGTGGGGCTCAGTTCCAACAGCGAGAATGTATATTCATCTCAAGGGTTTCTGTTCACTGTTGGAGTGGAAATGTTCACAGTGAAAACAGTATTAATCTGTTGGGAAGACAACATCCAGCACCAAATGCATAGGTGGTAAACATTTACCTTATATACAGTCTCCTACTAATTCTTCCCGATCTGAAGTGCTTACACAGCCCCAGCGGTATAATGCGAATCACACCTTAAGTTGCATAATATATTTACAAAGGGAAAATAGACTTTGCAAAGAACAACATCATTTTCGGGTAATGATAACATACCTATTTACATAATGATAATGCACATATTTACTGCCAAGCATGTTTGTTTAGCATTAGTGTTTGTAGCAGGGTTTAGAGAATTACAGAATTATCAAATGGAATGTAGAGTTCTGCATGGCAGTGGTGGAGTGGTTATTTTGGCAACTAGGCAAGCAATCGACAGCACTTATTTTAAGGAGTGAGAGAAATGAATCGTGTTGTGTAGAAAGCCAAATGCTTCTCTTCTTCCTGATTCTGAGATGCCGGGCCTGATAAGGAAATGGAAATCCTGGAGGAATTTCCCGGAAGCAGCTGTTAGAAAAGTGTCATGAGTCCTGCTGGTTGTGTGCATTTCAAGAAACACCACTGTTGCAATTCTTTAATTCAAGAATAATTCAATCTGCATTGGGGGTTTTGCTTCGATCACCGAACAGGCTCTGTAGCCATTGAAGAAACGTGGGAAGCTTGTCCTTAGAACTAAAAGTTGGAGATGCCATTTTGTGAGTTGTCATATGTTTCCTGAACTTTTCGTAATAGAAAGAAGTCTCCAAAGAGCCCTTTTCCTCCCTCTCTTAACAAAGGCATGTCCCAGTTTATTAAAAAATCATACACAACAACGCCGCTTGCCAGGTTTTATAGTCCTAATGAAAATTTGGTCCAGAGCACAGAAATTATCTGGAAAAATGCCTGAAATTTCCCAGTCGCAGATGTTTCAACAGAAGGTGCTTGCATGCCATCCGTTAATGCGACGCCATACGGGACTCAGTATGACCACCGCAATAACCAGTAAGTAACACAAGCAGCGTGCGCATCCCTGCGCCAAATTTTCCGTCTGTTGTGCGGGACTTGCATCCCGTGGATTGAGACGTACCTTGATGAAACTGCATTGTCATTGAATGATAATATTTGTGGATTGCTTTGCCTAGAACACATCCTATCAAGAATGTGGGAAGTCTGTTTAAAGATGCAGGATGTGGAGGTGTACAGTGACAGCCTTCTCTTTGGCTTGTCTCTCACATGCCAATTTGCGAGGAGGGCTCTATTGATACCAGCTGATTTTCTCAGGGGAGAATGTTCGAGAATTTTAATTCAGACCAATAAATAATTAAGAGCCAATGAATGCAGAATGCAGGTATTATCAATATATTGAAATGAAGTGAATATGCAGAGCACTGCCTTCAGTTCTGCATTACATTTATAAGCTATAAAAGATTAATCGGCTCAAAGAAAACATTGTCCTCATAGAAGAATATTTTATTTCACAAGCCCATGTTTTAAGAAAGAAGTGAAAAGTTCATCTTAATGTATGAAGCTAAACTAAACCCTGAGATAACTTTTTTTTGATTTTTTTTAGCACTTTTTTGAGGAAATAATATATCTATCCATAGAGTAAAGGGTAAAAACAACTGGAATATGTGTGAACTATGAAAACTACATGTCTAAGTCTTTGCAAGCATCCTGGCCCTCTTCATTTTTCTAAAGCAACTGCTCATTGTTCTGCTTATTTATTACTGAACTTTTGACTTGGGTGAAGACTACAGACAGCTGCTAATTTTATTTTAGCAACTCAGGTTGAAATTTGTTACAGTGGAAGGCATTTTCCTATTGCAAATTCAAAGCCAATATCTTCAAATGAAAAGTGGCGGGGGGTATGTGTTTTGCCTCAATCATTTGTAAAAGTCCATGCCTCTTTTCTCATGTGAAAAGACGGTTATCACCTCTGGAGTAAACCTCAGTCACCAAAGAGCTCTTTCAGTGGATGGAGGGACATAAGATATCATTGACCACTTACTCTACCCAAACTGGATTATTGGTCAACTTATGAACGTTTGACTGGTATCTGCAAAAAAAAGTCAAGTTTTTGTTTTTGTGGCTGGAGAATCTGCCTCAGGATCTGCCTCAAAACAGCATCTAGTGATCTGTGTTGTAAGTGACTGGCAGGGGCCGAAGGGAAAAAGAGAAACAAGAACTGAATGCAGATACAGCTGCCATTGCTTGCTTCCTAGAGTTCCTGCTTCCTCTTGTGACTGGTTCATTTTATGCCAGGATATGCATCTGGGTGAGAATGTGCAGCATGGCCTAGTGGATAGAGCATGGGCTTGGAAGTCGGAAGGATGTGCGTTCTAATCCCAGCTCTGCCACTTGTCTGCTGTGTGACCTCGGGCAAATCGCTTAACTTCTCTCTGCCTCAGTTCCCTCATCTGTAAAATGGGAATTAAAACTGGAAGCCCTATGGGGGACAGGGATTGTGTCCAACCCAATTACTTTACCCTAGTAATGATGATATTTGTTAAGCACTTACTAGGTGCCAAGCATTGTTCTAAGCGCTGGGGGGATAGAAGGTAATAAAGGTTGTCCCATGTGGGGCTCACAGTCTTAATCCCCATTTTACATATGAGGGAACTGAGGCACAGAGAAGTTAAGTGACTTGCCCAAAGTCACATAGCTGACAACTTTAATACAGTACCTGGCACACAGTAAGCACTTACCAAATACCACAATTAACATTATTATTATTATTATTATTATTATTATTATTATTATTATTATCTATCTCGGGGAACTAAGGGGTGTATCTAGGCGGGGGTTTCTGTCTGTCATCCCTGCCTTTGTATCTAGTTCTCTATGAATAGATCTCTGCTTCTCTCTCCATCTTTCTTGTATTTCTCTGCCTCTTTTTCTACCTATTTCCTGCCTCTTGCCCAATCACTTGGATCACTGCATCCATCACTCAGCCAATCAATCAATCAATCACATTTATTGAGCACTTTCTGTGTGCAGAGCACTGCACTAAGCACTTGGGAGAGAACAATATTAAAAAGCTGGTAGACACGTTCCCTCCCCTCGTTAGCCTTGTCCTTTCTCCCTCTGGCTAATATTGGATAATGTCTTAAATTTGATCCCTATATGATAACAATAATAATAATAATGTTATTTATTAAGTGCTTACCATGTACAAAGCACTGTTCTAAGCATTGTGGGGGGGATACAAGGTGATCAGGTTGTCCCACGTGGGGCTCACAGTCTTAATCCCCATTTTACAGATGAGGGAACTGAGGCACAGAGAAGTTAAGTGACTTGCCCAATGTCACATAGCTGGCAAGTGGTGGAGGCAGGATTAGAACCCATGACCTCTGACTCCCAAGCCCGAGCTGAGCTCTCCTATAATGAGAGAATTGTGTTCTTGCAGAAGGGCTCCTCATGTTACAGTACACACCCCGTGTTCAGCAGTGTCATGCAGATGTGCAATACTGATTGTTCTGATTGTGCATTATACTCTAACCAGGCAGAGGAGCATTGTCAAAAGGATATTCCCTAATTCTCCCATTGAGTTCTAATCAGAACACATTATGAAAAGGTATATTCTGCCAGACGGAGTGTATCTGCTCCAATGTCTTGCACAGTCAGCACTTTATTATTAATATCATTATTCACTGCTCAAGTTAAATTTTCATAATCCAATAAGATTTTTTTTCCTACTTTGAGCCTTCAATTACTTGATCCTGCTTTTCTGCATTTAGTAATCTCAAGAATTCAGCTAAGTCTCTGTCTCCCTGATCTTTGGGTTGATTAGAGTGTTTGTGGTTTGGAGACAAATTTATTATCCTACATTTTATAGATGCTATTGAGCATTGTTACACAATGCTAGGGGGGCTAGAAGACCCTCCCCCTGAAAAGGCTATGGAACTGTACTGGTTCAGTGAGATAGGATGAGAGCCATTATCTTCCTTATGCCCAAACAGATTTTTTAATTTTCCTCTTTTTCAAGCAAGGATATCTGCATTATTATATGTGCACAAGTGTGTGCCCGCATTCACCCACACCCATGAATTCATGTTCTTGCACACCCCTATTCTGAAACCTTTTATCAGTTAACACAATCAGAGTGTGTGCTGTTCCATTCTATCAGTGCTCCAATAAAGGGAGCACAGTGAGAGCTGTGTGCTTATTTAATCAACTTCAGAGCCATTATCCCTCCACTCAGAGCAGCACTTAAAGACCAGAGAACTCCTCTGGTTAATTACAATCCTTTTGTTCTGGGCCCAAGTGAGATTTAAGGGAACTGGCAACAGGAAGCTTCCTCTTAGAGGCAGCAGGCTGACTACTAGTAAATGGGGCTGTTTGGGCCAAAGAAGGAAAATTAACTGAAAAAAACCCTGCCCAGGTCCTAAATAATGATAATAATAATAATAATGGTATTTATTAAGCGCTTACTATGTGCGAAGCACTGTTCTAAGTGCTGAGGGGGATACAAGGTGATCAGGTTGTCCCTCGTGGGGCTCACAGTCTTAATCCCCATTTTACAGATGAGGTAACTGAGGCTCAGAGAAGTTAAGTGACTTGCCCGAGGTCACACAGCAGTCATGTGGCGGAGCCGGGATTAGAAGTAAGCGCTCAATAAATACGATTGAATGAATGAATCCCAAGCCTGGGCTCTTTCAGATGAGCCACACTTTAATTTTTGACCTCCTTCACTGGGGTACTCTGTCTGGTTTGACCTTGTTTCAGCCAAGAAAAGAAGCAACAGCCCCTTGGTATGTAAAGAAGCAGTACAGCCCAGTAGGTAGAGCATGAGACTGGGAGTCAGAAGGACCTCGCTTCTAATCCACTTGTCTGCTGCTTGACCTTGGGTAAGTCACTTAACTTCAGTGTGCTGCAGTTACCTCATCTGTACAATGGGGATGAAGACAGTGAGTCCAAAGTGGGACGGGGACTGTGTCCAACCAGATTACCTTGTGTCTACCCCAGCACTTAATACTGTGCCTGGCACTGGTAAGTACTTAACATTGAGCATTATTATTATTATTATTATTATTATTATTATTATTATTATTATTATTATTATTTATCTAGCAAACTACTCTGGGTTCACTCCACAACCTTTCCTTTAAGATTATATCCTGACTGTAAGGTTATTGTGGGCAGGGAACAACATGTCTACTAACTCTGTTGATTAGTCAATTGTATTTATTGAGCAGTTACAGTTTGCTGTACTAATGCGTGGATGAGTACAGTGCAACATTAAACAGACACATTCCATGCCCACAACGAGCTTACAATCTAGAGGAGGAGACGGATATTAATATGAATAATTAAATGATGGATATGTACATAAGTGCTGTGGGCCTGGGAGGGGGGATGAATGAAGGGATCAAGAGAGGGCGACAGGGAAGGGAATGGGAGAAGAAAAAAGGAGGGCTTAGGGAAGGCCTCTTGAAGGAGTTGTGTAGTCAATAAGGCTTTGAAGGGGTGGTGGGGGCAATGTAATTGTCTGTCGGATATGAGGAGTGAGGACATTCCTGGCCAGAGGCAGGCCATGAGTGAGAAGTCTGCCGGGAGATAGACGACCTCTCAGTACTCTTCATAACCCTTAGAGCAGTCCTCTACATATAGTAAGCACTCAGTAAATACCATTGATTGATAGAGGCAGGACATGGGTGAGGGGTCAGTGGTGAGATGGCTACCACAAAGAAAATAAAGAACAAGGGGGAAAAGTTCAGGATGTTAGATGCTAAAAGCTCAACAAGTAAGGTTCATATCAAAAAGAGCGACCATTGCAATTGTTTCTATTAGGAATCCCACTTCCATTGTCCCTCTCAGAATACTGGACAGGGTGGATGTTTGGTCTCATCCAAAAATAATATTTCTTCTGTTTTTCATTGGTGGAAAATTCAGTATCCAGGTCACAGCCTCTTGAATTTCATCTCTAGATTGTAAACCCATTGTGGGCAAGGAACGTGTCCGCCAAGTTGGTTAGATAGTACTCTCCCAAGCACTTAGTACAGTGCTGTGCACACAGTAAGCACTCGATAAATACAACTGATTGATTTTAAGTTGCATCAAAATGGTATGTGCCCAGGATTGCAGAGCAAGTAAAAAATCCAGCCTGAAAATATAGAGATAATTACACAAAATTTTCTGTGGTGCTTCTCACCCTTAACCAGTGATAGATAGACACTGTGGCTAATGGTCATTGCTATTGGGACTCTGACAAAATAAAATCCTAATTCTGAGGTCATTTCTGTTAAATTTATTGCTTGCTTGCAGCCCAGCTTTTGTTTCCCCAATTTCTCCCAGTCCCAAGACTGTGGAATTATACACATTTGAATGATTTAAGGAAACTCTTCTACACAAGCTATTTCCATCTCAACTTCAAAAGGAAAATGCTAGATAGTCCCAGACATGGTTGTATTTCGCTTCTCACTGGGATTCTTGATCAGATTTTCATTCTTCCCCTTAGACCGTGAATCCCTTGTGGGTCAGGGATTGTGTCCCACCTGATTATTTTGTATCTACCTCAGCCCTCAGTATAGTGCTTGGCACATAGTAGAAACTGGACAGATACCACAGTGATCATTTCTATTATTCAGAAAATGTCTTGATTGCTGAAAAAACCAAATCTCTGAGGCCAGTACATTTGGACCCTCCTGTCCATAGCACCCTCAGGATTTCCTGTAACCCTTGTCGGTTTTCTGTAACTCACTGGCTCACATTAATTTACACCTGCTTGAGGCTCTTTCTAATCAGTCATAGGATTTCTTCACCTTTTTCTCAAGTAGGAGGCTTATAAAGCTTTCAAGCACAATAAAGCGGAAGAGACTCCACAAGTAATCTAGTCCATCTGTTCCCTTTGGCAGGATTAAGGTTCCTGTAAAGGTGATTCCTTCTTGCCCTTTGTAGCCTGTTTCAGAGTTCTGGCTATTCTGCCTGTGAGGAAGTTCTTTCTTCTCTCAAACCAATCACTGGTGCTGCAGTTGAAGACAGTCTTCTCCCATACTACCCTCAAGAGAGATGGGGTCATTTACTTTTCTCATCCCTTTTTTTTTTCACATAACACATGATTTTGAATGCTTGTTGATAACAGCACTCATGGGAAATTACATTAAAATGATTTCTCTTTCTATATCTTTATTTCTACGATCATATTTTTTTGGTTAAAACTGCGTTGGTCGATATTCCCCTTAGTTTGTCACTAGCAATCTAATCAGAGTTATTCATTCAATAGTATTTATTTAGCATTTACTGTGTGCCAAGCAGTTATTACAACTGTGGCTCAGTGTGGCCCAGTGGAAGGACATGGATTCTAATCCCAGTTTAGCCACATATCTGCCGTGTGACCTTAGGCAAGTCACTTTACTTCTCTGTGTGTCTCAGATATCTCATCTGTAAAATGGAGAATAAGACAGTGAGCTACATGTAGGACCTTATATCTACCCCAGTGCTTAGAACAGCTTTTGGCAAATATTAAGTGCTGAATAAATATCACTATTATTATTATTATTATTCTCTGTGGGTGGGATGTTGGGGGAGCAAAGATTTGGTCATAAAAACTAGGTAACTAGGTAATCTGTTAAGCCTTGGGAACTGAACATTCACTTCTTAAAATTCCAGTTTTACAGTCAGTAACACATATATGTGGTTGACTCCTCCCTACTGCTCCTTATGGGGACTGAAAGGATGATGCTGTTCAATGTGAGCTTGTTGTGATCAGGGAATGTGTCTTTATTTTCACTGTACTCTCCCAAGTGCTTAGTACAGTGCTTTGCACACAGTAAATGTTCAATAAATACAATTGAATGAGTGAATGAATGGAGGAATTGCTGTTCATTTGACTTTTCATGAGAAATGTTTGCTTGTGGAAGAATTCATGTCCTTGACCTCAGGTCTACAAACTTCAATCAGAAGCCTGGAGTCCGGGATTTGCTTTGCTGAGCTCTTTCTCAGTCTCATTGCTTGACCTTGGACAAGACACTTATCAAATCTTCTACCTCACTTTCCCCATTGGCTGGGTAGGATTAATGATTGTGAATGGCCTCATTATAAGGGGTTTCTTGGCCACTGTAAAAGTTCTTTACTATCCTCTGTAGAAAGGCACTCTCGTAATACAAAGTATTATTATAAATTGTCCCCGTATGGGCTTCTATTATTGATTTTGAATTTGCTTCAAGGACTCTACATTTCTCTTTCTTTCCTGCTCTCGATAAGTACCCTTACAGGAAAATATCCTATTAAAATATGAAATTTTTTTGTACAGATGTTTTAGCGAGGATGACTTAATTCATTAAGTCTATCAAAACAGCACCATCAGTAGAAATTAATCCTGTAAGCATCAGAGAATGGACACGATGAATAGAACTATTTCCATGAGCCTCTTCTGGAACAATCAATGTGGTTATTTTGTGTGCTGTGGTTTTTCTGTGTGTTTTTTTTTTTTTTGTTTTAATGGAATTCATTCATTCATTCAATTGTATTTATTGAGTGCTTACTGTGTGCAGAGCACTGTACTAAGCATTTGGGAAGTACAAGTTGGTGACATATAAATACACTCCCTACCAACAACGGGCTCACAGTCTAGAAGGGGGAGACAGACAACAAAACAAAACATGTGGACAACTGTCAAGTTATCAGAATAAATAGAATTAAAGCTAAATACCCAGGTTCCCTATAGGTTCTGGACCCTGGTGCTTGATGAAAGAACAATCTTTATTTGGAAACAATTCTCTCATTTTAATCAATTGAAAAAGGACAACATATATGAGATGAAATTATATAATAGTGTAAAATCACAACCCTCTCTATGTTATCTAATTTAATTGGAAATGCAGTGAAATTTGAAGGTTTCTGCTTCTTTGCTCAGGGGTGATGACGGAGTTTTTGGGGTGCTTAAGAGGTCCTAGGTGGTGTTTGCTAATAGTCTAATTATCTAGTTTTCGTTACCTCTTGGTATAGTTTTCAATAACATATTTTTAATAACTTTTTACCATTTCACTCAGATCTTCCATCCACAGAAATGTCATATTTTACCCTCTTACAGGTGCCCAATTACAAACTCCACTTCAGCCAAGCTAAGCATCTCATACTGTTATTCTTGGAAGACAATAGTAAAGACCAAGTTCTACTTCTCAGACTATAACTGCCTACTAGGTAAAACTGTATAATAAAAACAAAATTGGACTGACCCTGTTAAAATCATGCCTGTGTTCTAGATTGAAATAATCTCTGCCTTAGAAAAGTGTATGGCATTAGTAAAATCCAGTCAATACTCATTATTATGAAATGGACTAAAGTATGTGGACAAATTAGAGCTTTCTTCTTGGTTATTAATGATGTCATTTGAATATGTCCTTAGTCTGGATGAGACACCCAAGTGTGGTCTTCATTTTGCCTTGTACATTTTCCATTCTAATGAGGCACTTCCCCCAGGGAAATCCCCAGGATATTTCACAACACCGTCCTTAAAAACAAAGTCACTGAATCTTCTGTAAGACCTGAACAGGTAAATCCTCTAACAACTGAGTGTGATGTTAGGATCCAATAATTCAACTGAATGTGGGAAAATGGGCAGAATGTGAGACTGAACCTGAAAACTGAACACCCATATGTAAGGAATTAATTTTGTTCATTTATTACAAACCTATAGGATATGTGATAGCCCCTCATATTATAAATTTAGTCTAAGAAATTAGTTAGGATGTTCTTTATTGATCATACATAATTTAAAAAGAACAAAAGCAAGAAATTATCGTTACTATTATTGTTATTTTGGTACTTTGTAAGTGCTTACTGTGAGCCAAGCACTGTTCTAAACATTGGGGTAGATGTAAGGTAATTGGGCTGGACATAGTCCCTGTCCCTCATTCATTCATTCATTCATTCAATCATATTTATTGAGCACATATTTTGTGCAAAGCACTGTACTAAGTGCTTGGGAGACTACAATATAACAACAGACACATTCCCTGCCCACAATGAGCTCATAGTCTAGAGGGGGTGACAGACATTAATGTACATAAATAAATAAATACATAAATAAATGCATTACAGATCTATACATATATGTTGTGGGGATGGGAGGGAGGGTAAATGAAGGAGCAAGTCACGGCGACGCAGAAAGGAGTGGAAGAAGAGAAGAGAGCGTAATCAGAGAAGGTTTCTTGGAGGAGATGTGTCTTCAGTAAGGCTTTGAAGTGGGGGAGAGCAATTATCTGTCTGATATGAGGACATGATATGAGGATATGAGGGCATTCCAGGCCAGAGATAGGATGTGGGCAAAAGGCCGGCAGAGAGATAGACAAGGCTGAGATACAGTGAGAAGATTATCATTATAGAAACAAAGTGTGCAGGTTGGGTTGTAGTAGGAGAGTAGCTAGGTAGGTGATTAAGTTCTTTAAACTCAGTGGTGAGGAGTTTCTGTTTGATGTGGTGGTGGCTGGGCAACCACTGGAGTTTCTTGAGGTGTGGGGAAACATCGTCTGAATGTTTTTGAAGGAAAATTATCCAGGCAGCAGAATGGAGTGTGTCGCCTGTCCCGCCATCGACCCCCGGCCCACGTCATCCCCCGGGCCTGGAATGCCCTGCTTCTGCCCATCCGCCAAGCTAGCTCTCTTCCTCCCTTCAAGGCCCTACTGAGAGCTCACCTCCTCCAGGAGGCCTTCCCAGACTGAGCCCCTTCCTTCCTCTCCCCCTCGTCCCCCTCTCCATCCACCCCATCTTACCTCCTTCCCTTCCCCACAGCACCTGTATATATGTATATATGTTTGTACATATTTATTACTCTATGTATTTATTTTACTTGTACATATCTATTCTATTTATTTTATTTTGTTAGTATATTTGGTTTTGTTCTCTGTCTCCCCCTTTTAGACTGTGAGCCCACTGTTGGGTAGGGACTGTCTCTATATGTTGCCAATTTGTACTTTCCAAGCGCTTAGTACAGTGCTCTGCACATAGTAAGCACTCAATAAATACGATTGATGATGAACGGAGTAGGGAAAGACTGCCGGAAGGGAGGTCAACAAGGCGGCTAATGCAGTAATCCAGGCAGGATAGAATGAGTGATTGTATTAATGTGGTAACAGTTTAGACAGAGAGGAAAGGGTGGATTTTGGTGGATTTTGGTGATATTTTGAAGGTAGAACTGACAGGATTTAGTGATGGCTTGAATATATGGGTGGAACAAGGGAAAGGAGTCAAGGATAATGCAAAAGTTACGGGCTTATGAGAGAGGAAGGATGGTGGTGCCATCACCATTGATTGGAAAGTGAGCTGGAGGACAGGGTTTGGGTGGGAAGACAAGAAGTTCAGTTTTGGCCATATTAAATTTGAGGTGACAGGAGGACATTCAAGTAG
The DNA here is from genome assembly GCF_015852505.1 of Tachyglossus aculeatus. Taxonomy (NCBI): domain Eukaryota; kingdom Metazoa; phylum Chordata; class Mammalia; order Monotremata; family Tachyglossidae; genus Tachyglossus; species Tachyglossus aculeatus. The sequence goes on from NC_052069.1 coordinate 91,222,178, forward strand.
AGATGTCTTGAAGGCAGGAGAAAATGCGAGACTGCAGAGAGGGAGGGAGATCAGGGCTGGAGATTTGACTTGGGTGTCACCAGCATAGAGGTGATAGTTGAAGCCATGTGAGCAAATGAGTTTTTCAAGGGGGTGGGTGGGAGAAGCAGCATTGCCCAGTGGAAAGAGCCTGGGCTTGGGACCTAGAGGTCGTGGATTCTAATCCCGATTCTGCCACTTGTCAGCTGTGTGACTTTGGGCAAGTCACTTAGTTTCCCTGGGCCTCAGTTACCTCATGTGTAAAATGGGGATTAGGACTGTGAGCCCCACATGGGACAACCTGATCACCTTGTATCCCCCCAGCGCTTAGAACAGTGCTTCGCACATAGTAAGCCCTTAACAAATGCCATTATTATTATTATTATTACTATTAGATGGAGAAAAGGGGTCCCAGAACTGAACCTTAAAGGACCCCCACAGTTAGGGGGTGTGAGGCAGAGGAAGAGCCTGTGAAAGAGACTGAGAATGAGTGGCCAGAGAGATAGGAAGAGAACAAGGAGAGCCCTCATGAGGCTCACACTCTTAATCCCCATTTTACATATGAGGTAACCGAGGCCCAGAGAAGTGAAGTGACTTGCTCAAGGTCACACAGCAGACAAGTGATTGAGCCAAATTAGAACCCAAGTCCTTCTGACTTAGTGTGTTCTGTACACTAAGCCATGCTACTTCTCAACTAATCTAAACTAGTTCCAAATGGAGTAGTATATTTAATGTCTGAAGCGTTTATTTGTTGTAGATTTTAAAGGCTTAAACATGGAACAAAATCATATAAAGGAATAGTTACAAAATCTATAATAATAATAATTATAATGACATTTATTAAGCACTTACTATGTGCAAAGCACTGTTCGAAGTCTGAAGCCAGGAATAATTACAAGTGATTTAGAGAGAAAGGATGAAAGATAAAAATATGTACAATACAGTTTGCTGGAGAATTTAAAAAAGACTGATATAGTAGCTACTTAGGATATTATATTGGTTATTTTGTCAGAAAGGTGGAAGCACTACAAAAGTCAGTATTTATTTATGGTAGGTTAAATGGGTGTAAGTAGGAAGATGAAGAATATGTGAGAGGGGAAAAAAAAACAACTTACTGGCAATGATATCAAATTGTATTGTGATCTTCCAAGGGATGCGGTAGAAGCCAAATTGCTTGAGTTTCTTAAAATAGACTGGATCAAACACTTAGAGGTACCCCGGGGGGAATTGTTCTGAAATAACAAGAAGAAAGGCTAAATGTCCAACTGCCGTATCTGTCTCTGATTTCTGTGGGTTATTAACAATATAGAGGCATGATGAATTACATATTTCCCAGTATCTAGCTACACAGTTCTGTGCTGATAAAGAAGAGTTATTTCCTCATTCTTTGCATTATGATTATGATTTAACTTTGGTGGTTTTAGGGGAGCCAGTAAGGATGGGCCAAGTTATCTGTCAAATTCTCTAGACTGTAAACCCGTTGTGGGCAGTAAGTGTCTCTCTTTATTGCTGTATTGTACTTTCCAAGCCCTTAGTACAGTGCTCTGCACACAGTAAGCACTCAATAAATATGATTGAATGAATGAATGAATGAATTAAATTCCCCTAGAGGGCACTTCGAAATAAATTTATCATGGACACACCCAGGGCTAGCCATTGTAGTCTGTAATCTCCCCTGCAGACTGTAAAATATTTTTTTTAATAGTATTTGTTAAGAATTTACTATGTACCAAGCACTGTACTAAGTACTTGGGTAAACACAAGCTAATCAGAGTGGACACAGTCCATGTCCCACATGGGGCTCCCAGTTTTAATCCCCATTTACAGTTGAAGAAACTGAGGGACAGAGAAGTTAAGTGACTTGCCCAAGACCACACAGCAGACAAGTGTGGAGTTGTGATTAGAACATAGGTCCTCTGACTTTCATTCATTCAATTGTATTTATTGAGTGTTTACTGTGTGCAGAGCACTGTACTAAGTGCTTGGAAAGTACAAGGCCTGTGATCTATCCACTAGACCCCGCTGCTTCTCCTTGTGGGGCGTGATCATTTCTACCAACTCTCTTGAGTTATACTTTCTCAAGTGCTTAATACTGTGCTCTGCACATGGTAAGCGATCAATAAATGCCATTGATGGATTGATTGGTAGAAGACCAACTCCAAATTCCTCATGAAATGAGTGGGGGTATGTCAATAGGGATGTTAGGAAGGGAAGGGGTAGCATAGCCTAATGGAAAGGGCAAAGGACTAGGATTCAAGAGACCTCAGTTCTAGTCCTGACATCACTTCTCTGGGTCTTCATTTTCTGATCCGTAAAACGGGAGTAAAATACCTGTTTTCCCTCTGTCTTAAGCTGCGAGCCCCAAGTGAAACAGGGATTGTGTCAGATATGATTTTCTTTATATCTACCTCAGGTGTTAACATAGTGCTTGACACAGAATGAATGCTAAATAACTATGCCATTATTATCATCATTATTGCTCCTTCATATAGCTGAGGGAGAGTGCTTAATGATTCTCCATATTTCTCCTTGCCCTCTTATCTCTCCCATTACCACAGTAAATCTGTGAAAAGCAAGTACTGTAGCTTTATGAATTCTCTTCTTCCTTCTTATAGTGGGTGAATAAGTTTTATTAGTACCATCAATATTATCTTTACTCACCTCAACTCTTTACCTGCTTTAGGAGGAGAGACAATAGGAGGTTCATGGAGGGAATGGCTCTACAGATTTACTCCCTCCTGTAACCAGTTTTAGATATGTGGTGGTTGTAGAAGACTGGTGGCCATTCTATTGCTGTGATTTGGCTAAAGTAAGTCAGTCAGTTACATTTATTGAGCACTTGTTGTGTGCAGAGCACTGTACTAAGTTCCATCCCAACATGAGGCTCTTCCTGCTTATAATAATAATAATAATAATAATAATGATAATGGCATTTATTAAGCATTTACTATATGCAAAGCACTGTTCTGAGCGCTGGGGGGGGATGCAAAGTGATCAGGTTGTCCCACATGGGGCTCACAGTCTTCATGCCCATTTTACAGATGAGGGAACTGAGGCCCCGAGAAGTGAAGTGACTTGCCCAAAGTCACACAGCTGACAATTGGCGGAGCCGGGATTTGAACCCATGACCTCTGACTCCAAAGCCCGGGCTCTTTCCCAAGTCTCTCCCACCACCCCAAGGTCATTTGAAGTATTTTGGGAGGAGATGGGATTTTGGCCATCCCACCCTTCCCCACCCCTCAAGCCATCCCCTCGTACCATAGCGCTCCCAAAGCCTCAGCCAAAAGGCGGCCCGTGGAACCCCCGCTCCATTATGGGAAAGCTTTCCATCACCCTTAACCCGTTCCTTTGGAAAGAGCATGGGCTTGGGAGTCAGAGGTCATGGGTTCAAATCCCGGCTCCACCACTTGTCAGCTGTGTGACTTTGGGCAAGTCACTTAACTCCTCTGTGCCTCAGTGACCTCATCTGTAAAATGAGGATTAAGATGGTGAGCCCCACGTGGGACAACCCGATCACCTTGTATCCTCCCCAGTGCTTAGAACAGTGCGTTGCACATAGTAAGCACTTAACAAATGTCATCATTATGATTCCTGAGCCAGTCATTGTTCCTCCTCACAAGCACTGAAATCTGGTGACACTGTCTCCCTACTGCTCTCTCTAGAAGGGGCCAAGTAGCATGGCTTAGTGGAAAGAGCATGGGCTTGGGAACCAGAGGTTGTGGGTTCTTAATCCTGCCTCTGCCACTTGTCTGCTGGGTGACCTTAGTCAAGCCACTTAACTTCTCTGTGCCTCAGTTACCTCATCTGTAAAATGGAGATTAAGACTGTGAGTCCCACGTGGGACAACCTGATTGCCTTGTATCTACCCCGTATCTACCTTGTATCTACAAGTGACGGAGCTTGGGTTAGAACTTACCACCTCTGACTCCCAAGCCTGTGCAGTTTCCAGTAAGCCATGCAGCTTAGTGTCAGCTGTAGACATCAGGGGAGGGTAGCAGTGGAGGAGGAGGAGGAGGAGGAGGACAGCAGCTGTAGACATCGAGGGAGGGTAGTGGAGGAGGAGGAGAATTACATTTACATGGAGGCAGTTTGGATAGAGAGGAAAAGATGGATTTTAGTGATATTTAGAAGGTAAAATCAAGAGGATTTCATGATATTGAATATGTTGGCTGAATAATAATAACAATAATAACAATAATGGCATTTGTTAAGTGCTTACTATGTGCAAAGCACTGTTCTAAGCGCTGGGGAGGTTACAAGGTGATCAGGTTGTCCCACAAGGGGCTCACAGTTTTAATCCCCATTTTACAGATGAGGTAACTGAAGCACAGAGAAGTGAAGTGATTTGCCCGAAGTCACACAGCTGACAGTTGGCAGGGCCAGGATTTGAACCCCTGACCTCTGACTCCAAAGCCCGTACTCTTTCCACTGAGCCATGCTGCTTCTGAGTAAAGGTCGAGACCAAGGTTATAGGCTTGTGAGACAGAGAGAATGGTGGTGCAACCTACAATGATGGGAAAATCTCAGGGAGGACAGGGTTTGGGTGGGAAGATAAGGAGTTCAGTTTTGGATATGTTAAATTTGAGGAGTCAGTGGGACATCCAAGTAGAGGTGTCCTGAAGTTAGGAGGAAATATGAGACTGCAGAGAAATAGAAAGATCAGGCCTGGAGATGTTGATTTGGAAACCATCCACATCTCCTAGACTGGATGTCAACACCTGCAGAATGAATACAATTCTGAGATTTGGGAAAGATAACCTTTATTGGCATCTGGGTAGTTTCTTGGCCTTTTTGGCTAGGAGTGAACTTTCAAAGACTAATACTTGCGGTGTTTGATAAGCTCTTACTCTTCATGAAGCACTGTGCTAAGTGCTGAAGTAGATAAAAACTAGCTCTCTTCCTTCAAAGCCCTACTGAGAGCTCACCTCCTCCAGGGGGCCTTCCCAGACTGAGCCCCCTTTTCCCTCTCCTCCTTCCCATCCCCCTCTCCATCCTCTCCGGCTTCTCCTTTTATCTCCCCAGCTGTTCATTCTCAGTCTCCTTTGCAGGGTCCTCCTCCCCCTCCCATCCTCTTACTGTAGGGGTGCCTCAAGGGTCAGTTCTTGGTCCCCTTCAGTTCTCTATCTACACTCACTCCGTTGGTGACCTCATTCACTCCCACGGCTTCAACTATCATCTCTACGCTGATGACACCCAAATCTACATCTCTGCCCCTGCTCTCTCTCCCTCCCTCCAGGCTCGTATCACCTCCTGCCTTCAGGACATCTCCATCTGGATGTCTGCCTGCCATCTGAAACTCAATATGTTCAAGACTGAACTCGATATCTTCCCTCCCAAATCCTGTCCTCTCCCTGACTTCCTGTCACAGAGGATGGTGCTACCATCCTTCCCGTCTCACAAGCCCACAGCCCTGGTTTCATCCTCAACTCCACTCTCTTGTTCACCCCCCACATCCAATCCGTCACCCAAACCAGCCAGTCTCACCTCCACAACATCGCCAAGATCTGCCCTATCCTCTCCATCCAAGCCGCTACCCTGTTGGTTCAATCTCTCATCCCATCCTGACTGGATTACCGCATCAGCCTCTTCTCTGGTCTCCCATCCACCTGTCTCTCCCCGCTTCAGTCTATACTTCACTCTGCTGCCTGGATTATCATAGTACAGAAACACTCTGGGCATATTACTCCCCTCCTTAAAAATCTCCAGTGACTGCCTGTCAACCTACAAATCAAGCAGAAACTCCTCACTCTCGGCTTCAAGGCTGTCCATCACTTTGCCCCCTCCTACTTCACCTCCCTTCTCTCCTTCTCCAGGCCAGCCCACACCCTCCGCTCCTCTGCCACCATTAACCTCATCACTGTGCCACATTCTCGCCTGTCCCACCGTCGACCCCCGGCTCACATCCTTCCCCTGGCCTGGAATGCCCTCCCTCCACACATACGCCAAGCTAACTCTCTTCCTCCCTTCAAAGCCCTACTGAGAGCTCACCTCCTCCAGGAGGCCTTCCCAGACTGAGCCCCCTTTTTCCTCTCCTCCTCCCCATCCCCCCATCCTACCTCCTTCCCCTCCCTACAGCACTTGTATATATTTGTACAGATTTATTACTCTATTTATTTTACTTATACATATTTACTATTCTATTTATTTTGTTAATGATGTGCATATAGCTATAATTCTATTTGTTCTGACAAATTTGACACCTGTCTACATGTTTTGTTTTGTTGTCTGTCTCCCCCTTCTAGACTGTGAGCCCGATGCTGGGTAGGGGCCATCTCTATATGTTGCCAACTTGTACTTCCCAAGCGCTTACTACAGTGCTTTGCACACAGTAAGCACTCAATAAATATGATTGAATGAATGAATGAATAAAATCAAAACAAACATAATCCCTCTTCTACTGTATGATAATCAGCTTTGAAATAGCAACTGCAAAAAAGTAGTATCCAGCTAATTAGAAGCAGCATGAGCTAGACACTCTTATCATTCAAGTATCTCATCAGATTTCAGAAGACAAAACCTGATGAAAACCCCAAGCCAAAGTTGTTATCTTGTGTATCATCAGAACCAAATCTATAGTCCGTTCATCTGAGAGAATTCATTCATTGCAACTAGACTGTAAGCTCCCTGTGGGCAGGAAACATGTCGACCAACTCTGTTATATTGCATTTTCCCAAGCACTTATGGCAGTGCTCAGCACACAATGAGCTTTCAAAAATATGATTGATTGACTGATTGCGTGGTCATTGTCCCACAGTTAATCGCAAGGAGGAGGGAACTCTCATGTTTTTTCATTAACCAGTGCTAGACAGAGATTAAATGAATACTTCAAATATTCAAACTTTCCTTTTAGAGACACTGCTTTTCCCTGAGGACAGACACTCCTCCCGATTAGGTGAATGAGCTTCTTAAAAGAACTGTTCAAGGCAAAGCCTTTAAGCATCTGAGCTATGCGAGGTAAAATGCAATCTGTATATTCAGGATGTTTACACACATGAAAAATGTTGTGTTTGGTTACTAAGGTTTCTAAATCATTGTTATTGAAAAGAATAGTTTGTTCTTCAAGCCTGAAAGCTGCGTAAAAGGAACTTCGAACTTTATTGAATGAGGCCTTGTGGCAGCAATGTCAGGAATCTGCTAAATTGAATAATAATAATAATAATGTGTACTAAAGGGAAAATAAACAAAGTGGTAGGAGGAATATATCTTGAAAGATTAAAATGACAAGGAGTGTTGCCGAGTGGAAAGAGCATGCTTGGACTTGGGAGTCATTGGACCTGAGTTCCAATCCCAGACCTGCCACTTTTCTGCTGTATAACTTTGGCAACTCACCTTCTCTGTGCCTCAGTTACCCTTTCGTTATCCCTCTGAGACTGTCTTCTCAGAAGACCTAGAGAAGAATTTGAATCCAAAGAATTAGAGAAGCAGCATGATAATAATAATACTAATACTAATAATAATAATAATAATAATAACAATAATAGTTATGGTACTTGTTAAGCGCTTACTATGTGCCAAGCACTGTTCTAAATGCTAGAATAGATGCAAGGTAATCAGGTTGTCCCATGTGGGACTCACAGTCTTAATCCCCATTTTACAGATGAGGTAACTGAGGCACAGAGAAGTTAAGTGACTCGCCAAAGTCACACAGCTGACAAGTGGTGGAGCCAGGATTAGAACTCAGGTCCACTGACTCCCAAGCCCATGCCCTTTCCACTAATCCATACTGCTTCTCCGGCCTAGTGGATCGAGCGTGGAACTGGGAGTCAGAAGGACCTGGGTTCTAATCCTGAGTTGGCCCTTGTCTGTTGCGTGACCTTGGACAAGTCACTTAACTTCTCTATACCTCAGTTACCTCACCTGTATAATGAGGATTAAGACTATGACCCCCATGTGGGACATAGACTGTGTCCAACCTGATGATCTTGCATTTTCCCCAGCGCTGAGCACAGTGCCTGGTACACAATAAGTGCTTAACAAATACCATTTAAAAAACCGCAAAAAAACTAGATCTTTGTCCCTTCCAATCCAAGTTTCGTGTTTTCCCAAGCAATGGTATTTCTCCAGTCCCTCAGCCTTCTATTCATTGAGACCCTTCTGAGTCTGTGGATGGAAAAATGCCTTAAACTCTTTGGATACTTAACACTCTAGCCCTGTGAACATGAGGGCGATTATCCGCTCCAAGAAGAAGGCTTTTTCACATGTGATAAGCTTGGCAAGCTGCCTTGGGTAAGTGTCAACCGTGAATGTTTTTGTTTTTTGCCCCGGTGGTCTTGAAGAGTTACTGGAATATTTCTCGGCCCTGGTTTCTATCAGTGTGGGAGCCGATAGTGACATTGAAAAGAAGCAGGTAGGGAAAGAGAGAGGGCTCTGGACTCTATCTTATTTAATTCTGATAGCAGACTCTCTGTCTGCCCTGCCTAAGGGCTTCCTTCAGCCTTCCTATGGCTTCACCCCTGTGTGCTTTGTTACAATGTTACAGGGAAATCTTTTCATGCCTGCCTCCCGCCTTGCTCCCCAAGGAGGGGTGTCAGAACGGCTTATCGGTTGATGAATGAAAGGAATTTCTGTCTGCTCTGCCTGGAACTGGTTAATGCAATCCTGGCCCATCCCAATAGGTCACTGAGTCAAGTGAACACCAAAAGTTAAAACGTATATGGAAAAGATCGGCATCTATTTGGGGCCGGCGGTGGTTTCCTCGGCATCATATCAAAGTGTAGGGAGAAGGAGGAGCGGAGCTTAGAAAATATTGGAAAAAGCTGTCTTGGAATGCTGAAATAACTGTCGATAAAATTTCCATCTGAGGCGAGAGAGATGTGATTGGCATGAGTGAGAGTTGACTTAATAATAATAATGATGGCATTTGTTAAGTGCTTACTATGTGCAAAGCACTGGGGAGGATACAAGGTGATCAGGTTGTCCCACAGGGGGCTTACATTCTTAATCCCCATTTTACAGATAAGGTAACTGAGGCACAGAGAAGCTAAGTGACTCGCCCAAGGCCACACAGCTGACAATTGGTGAAGTCAGGATTTGAACCCATGACCTCTGACTCCCAAGCCTGTGCTCTTTCCACTGAGCCATGCTGCTTCAGCTGCTGCTATGTAACCTTGAATAAACTGCTTAACTGCTGGGGGTCTTGGTTTCCTCATCTGTACATTGGGGTTAAGGAAACTGCTATCCTTCCCTCTTATGAGTCCCTGATGGGATGATAATGGTGTCCGATCTGATTATCTTGTATCGATCCCTCTGCCTAGTACATAGCAAGCGTTCAATAAGTGCCATACTTATAAAATCAGAGGTGTATGCTCTGTGCCATATCTGGACTATCACTGGCCCACAAAAAACATTATGTAAGAATAATTACTCAAGCTTCCCATTTTAAAAACCCAGGAAATGCTACTACAGGGTTAGTCCAGCCATGTGTTAAGGGTGCACTAGTTTTTTGAATATATTGGTCTAGTGATGCTAAAGAAATGAAATGTCTGGAAAGACTTAAGCCTGTGAGGCACTGTTCCTTGCTTCTTATGACACCGGAGGGCTTCAGAAATTCGTACGATCCCTGAGCATCACCAGGGCTGCTTAGCCCTATTGTCCCATAAACATCAAGTGCTGCAGGAGAAGGGAGCAGAGGATTGTTTTTGCAACGAGGAAAAGAAGGAGCTGTAATTCCTCCCATACAGGGGTGCAGGGAGGCTGCCCATCAGAATCTGTGCATGCTCCAGATGGTGACTTTCTGGAAGAGGAGTGCTCTGGATGAAGAGAAGACAGGAGCATAGCAGAGCTGGCTGGAAATTTGGAGTGTCAATTCAGCCAGGCTCTCAGACACAAGACCTGTTATCCCTTGAGAGTGGCTGTGGCTATGAGGTTCAGTATTCTTCAGTACATCTGGGTATGTTCTGGTTAGTGGGCAACAGAAGAAAGATAGAGTGAGAGTCCTTTTCCTCCCTGCCTAGATGAGGGCACTGTTAGAACCCTTTCTGGGCTTGCAGGGATAATTAGAGCCCATTTGACTGAAGCAGTCTATGAAAGAAATCAAATTTGTGAAAGAGAATATAGCAACTGAATATAGGTTCCTAATATAGAAGCAAATAATAATAACACCACTGGCATTTGTTAAGCACAAACTATGTGCCAAACCGTGTACTAAGCGCTGGGCTAGATACAAGGTAATTGGGTTGGACACAGTCCCTGGGTCAATTGAGGCTCACAGTCTGAATCTCCATTTTACAGATGAGGTAACCTAGGCACAGAGAATAATAATACTAATAATAACTTGTACTTTCCAAGCGCTTAGTACAGTGCTATGCACACAGTAAGCGCTCAATAAATACGATTGAATGAATGAATGAATTATGGTATTTGTTAAGCACTTTTATAATAATAATAATGATGATGGCATTTGTTAATCGCTTACCATGTGCATATGTGCCGAACAGTGTTGTAAGCACTGGGGTTGATACAAGGTAATCAGATTGTCCCTGATTCCCCATTTTACAGAGGAGGTAACTGAGGCCCAGAGAAGTTAAGTGACTTGCCCATGGTCGTACGGCAGGTAAGTGGAGGAGCCGGGATTAGAACCCAGGTCTTTCTGACTCCCAGCCTGTGCTCTATCCACAAGGCCATGCTGCTTCCTTTTCAGGGATGCTATATTTATTCAGAAGAAACTACTCCACATTCCCCCTACCCACTCTCCCTTCTGCATTGCCCATGCACCAGTCTGTGTTCCCATTAAGCACTTTGATACTTATCCTAGCCCCATAATACTTATGTACATATCCTTATACTCTTCCATTTTCCCTATCTGCAACTGATCTTAATTCTCTGTCTACAGCCCTGTAGATTGTAAGCTCCTCCTGGGCAGAGATCAAGTCTACCAACTCTATTGTATTCCTACTTTCCCAGACTCTTAGTGTGCTCTGCACACAGTAAGTGCTCAATAAATACCTTTGGTTGATAGATATTGCCTAAATACTTGAATTAGACAATTGTGAATTCGTTAGTAAAAATTGACCTGGAGGAAGAAATGATATTCTGTGTTGGGCTCTCAGTGTAGGTTGGGAAATTTCCCACAAAGTCTAGCCTCACGGAGGGATTTAGAATGGGTTGGGCAATATCATCAGTGTTGAAGTTTTCTGACCAAAGAACCATTAAGGGTGTTCTGCCAGGTGGACAGATTTGGCAGGAATCCTAAGGATTGCTGGTGAAATACTGTGACTATCAAAGTGGCTACCCTGGCAAATGTCTGCTGGCCTAGGGAGCTATGGAGCACCACTGACTTTATCATGGAATGCACTTTGCAAATTCATTCATTCAATCGTATTTATTGAGTGCTTACTATGTGCAGAGCACTGTACTAAGCACTTGGGAAGTACAAGTTGGCAACATATAGAGACGGTCCCTACCCAACAGTGGGCTCACAGTCTAGAAGGGGGAGACAGAGAACAAAACATATTAACAAAATAAAATAAATAGAATAAATATGTACAAATAAAATAAATAAATAGAGTAATAAATACGTACAAACATATACACATATATACAGGTGCTGTGGGGAGGGGAAGGAGGTAAGGCGGGGGGGATAATATCAATCAATCAATCAATCAATCGTATTTATTGAGTGCTTACTATGTGCATAGCACTGTACTAAGCGCTTGGGAAGTACAAATTGGCATCACATAGAGACAGTCCCTACCCAACAGTGGGCTCACAGTCTAAAAGGGGGAGACAGAGAACAGAACCAAACATACCAACAAAATAAAATAAGTAGGATAGAAATGTACAAGTAAAATAAATAAATAAATAGAGTAATAAATATGTACAACCATATATACATATATACAGGTGCTGTGGGGAAGGGAAGGAGGTAAGACGGGGGGATGGAGAGGGGGACGAGGGGGAGAGGAAAGAAGGGGCTCAGTCTGGGAAGGCCTCCTGGAGGAGGTGAGCTCTCAGCAGGGCCTTGAAGGGAGGAAGAGAGCTAGCTTGGCGGATGGGCAGAGGGAGGGCATTCCAGGCCCGGGGGATGACGTGGGCCGGGGGTCGATGGCGGGACAGGCGAGAGCGAGGTACGGTGAGGAGATTAGTGGTGGAGGAGCGGAGGGTGCGGGCTGGGCAGTAGAAGGAGAGAAGGGAGGTGAGGTAGGAGGGGGCGAGGTGATGGACAGCCTTGAAGCCCAGGGTGAGGAGTTTCTGCCTGATGCGCAGATTGATCGGTAGCCATTGGAGGTTTTTGAGGAGGGGAGTAATATGTCCAGAGCGTTTCTGGACAAAGATAATCCGGGCAGCAGCATGAAGTATGGATTTGTTTATGTATGGATTAAGTATGGATTTATAATAATAACAAATGTGCTGCATTCTGCAGCATGGCCTAACAGATAGAGTAAGGGCCTGAGAGAGGGTCATGGGTTCTAATCCCAGCTCTGCCACTTGTCTGCCGTGTGACCTTAGGCAAGTCGCTTCCCTTCTCTGGGTCTCAGTTCCCTCATCTGGAAAATGGGGATTAAGTCTGTGAGCCCTCGGTGGGACAGGGATTGTGTCCAACCTGATTAGCTTGGTTCTACTCCAGAGCTTAGAGTAGTGCCTGGCACATAATAAGCACTTAACAAGTATCATAATTATGTTTATTTTATTAATGATGTGTGTGTATCTTCAATTCTTTTTATTTATATAGATGCTATTGATGCCTGTTTACTTGTTTTGATGTCTGTCTCCTCCCTTCTAGACTGTGAGGGATTGTCTCTTTTGCTGAATTGTACTTTCCAAGCATTTAGTACAGTGCTCTGCACACAGTAAGCTCTCAGTAAATACGATTGAATGAATGAATTATTATTATTACCTGAGGACTCCTTTGTTACATCCTTTTTACTAACAGGAAGTTGATCAGTTGCAAAGAGAGAGTGTGAATGGTATTGCAGAAACCACTAGACCAACAAGTCCCTCACACAGATTCTCAGTTCTGTAGTCTTCATGACTGGACTGAGGCTTATGCTAGGAGATTCAGCCCTCCCTCCCAACATCCGCCAAGCTAGCTCTCTTCCTCCCTTCAAGGCCCTACTGAGAGCTCACCTCCTCCAGGAGGCCTTCCCAGACTGAGCCCCTTCCTCCCTCTCCCCTTCGTCCCCCCTCCATCCCCCCGTCTTACCTCCTTCCCTTCCCCACAGCACCTGTATATATGTATATATGTTTGTACATATTTATTACTCTATTTATTTATTTTACTTGTACATATCTATTCTATTTATTTTATTTTGTTAATATGTTTTGTTTTGTTCTCTGTCTCCCCCTTCTAGACTGTGAGCTCACTGTTGGGTAGGGACTGTCTCTATATGTTGCCAACTTGTGCTTCCCAAGAGCTTAGTACAGTGCTCTGCACACAGTAAGCGCTCAATAAATACGATTGATTGATTGATTGATCATTATCACTATTACTATTTTAGTAGGGATGGTAGATTTCCTTTATTTCAGACTGGGAGCTTCTGCTTATTTTCATTGTACTTACACATTATTAAATGTTTGGCATTTGGAGGGCACTGTTAGTGAAGCCGAGAATGTCACTGAACCATTCTGTGCTTCTCTATCTCCCAGATTGTGTGCCACAGTAGCACAGGATGAACTGATATGATCATCTTGGACCTATCCGGAGGCCTAGTACAATGAATAATAACAATGATAATAATAATAATAATATTTAAGTACTTACTATATGCCAAACGCTGTATTAAACGCTGGACTATATACAAGATAACCAGGTCCCACAGTCTAAGTAGGAGATCTCACAGTCTCCTTTGCAATCTCCTCCTCCCCCTCCCATCCCCTTACTGTAGGGGTTCCTCAAGGGTCAGTTCTTGGTCCCCTTCTGTTCTCTATCTACACTCACTCCCTTGGTGAACTCATTCATTCCCACGGCTTCAAATATCATCTCTATGCTAATGACACCCAAATCTACATCTCTGCCCCTGCTCTCTCTCCCCCTCCCTCCAGGCTCATGTCTCCTCCTGCCTTCAGGACATCTCCATCTGGATTTCTGCCCGCCATCTAAAACTCAATATGTCCAAGACTGAACTCCTTATCTTCTCTCCCAAACCCTGCCCTCTCCCTGACTTTCCCGTCACTGTGGACGGCACTACCATCCTTCCCATCTCACAAGCCCACAACCTTGGTGTTATCCTCGACTCCACTCTCTCGTTCACCCCTCACATCCAATCCGTCACCAAAACCTGCTGGTCTCACCTCCACAACATCGCCAAGATCCGCCCTTTCCTCTCCATCCAAACAGCTACCTTGTTGGTTCAATCTCTCATCCTATCCCGACTGGATTACTGCATCAGCCTCCTCTCTGATCTCCCATCCTCCTGTCTCTTCCCACTTCAGTCTATACTTCACTCTGCTGCCTGGATTATCTCTGTGCAGAAAGGCTCTGGGAATGTTACTCCCCTCCTCAAAAATCTCCAGTGGCTGCCTGTCAACCTACAAATCAAGCAAAAACTCCTCACCCTCATCTTCAAGGCTCTCCATCACTTTGCCCCCTCCTACCTCACCTCCTTTCTCTCCTTCTACAGCCCAGCCCACACCCTCTGCTCCTCTGCCTCTAACCTTCTCACTGTACTTTGTTCTCACCTGTCCTGCCGTCGACCCCCGGCTCACATCCTTCCCCTGGCCTGGAATGCCCTCCCTCCACACAACCGCCAAGCTAGCTCTCTTCCTCCCTTCAAAGCCCTACTGAGAGCTCACATCCTCCAGGAGGTCTTCCCAGACTGAGCCCCCTTTTTTCTCTCCTCCTCCCCATCCCCCTCTGCCCTACCTCCTTCCCCTCCCCACAGCACTTGTATATATTTGTACAGATTTATTACTCTATTTATTTTACTTGTACATATTTACTATTCTGTTTATTTTGTTAATGATGTGCATATAGCTATAATTCCATTTCTTCTGATGATTTTGACACCTGTCTACATGTTCTGTTTTGTTGTCTCTCTCCCCCTTCTAGACTGTGAGCCTGTTGTTGGGTAGAGACCTTCTCTATATGTTGCTGACTTGTACTTCCCAAGCACTTAGTACAGTGCTCTGCACACAGTAAGTGCTCAATAAATATGACTGAATGAATGAATGAATGAGGAAAACAGGGTACGGAATCCCCATTTTCAGTTGAGGGAACTGAGGCACAGAGAAGTGAAGTGACTTACCCAAGATCACACAGCTGGTACCATTGTGTAGCCAGAATTAGAACCCAATTCCCCTGTCTCCCAGGCCTGTGCTCTTTCCATTAGGCCAAGGTGTATGGCAAGTGGCACTTAATAAATACTATAAGAATAGTTTGGTATTGATGTAGCACTGTCCTTCATTTTCAAAGATGATGCTATTGACAGTGAGGGCTTAACCTTGCATGTCAAGTGTGTCTGAAAAGTCCAACATGGGATTTGCTACACTGGCCCACAAATTTTACAAACAAGGGTGAGACCTTACTGCTACCTTGGGTTTTTATCACATTAAGCCATCTTCATTTATGACTCTGTGTCTTCATCTTCATATTCTGAGAATGCTTTTTTTCTAGGATAGTAATCTTGCTCCAAAATTCTGCCCAATAGACTGATCAATTTGCTGTAGTGGTCTACATAGTAACTTAGTACAGTGCTCTGCACACAGTAAGCATTCAATAAATGCTATTAATTGAAGGACTGATTCTGAGTCTGGTGTTCTTTCTATGTAGACCACTGAAGCAAATTGATCATGTCTATTAGGCAGTAAGGTCTCATCCTTGCTTGTAAATCTGTGCCTCAGTTCCCTCATTTGCAAAATGGGGAGGAGTTTTTGCTTGATGCAGAGGTTGATAGGCAACCACTGGAGATTTTTGAGGAGAGGTGTGACATGCCCAGAGCATTTCTACAGGGGTAGATACAATAAAATCAGACCAATATAATACAGTTTTAAGCATAATATTCTTCCGAGCACATTCACAGTTAGGCAAACATTATCACATTGCTACTGTCATGAACAAATGATCATCCTGCATTTCATCGGGCACCATCACAACTTTGTCCTGATTCTTGAGCAATCCCCTTCCCCCAACAACCCCTTATTGGCACCTCCTGTTAATAATAATAATAATAATGTTGGTATTTGGTAAATGCTTACTATGTGCCAAGCACTGTTCTAAGTGCTGGGGTAGATACAAGGTAATCAGGTTGTCCCACGTGGGGCTCACAGTCTCCATCTCCATTTTACAGATGAGGTAACTTAGGCACAGAGAAGTTAAGTGACTTGCCCAAGGTCACACAGCTGACAAGTGATGGAGCTGGAATTAGAACCCAGGGCCTCTGACTACCAAACCCAGGCTCTTTCCACTAAGCCACGCTGCTTGCTGTTGTCCATATTGATTAGTCATTCTTCAGTAGCTCTTCAACCTGATAAGGAAATGTTGATGCTATATCAGTTGTGTAACTGATTCTGGGCTGAACCTAACCTGTGGAAGGGGCAACAATCTCAAATAACTTGGAATCAGTCAATCAATTGTAGTTGTTAATCAATCAATCAATCAATCAGTTGTATTTATTGAGCGCTTATTGTGTGCAGAGCACTGTACTAAGTGCTTGGGAAGTACAAGTTTGCAACATATAGAGACAGTCCCTACCCAACAGTGCGCTCACAGTCTAGAAGGGAGAGACAGAGAACAAAACCAAAAATACTAACAAAATAAAATAAATAGAATAGATATGTACAAGTAAGATAAATAAATAGAGTAATAAATATGTACAAACATATATACATAGTTAAGCACTCACTGTGTGCAGAGCACTGTATTAAGCACTTGTGAACCCGTTGTTGGGTAGGGACCGCCTCTATATGTTGCCGACTTGTACTTCCCAAGCGCTTAGTACAGTGCTCTGCATACAGTAAGCACTCAATAAATATGATTGAATGAATGAATGAATACAATATAACATAGTTAGTAGGCATATTCTCTGCCCACAAGGAGCTAACAGTCTAAAGAGGGAACTTTCTGGTCTTCGCATAGTTGGCTTTATCTGGATACAAATGCCCCAATTTCCTAGGCATGCTGCAAGAAACACTATGTTCTCTGCAGAATCAATGGGCAAAAACAATGCATTGAATAAAACTGGATATTTTCTGCCCTCTCCTCCCACTCTTCTATTTCCCCAGGGTAGGAAAAATAACCAAACAGCTTTTGGTGAACATTTCCAGCTCTCCGTCTACTACATTTCCCCACCTTCTTCTCACCTCAGGGTAATGAGGACTTTTGCTCTGAGTCCAGAATTAAGTCACTATGTCCCTGGGTCAATTTAGTTATCACTGGATTTGACTGCTTAACAATGGGAAATGCTGTGATTGAATTTATGGCTTTGAAGTATAACATTGCCACAAAACTTTATTAAAATACATTGTGGACCACTCTCCTTGGTAATTGGAGCAATCCTACACCACAGCAAAGGGGAAATCATGAAATAGACAATATTTTTTAAAATAATTTCTCAATTTGATTTTAATCAGTGTTTCCAAACAGCAGGGCCTAATAGAAAGAACATGGGTTTAGGAGTCAGAGGACCTGGGTTCCAATCTTTGCTCCGCTACTTGCCTGCCAGGTGACATGGAGCAAGTCATTTCACTTCTCTGTGCCTCAGTTTCCTCAACTGTAAAATGGGGATTCAATATCTGTTCTCCCTTCTACTTAGACTGTGAGCCCCATGTTACGCGGGGACTGTTTCCCACATGCTTCACTCATTTCTACCCCAACTCTTATAACAGTGCTTCACACATAGTAAGCACTTAACAGATATCATAATTATAATGATTAATTATAGAAATCCCAATTAAAATAGTCCACCAAAATAATATTGCAGATAGACTAGTAATGTCAAGGTAGCCTGTGACTTCTTATAAACAAATGACATTTTCATTTGCTGGTTATGGCTCAGGATATGATTGTGATAAAGTGTGTAGGTCACTGTACTAAATGCTTGGGAGAGAACTACACAACAATAAAACAGACACATTCCCTGTGAACAGACAAAGGAAACAGAAGAGGGGAAGAAGTCCCTTTTCCACTTTGATGAAAGCTAATCTAAATCAGGCGAAGGATACACAAGTTGTATCTGCCTAAACTCCCTAACCTCAGGACAAGCCTTCTGCCTGGAGCAGTGAGTTAGTACATTCTGATTAGGTGGCTATGTCTAGGGATAGACTTCAAATTATGTCATCCACTTCCACTGTTGTCTGACTTCAGGAAGTTAGTTTAAAACTCATCCATTATAGTATGGAGACACATGGAACTCCCTACCATTTTTCATTTTGAAAATCCTTTCCTCAGAAAATTGTGCCTTATATCTTGTGGTCCCCATAAAAAAAAGATTATCAGATGTCAGTTGTCAGATTAAGCAACAGTTTAAATGGATGACTGAGCTCCTATTACCTTCTTCCTTGTTGTTGATCTCAAGGGGCTAACCGCCGATAGCTCCGATGACAAAAACAAATCTTTACAACATACACTGAACGTCTTAAATGACTTCCTCCCATCTAAAGTAGGGTGGCATGCCATATGCAAGTCATCCAACAGTGATATCAGTGTTCTGAGAGAAAATCATTTTCATTTCCAACTGGGATCTTAAATCATTTCCCTTAAATGGTTTCAGTAGCCCAAACCAACCAATCAAAAATCAATCAATGGTAGTTGTTGAATGCTTACTGTGTACAGAGCGCTGTACAAAGTGCTTTACAAAGTGCTTGGGAGAGTATAATACAACAGACTTGGTACACATGTTCCCTGCCTAAAACAAGCTTACATTCTAGAGGAGGGAGCTGACGTTAATAGTAATTATAATGATGGCATTAGTTAAGTGTTTACTATATGGCCAGCACTGTTCTAAGTGCTGGGGTGGACTCAAGGTGATCCAATTGTCCCAAATGGGGCTCACAGTCTTCATCCCCATTTTACAGATGAGGTAACTGAGGCACAGAGAAGTTAAGCGACTTGCCCAAAGTCACACAGCTGACAATTGGTGGAGCCGGGATTTGAACCCATGACCTCTGACTCCCAAGCCCAGACTCTTTCCACTAAGCCACGCTGCTTCTCTATTTATTTAAACTAACTAAATAAATTATGGACATATATATCTAAGTGCTATGGGGTTGAGGGGTGAATAAAGAATGTAAAAATGCAAGCTCAAGGGCGATGCAGAAGGGAGTGGGAGAAGATCAGTCAATCAATCAGTGATATATATTGAGTGTATGCTGTGTGCACTGAACTTTTTAATGGTATTTATTAAGCACTTACTATGTGCCAGGCATTGTACTAAGCGCCAGGGTAGATACCAGCTAATCAGGTTGGACATAGTCCATGTCCCATATGGGGCTCGCAGTCTTAATCCCCATTTTACAGATGAGGTAACTGAGTTACAGAGAAGTGAAGTGACTTGCCCAAGGTCACACAGCAGACCAGTGTGGATTTAGGATTAGAACCCAGGTCCTCTGATTTCCAGGCTCGTGCTCTCTCCATTAAGCCACGATGCTTCCCCCTTGAGAGAGTACAGTATCACAGTTAATAATAATAATGGCATTTATTAAACGCTTACTATGTGCAGAGCACTGTTCTAAGCGCTGGGGAATTTACAAGGTGATCAGGTTGTCCCCCGTGGGGCTCACAGTGTTAATCCCCATTTTACAGATGAGGTAACTGAGGCTCAGAGAAGTGAAGTGACTTGCCCAAAGTCACACAGCTGACAGTTGGCGGAGCCGGGATTTGAACCCATGAACTCTGACTCCAAAGCCCGGGCTCTTTCCACTGAGCCTCGCTGCTTCTTTGAGAGACACATTCCCTGCCAAAAAGAAGTTTGCAGTCTACAGGGAGTCAGAATTGTGTACTTGTTCACCTCTGTGGTTGGACTGTTGTCAACTGGAAGTGGATATGGATGGGCTGAAAAGAATTTATCCTCTTTCTACTATTCCACCTTCTTTTCCTTGGAATTCATCCTCTTTTCCACCTTCTTTTCCTTGGTTACTTCAATGCTTTAGGATGATCATGCTCAGCATTATAGAAGACCTGTTGTGAGTCACATCTACTTATTCCACTTAATAATGTGGCCTTGAGTAAGTGGCACGTGGAACTGGGGAATGACAGATCTTCAGGCAGTTGAATATTTTCCTTGAATGATGCTTAACTTTAACTTTAAAGGTTGAATTCAATAGGTCTGTTTTAGACTGGCTACAGTAAGATCCAGTGTTCCTCTGCCCAACACCACGATACTGCTCCCTGTGACTCCCTGCAGTGTGAGAGTTTGGTTCTTTTTTTTTATGGTACATGCAAAGCGCTTACTATGTGCTTGGCACTGTTCTAAGTATTGGGCTAGATGCAAGGTAATCTTAATCGGACACAGTCCCTTCCCCATATGGGGCTCACAGTCTAAGTAGAAGGTAAAACGAGTATGGAATCCCCATTTTACAGTTGAGGACACTGAGGCACAGAGAAGTTAAAATGACTTGCCCAAGGTCACCCAGAAGGCAAGGAGCAGAGCCGGGATTAGAACCCAGGTCTTCTGACTCATTCATTCATTCAATCGTGTTTGTTGAGCACTTACTTTATGCAGAGCACTGTACTAAGCACTTGGAAAGTACAATTCAGCAATAAGAGAGACAATCCCTGCCCACACTGGGCTTACAGTTTAGAAGGGGGAAGACAGACCTCAAAACAAGACACCTAGACTCATGCTTTTTCCACTAGACCATGATGCATCCTGTTCCTTCACCAGGTGCTCGTTTTGATTTTGACATCAGATAGAGATTAAATCATCTAGTAGTGCAAACTCCTCAGTGGATCATGTCTTTAAAATTTCCTGTGCCTTACTATCAATAAATAGGATCTTCCGTTGCTATGAGAGTAAAGTATCTGGTTTGGAGAAAATTCTTCAATTGCCAATTTCCCCCGGGCCCTATCTGAAATGTTAAATATATAGTCTGAGCAGACCTAGCCCAAAAGTTTGTCCTTATCGAGGGCACGGGTTGGGTAGGGGTTGGAGGAGGTGTGTTTCTCTGTGTTTTGGGAGAACAGGTACTTAATACCAACTTTACAGATGAGGAAACTGAGGCTCAGAGGAGTTAAAAGCCCTGTCCAGTATGACACAGCAGGCAGGTGGAAGAGCCGGAATTAGTCCCCAGGACCTCTGATTTCCAGGAGTATGCTCTTTCCACTAGGTAATACTGCCTCTCAATTCCCTGATTATTTTTTATCTGCCACAGAGCTTAGCAGAATGCTTGACACAATAGTGCTTTCTAAAACTATTTTTAAAATTGCTAAATCTAAAGTCATCAGGTGTCAGTGAGGTGGTGGCAGATCGGTGCAATGTTTAAGGCCAGCCTGGGCAAAGCCCTGATGTCAGAATAGACAGATGGGGTTGGACAGGCAGAAAACTAGACAGACTGCAGGCAATGCGAAAAGCTTCAACAGCCAGACTTTAAGGCTGATGGAAAATTAAGCAACCAGATATTTAAGGGAGATAGTAGACAAAACAAACGGCATAGTCAACAAGTGAGTATTGACACGTTCTGTCACCTGAAAAGCAGTGTGGCCTAATGGATAGAGCAGGGCCTGGGAGCCAGAAGGACCTGGGTTCTAATCCCTGCTCTGCCACTTGTCTGCTGTGTGATCTTGGGCAAGTCACTCAACTTCTCTGTGTCTCAGTTCCCTCATCGGTAAGAATGTGAGCCCTTTGTACCTTGTAACTACCCCAGTGCTTACAATGGTTCCTGGCCCATATTATCATTAGTGCTTATTATTATTATTAGTGCTATTATTTTGTCTATTTCATAATCCTGATGATTTTCCTCCAGCACATTCCCCTCCCTTTCTACCCTTACTGACACCACCCCTTGTTAGTCTCTTAGCCTTCACCCTCTTCCCTCTTCAGTTTTTCCTTTAATCGCCTTCCCGGATCACCTTTTAAATTAAATCCAGACAGCACCACTTCAGTCCTTAAATGACCTTCAGGGACAACACAGCTCTCATTATTTAACAGGAACTCCTGTTCCTTGGATTCATTCATTCATTCATTCATTGTTATATTTATTAAGCGCTTCCTGTGTGAAGAGCACTGTACTAAGTGCTTGGAAAGTACAATTCAGCAGTAGAGAGAGACAATCCCTGCCCCCACCGGGTTTACAGTATAAAAGCGGGGAGACAGACATCAAAATAAGTAAACAGGCATTAATATAAATAAATAGAATTATAGATATATACACATCAAAACAGGTAAACTGGTATCAATATAAATGAATAGAATTATAGATATGAACATATATACACAAATGCTGTGGGACAGGGAGAGGGGATAGAGCAAAGGGAGTGAGACGAGGTGATGGGGAGGGGAGGGGGAGCTGAGGAAGGCTCACCATCAGGTGTCTCCTCCCTCCTAACTGTTGCTTCATTTTCCATACCTTCCCCATTTGCTCAAAGCCTAGTTTGTCCCCTTCAACTTCCCACAAATAAATCTCAAACCTGCCTTTCCCCTCTTAACTCTCCCATCTTTATCCTTTGCACACACTCTTCCCGCCTCATGGAATTCTGCCCTCCTCAAATAATAATAATAATATTGATGGTATTTGTTAAGCACTTACTATGTGCAAAACACTGTTCTAAGCGCTGCGGGGATACAAGGTGATCAGGTTGTCCCACGTGGGGCTCACAGTCTTAATCCCCATTTTACAGATGAGGGAACTGAGGCATAGAGAAGTTAAGTGTGAAGCACGAGAAGCAGCGTGGCTTAGTGGAGAAGAGCCCAGGCTTTGGAGTCAGAGGTCATGGGTTCAAATCCCGGCTCTGCCACCTGTCAGCTGTGTGACTTTGGGCAATTCACTTCACTTCTCTGGGCCTCAGTTCCCTCATCTGTAAAATGGGGATGAAGACTGTGAGCCCCCTGTGGGGCAACCTGATCACCTTGTAACCTCCCCAGAGCTTAGAACAGTGCTTTGCACATAGTAAGCGCTTAATAAATGCCATTATTATTTATTTATTATTTATTAAGTGACTTGCCCAAAGTCACACAGCTGACAACTGGTGGAGCTGGGATTTGATCCCATTACCTCTGACTCCAAAGCCCATACTTTTTCCACTGAGCCACGCTGCTTCTCAAATCTATGAAACCAATTCTCTATCCATCTTCAAAATACTCTTAGCAAACCATCTCCTTCAGGAGGCATTGCCTGATAATATTCACTTCCTCGATCAGCTCAGCGTACTGGCTACTCTTAATCAATCAGTGGTATTTGTTGAGCCCCTAACGTGTGCAGGGCACTGTACTAAGTGGTGCTGAAATAGAAGACATGATCCCTACCCTCTAGGAGCAAACACTCTATTTGAGGAAGCTGCCTCGCTCCCTGCCCTGGCCCCTTCTCCTATTTTTCTTTTCATGTCATTTTCATGGTACACTGGAGTAGATACAAGCTAATCAGGTTGAACACAGTCCATGTCAGGAGGGAGAACAGGTAATGAATCCCCATTTTACAGATGAGGTCATTGAGGCACAGAGAAATGAAGTGACTGAACCAGTCACCCAGCAGACAAGTAGTGGAGCTGGGTTTAGTACCCAGATCCTCTGAATCCCAGGTCTATGCTCTTTCCACTAGGCCATGCTGCTTCTATAACAATTTCCTTATTTCCTGCTCCAGCAGCAGCCCCCAGATCTTTTTCTATGTCCTTCTCAGTTGCACCATCCCTATGGCTGGTTCTGTTCTTCTCTCCCCAGAACTTAATAATAATAATTTTGGTATTTGTTAAGTGGTTACTATGTGCCAAGCACTGTTCTAAGTGCTGGGGTAGATATGAGGTCATCAGGTTGACCCACGTGGGGCTCACAGTCTTTATCCCCATTTTTCAGATAGGTGACTGAGACTTAGAGAAGTTAAATGACTTGCCCAAGGTCACACAGCTGACAAATGGCAGAGCCGGGATTAGAGCCCATGACCTCTGACACCCAAGCCCGTGCTCTGTCCACTGAGCCATGCTGCTTCTCTATATGTTGCCAACTTGTACTTCCCAAGCGCTTAGTACAGTGCTCTGCACACAGTAAGCACTCAATAAATATGATTGATGATGATGATGATGACTTCTCCAATTGAATTGAATTGAATCCAATTGAATTCTCCAGTTAAAAACTTCTTCAATGGCTTCAGCTTCAGCTTCTCAGGCTCCTATCCCCCTTACCCTGCATTCACAGCAAACCTCTCTTCTTCCTGACTTACCCTTGCTCCTGCTCCTCTTCG
The DNA here is from genome assembly GCF_015852505.1 of Tachyglossus aculeatus. NCBI lineage: Eukaryota > Metazoa > Chordata > Mammalia > Monotremata > Tachyglossidae > Tachyglossus > Tachyglossus aculeatus. The sequence continues at coordinate 91,246,457 of NC_052069.1, forward strand.
TCCTCTTCTGATGCCCCCCACCCCCACCCCCCCAGCCAGTGGCAGCTTGGGAGCCATCTCTAAGTCAATCAATCAATCAATCAATCAATCATATTTATTGAGCACTTACTGTGTGCAGAGCACTGTACTAAGCACTTGGGAAGTACAAGTTGGCAACATATAGAGACAGTCCCTGCCCAACAGCGGGCTCAGTCAATCAGACTGTTCAATAACCACCCAGAAGGAAGCAACCCCTGTTTCGTTATAGACTTATCTAGCTACCCAGACATGTAACTCTCAAGCTCACGCTCTAAGAATTTCAAATGATGGAGGTCTTTCCCCGGAAATCCTTTCTCCGTACATTAGAACATTCATAATCGATGATGACCCAGAAAAACATAAAGGTTCCTAGTATTTCCATTTATTTTTATTCCCCTCCAAATATCAATGCCACATCAACTGTTAATCTGAAAAACCTCATTTAATGTCAGCTTGCACACAGTTATGAAAATTCAGGTAATGTATTCCTGTTACTAATTGTATTTGAGAAAGTGTTATTAATTTCATATATCAAGTTCGTAGTGGCCATCTGTTCCCTCCGAACTGCTGCGTCTCCCTCCATCTGCCCTGTTTTTCTTCTGCTAATCGGGTGGCAAAGGCTCAGATGATCGGGAAGTTTCACTCTGACTTTTGATTTGTCACTCATCATCAAGCCAGCTGTGCATTTTTAGCAGACTTTTCCGATGGGTGGTGTTGAATTTCAATCTTAATGTCTGTTTTTTTTTAAAAAAAAATCATATTTTTCATAAAAAAGACTAGCCAGATTGTATTTTCTACACTGTAAAATGTGTCTCACTGCCAGTAATTTGGCTGCATCTGCATCCTTATGAATATAGATGAATATATATGTCCAAGATATTATTAGGGACTGTACAGAGCCGGGAAGAATTTTAAGTGTGGAATGAGTCGGAGAATTCTGGAATAGAAGGATGTGAAACTTCTGACGCTGACTAACATTAAATTGAAGATACAGTGCTGATCCTTTCCACGAAGATCCATTGGTCAGGGCTGGGGAAATCAATCAGTGGTATTTATTGAGTTCTTACCATATGCAGAGCACTGTACTAAATCTTCAGGATGGTAAAATACAACAAAGTTGGTAGACACGTTCCCTGCCCAAGGCAGGCTTGCATTTTACAAAAATGCTTTAGAAAACTGACATAGGCTTAATAAAGGCAACTCGTCTCAAATTACTTCATCTTCACCCCTGAAATCCATAGGTTATAATCATTATAAAAGTTATTTGTAGGAAAAAAATCATCATGACTATGGATCGGATTTGAAATGCAGAAAGATAGTTATGTTTGGAACAGGAGCTACCAGGTGAACAAATCTCTCTTACTGATGCAGATGGTATCAGAATTTTATTCCAGTTAAGTGTAACCTGTTTTTCTTGCAAGCAATCACTCCAAATCTCTGAATCCCTATTAAACATAGTACTTCAGCTGAATAACAAGCTAATCAAACATGTTGCATTTTGCCTTGTAAAGACATAGAATATCATAGTCCTATTGGGGCCAAATTTGTAAATTGTTCCTAAATTAGGAGACAGCAAAATTTGTGCAAAGCTTTGCAGATCACAAAATTTAGAATTTCATCAGCCCTGCAAAAAAGCAAAGATCTATCTACCACCTATCTTAATTACCCATCCATCTGTCTATATATTTTTAAATAAATAATCTTGTAAGATTTCTTCTCTTAATAACTGCATTTAGCTATCAATAAATTGTTTTCCATTCCCACAAAAGGAAAAATGCTCCAAAAGGTATAAACACCTGGAAATTTGCATAATTGTTTTGCATTCCTTAAACCTGACGTTTTATAATGTAAAGGGTCTGAACCATTTGCTCACAGGACAACAGAGAAATTGGAAAACTAAAAATGGTCTCACCCAGTCCTTTCTTGTTTCCAAAGGCCAATTCACTCTGGAAAGCCAATGGGCCTGAGAACTCATGGAAGCAGGAAGGCCACCATTTTATGAAATAGCTATAGCCAGAAGAAGTTAAATAATTCTGTAGAACTGTATTGGGCTCTGCTTCTCTACAGCAATCAAGTAGACTAATTATACTATGACTAATTACAGATGAGGAAAAAAGTCATAGAGTGTTTGCTCAATCGAGAAAACTATTTAGAAAATGTATTTATTTTTCCACAAATGCAATTTCCTTAAAGCATGGTTTTCCAATAAAGGGCAGTTATTGTCCTTCAGGAATTGGTTACGTGGCATTAACGATGCTGAATCTCATGCCTGATATCACCATCCCTTATGGAAGGGCCTACTATTAATTCAGTTGTATTTACTGAGCGCTTACTGTGTGCAGAGCACTGTACTAAGCGCTTGCATTGTATTTGAGCTTACTCACATCAATGCCCTCCTAAAATCACATCTCCTCCAAGAGCTCCATGTGGGACAGGGACTGTGTCCAACTTGATTATCTTGCATCTATTCCAGCACTTAGTACTTGGCATGTAGTAAGTGCTTAACGAGTAGCATAATTATTGTTATTATAGGTATCCTAACCTGAACATGCCTCTTCTTATTCTGTTTTCTTGATGAGAAGCAGTGTTGCCTAGTGGATAGAGCACAGGCCTGGGACCTGGAACCTGGATCCTTATCCCAGCTCTGCCACTTGTCTGCTCTGTGATCTTGGGCAAGTCATTTAACTTCTCTGTGCCTCAGTTACCTCATCTGTAAAATGGGGATTAAGACTGTGAGCCCTATGTGGCACAGGGTCTGTATCCAACCTCATTAACGTTCCCTTCTAGACTGTGAGCCCATTGTTGGGTAGGGATCGTCTCTATATGTTGCCGACTTGTACTTCCCAAGTGCTTAGTACAGTGCTCTGCACACAGTCAGTGCTCAATAAATAGGATTGAATGAATGAATGAATTAACTTGTTTCTATACCAGTACTTAGTACAGTTCCTGGCATATACTGAGCACTTAACAATGCCATAAAATACATATGTGTAAACTATGTATACGCACATATAGGTCTCCCACTAATGGTTATCAATCAGTGGTATGTTTTGAGCAATTACTGTAATCAGAACACTACTAAGAGCTTGGGAGAAGCAGTGTCGCTCAGTGGAAAGACAACGGCTTTGAAGTCAGAGATCATGGGTTCAAATCCCTGCTCCTCCAATTGTCAGCTGTGTGAGTTTGGGCAAGTCATTTAACTTCTCTGGGCCTCAGTTCCCTCATCTGTAAAATGGGAATTAAGACTATGAGCCCCACGTGGGACAACCTGATCACCTTGTATCCCCCCAGCACTTAGAACAGTGCTTTGCACATAGTAAGCACTTAACAAATACCATTATTATCATTATTACAGTGAAATAATGAATGCCTTTTATATTAACGGGATTTGCATGTGTACCAAGAGAGTCAAAGAAAACCCTGAACGTAGATATGCGCCACATTGATAAAGCCGCTACCCTTTCTCTATGTGGATAATGAAATATATTCATTTATCCTGTAACCTTGGAGTAGCATTAATGTTGTTAACATTAAGGGATTGTACATGCCTCCATTAAAATGAGACTAAACTTTAGAACTCAGACACATTCTGGAGTGGTAGTACTGCTTTCTTTCCCTGTGCGGCTAATGAAGTGGATTTATTTCTCCCAAGATTCTGGGCAGCCTGATACTTCACGCTGTGCTACACAGCATGCTTCAGCTTGAATAATACATCCCAGCAGGAAAATGTGGGAAGGAGGATATAGTTGGAAAGTTACAAGTATATTGAAAGGAAAATATACCCCTCTGTTGTGGGTCTATGACTGTCAAAAAACAAAGAGAGAGGGAGAGGGAGAGAGAGAGAGAGAGGGAAAATCAATCAATCGTATTTATTGAGCGCTTACTGTGTGCAGAGCACTGTACTAAGCGCTTAAAAGAACTTGAGGTGGTCCCAGGAGCTCACCAACCATTGAAAAAGTCGCAAGCTGTCAGTCTCTTGCTTTTACCTTGCAAAAGCTGAGTTGGAGACTGCAGCCTGATAGGCTGGGGATTTGTAAACAGCACATGTGCAAACCGTTAACACCATTGCTCTGGAAGTGACAGGATGGCCAATAATTTCTCCATTTCAGTGTTTAAGCACGAACCAGATGATGTTATGTTTTATTTAAAACGAGGCATGTACCACTGAGGCTCGCAACTTGTACCTTCAGCATGCTTCATATGGGATAGTGCTGCCATATGTTGCCGCCTTTAATGTTTTGAAAGGGATTGTCTGCTGCCTAAAGGTAGCTTGTCTCAAGTTTATCAACCACATATTGCCAGAGGGCAGAAGTGAAACCATTAATTTAAAAAGACTTCAGAGGGATTGGTTTAAAGGGATCAATTCTGTTGGATATTCCTCAAGGATTCTATAAATTCAAACACATTCCAGAAAAGGCAGAAGCAAATGGAAAATACATCGAAAGGTGAAGACCTACATAATCGCTTAGGTAATTGAATTCTGGTATTCAGTAGAAAAAGGAAATAGCAGATTGTCTAGAAAGTCTCATCTACCTCAAGCATCCTTAAAGCCTCTTGAAATGAGCCACTTGAATGACCAATCAAACCTTTCATAATTTGCAGCATATCTCTGGTTGAAATAGCTTGTCAAGCTGTTATACTACTGGTTCGGCAAAAGAATTTGAGCTAACATTTGATGGGAATAAGAATGATTTTTACAAACAGTTTGATGACAGATTATTCCCACTCAAACTTTTTCACTGACGGAGGAAAAGCAGCGGAGAGCAGCCATCCCTGGCAGTGGAAAGTAAGGGGTGGCTGTTCAAATAGGTGCAGCTGACTGGACTTAGGACAAACTCTGTCCAAAAGCCCTCAGCACTGACCACTCTGACATCTGGGCACCCACTGCCTTAAATGAACCAGAAGTGGCAGAAGTGATGACATCAACTTGCTGATCTGCTACAGTTCAACAAGTGCACTTGATTCCCCTAATGCCAGCCTTCTCACAGTGCCTTAATCTCATCTATCTTGCTGCCGATCCCTTTCCCCCTTGTCCCCCTCTCCATCCCCCCAATCTTACCCCCTTCCCTTCCCCACAGCACCTGTATATATGTATATATGTTTGTACATATTTATTACTCTATTTATTTATTTATTTATCTTGTACATATCTATTCTATTTATTTTATTTTGTTAGTATGTTTCGCTTTGTTCTCTGTCTCCCCCTTCTAGACTGTGAGCCCACTGTTGGGTAGGGACTGTCTCTACATGTTGCCAACTTGTACTTCCCAAGCGCTTAGTACAGTACTCTGCACACAGTAAGAGCTCAATAAATACGATTGATTGATTGATTGATTGATTGATTTCCCACATCCTCCCTGTGGCCTGGTATGCCCTCCCACACCATATACGTCAGACCACCAGTCTCCCTGCCTTCCAAGCCTTGTTAAATTCACTTCTCCCCCAAGAGGTCTTCCCCTACTCTTTTCCCCTACTCTCTCCCTTCTGCTTTGTCTGTGCACTTGGATCTGGAATTGCACTTTCCAAGCTCTTAGTACAGTGCTCTGCACACACTAAATGCTCAATAAAAATGGTTGAATGAATGTACCCTTTCAGCAATTGCTATTCATCTCATAGCACTTTTGTACATACCTATAACTCATTTGTTCATATCAATGCCTGTCTCCGGCTCAGACTATAAACTCACTGAGGGCAGGGAATGTGAATACCAACTATGTCATATTGTACTCTCTTAAGCACTTGGTGCAGTGCTTGACACACATTAGTGCTCAATAAATACCATTGATTGTTTGATTGATCCCTAGGATTTCTCCTGTTGTTTCCCTTCCCCTTAAGGTGATGGCCTGTGTTTATGGATCTACATTTAGGGACTTTATGGACATGATCAATTTCACCTCATTTTCACAAATTGTCACCAAAGGCACATATGACTGGCCACCACATGAATTTTCGAATAAGTTGTCTTCATTTTTCTTCGATTTTAAAATTTAACTTTTGGAAATTTGGGGTTCTGTTGAGGCCAGGAGTACAGTTCCGCATGGAGTTTGCTCTCAGAAATATAAAAAATGTTTATGTGATGATCAGGTGGATGAGAGGGATGGCCAATGGCTAGATGCAATAATAGCTTGCTATTTTTGACCCTGTTATACGAAATAGATATAAAAGGACTGAAAATTTTCAGTTTCAAATGAAATCTTCATAAATGAGTTAATGGAGAGAGCATGGGATTGGGACTAGGGAGTCTAACTGTTTCTAGCCAAGCTGGCCTACTGGAGTGCTATCTGACCTTGAACAAGTCATTTAACTCTGACTTTAGTTTCTTCAGCTGTAAAATAGGTTAAGATGCCTACTGTCCCTAACTCTTAGATTACGAGTTTGGACAAGGACTGTGTCTAATCTGATTCACTGGTATTCTACTCCAGGCCTAATCACAGTGCTTGGCAAATAGTCAGCACCATCATTACAACCAGATCTCCAGTTTGCTCTTGCATTTTATTCATTTGGAATTAGGCTTAGTTGGAATTATTTGGAATTAGTCCCAGACTAAGCCCTGCTTTTCCTCTGCTCCCCCTCTTCTCCCCATCCCCTGGAACTTGCTCCCTTTGCTCTACTCCCCTAATTCATTCATTCATTCATTCATTCAATCGTATTTATTGAGCGCTTACTGTGTGCAGAGCACTGTACTAAGTGCTTGGAAAGTACAAGTCAGCAACATATAGAGACAGTCCCTACCCAACAACGGGCTCACAGTCCCCCCCCAACAGCACTTGTGCATATATGTACATATTTATAATTCTATTTATATTAATGTGTATTTATCTATAATTCTATTTATATTGATGCTATTGATGCCTATTTAGTTGTGTTGCTTGGCTCCCCCCTTCTAGACTGTGAGTCCATTATGGGCAGGGACTGTCTCTGTTGCTGAATTGTACTCTCCAAGTACTTAGTAGAGTGCTCTGCACACAGTAAGCACTCAATAAATATGATTGAATGAATAAATGAATTAGGCTGTGTAGAGGGGCTTGTTTCATCTCTTCCTCGAGTGAGCAATGCTAAGACAATGAGGCAACTGCTTAAGAGAGAAGCCTTGGGGAGGACTGAAGTCAGTTGCTACTCTCCAAAGTGCTTTTCTATTGAATTTCTGATTGTCTGCCTTAGCTCAGTTCCACCTCACCAAGTAGTCATCCCCATTACCATTACATCTCAATTTGCTTAGTATTAATGTCTCCACTGCACTAATGCCTTTCTTTTAATAATAAAAATAAAGACAGGATTTTTTTTTTACACACTTTCTTATCAGGTCATAAGGATCTAGTTTATTTAAAAAGCCCTTTCTAGTTAGCACAAGAAAGGAAACCCTGTACTGATAGCAGGCTATGGTCCCCTGAGGCCTAGTTCAGGCAGTTTGTTTCTTTGTTTGACTTTCTCCTTTTGTAAAGCATGATCAGTGGCCTATGTTTCGAAGCCTGTAGGGAAGAGATTAAGTTCTCTTCAGCTGGCCCTCCGAGGGTGTGGCTCTTTCACATTTTGGCTAGCAGATGGTGAAGAACCAACAGGTGCAGTCAGATCACTGCACCAAGCTTTTTACATCTGCTAGGCACACAAATAGTACATGAGAAGCAACTTCCCCCTCACCAGCTGGGCCCTTTTCCTGTTACCAAGTATGGCCAGAGACAAGGTGGTGAGAGAAGAAGGACGGTGACCTTCAACTATTAACCTTGGGATTTTATACAGTGCAAGGGATAAGATGGGTAAGAAGGCTTTGATCTAAATATTACATCATGAAAAAAATGAATAAAGACTACCAGGTTTTAGAGAAGCGGGGGAAATCTTGCTTACAAAATCTATTTTCTCACTGGTGATGGGTTCTCTCAGTAGCTACCAGGCAGTTCAGTTTTAGTACGGACTGTGGTCTGATTCCATTGCTCCTTTGTTGGGGTTAGTGGCTGAAAGGAAATACAGCCCCATGGCTAGAAGGGACTCAGCAAAGACATAGATGATAACATAATAATGATAATAATAATGGTATTTGTTAAGCACTTACTCTGTGCCAAGCACTGTTTTAAGTGCTGGGGAGGTTACAAGGTGATCAGGTTGTTCCATGGGGGGCTCACAGTTTTAATCCCCATTTTGCAGATGAGGTCACTGAGGCACAGAGACGTGAAGTGACTTGCCCAAAATCACACAGCTGACAGTTGGTGGAGCCAGGATTTGAACCCATGACCTCTGACTCCAAAGCCCGTGCTCTTTCCACTGAGCCACGCTGCTTCTCCTGTACCTCATGACATGTAGCTCATCCGCTATTTTAAGGGGGTCTGTTGCGGAACCATTGCAGGCAGATAAAAAAAACTTTTGCCTGTACTAGAGATTTCCCCATCTTGATATATAGAGTGTGAAATATATTTGGTATATATTCTTAATTGTAGCCGGACAACACTGGAGGTCATTTTCTAATAGCGAATTAACAAGGTGCTCAGAAGTTTGTGGTGACGTGTGGGTTAGGGAAAGCCTCAGGAATCATCAAATGAATGATAATAATAGTATTTGTTAATCACTTACCGTGTTTCAAATGCTATTCTAAGTGCTGGGGTAAATATCTGTTAATCAGGTTGGGCACAGTCCCTATTCATTCATTCATTCATTCAATTGTATTTATTGAGCGCTAATTCTGAGCAAAGCACTGTACAAAATGCTCAGGAGAGTACAATACAACAATAAACAGGCACATTCCCTGCCCAAGGCGAGCTATTCCATATGGGGATCACATTTTAAGTAGGAAGGAGAGCAGGTATTTCATCCCCATTTTACAAATGAAGAAACTGAGGCATGGAGAAGTTAAATGACTTGGTCAGAGTCCCACAGCAGACAATTGGTGGAGCCAGGATTAGCACCCAGGTCCTCTGACTCCCGGGCCTGTGCTCTTTCCCCTAGGCCATTGCTGCTTTTCACTAGGCTATGCTGCTTCTCGGGATGCATGAAACCATCAGCTTCAAAAAGCGCTTTCTCTCTTAGATTGTGTAGTCATTGGTCCCCTCTCAGGGCTTGTTTCTTTGGCTCAGGAGGAGTGAGAGATTTCCTGACCAGAGAAGAAATTAAGTGATTACTGGAGTTGAAGGAGTTATACCACAGACAATGAAGTACGTGCAGACCCTGATATATAATTTTTTCCATTCAACAGCTTTTCAATGAACAGGTTATACCCCCACATTCCTTACCAATTGCTTTCCAATACTTTGTACAGACCAATTAGGGACACAGCAGGGTCTGCTGCTGAGAAGTCGGTCAGTCAATCATATTTATTGAGCATTTACTGTGTACAGAGCACTGTACTAAGTACTTGGGAGAGTACAATATGATTATATAACTGACACATTCCCTGCTTATTTTCATTCATTCATTCAATCGTATTTATTGAGCACTTACTGTGTGCAGAGCACTGTACTAAATCATCATCATCATCAGTAGTATTTATTGAGCGCTTACTGTGTGCAGAGCACTGTACTAAGCGCTTGGGAAGTACAAACTGGCAACATATAGAGACAGTCCCTACCCAACAGTGGGCTCACAGTCTAAAAGTGATTGGGCAGTACAAGTTGGCAACATATAGAGACGGTCCCTACCCAACAACGGGCTCACAGTCTAGAAGGGGGAGCCAGACAACAAAACAAAACATGTAGACAGGTGTCAAAATCATCAGAACAAATAGAATTAAAGCTATATGCACATCATTAACAAAATAAATAATAAATATGTACAAGTAAAATAGAGTAATAAATCTGTACAAATATATATATATATATATATACAGGTGTGTGGGGAGGGGAAGGAGGTAGGGTTGGGGGGATGGAGAGGAAGAAGGGGGCTCAGTCTGGGAAGGCCTCCTGGAGAAGGTGAGCTCTCAGTAGGGCTTTGAAGGGAGGAAGAGAGCTAGCTTTATGTTCTAAAGGGAAAGTCCCGCAGATTGTCTGTTCCTGGCCATTAATCACTCCTGGACTTCAGAGGGCACCTCCAAGACTGGTACAGCAGATGTCAGCATCTCACCTCACATCAGTGTACAAACTGGGTGAGGGCATAGCAGGGTAGACAGGGATAATAGTAATAATGGTATTTGTTAAACACTTACTATGTACCAGGCACTGTACTACCCACTGGATCTACTGTTCTACAGCTACAGAGTACAGCCCTATGCTAACCAACCATCTCACAAGGGGTGCTGTTGGCTATTGAAGAATGGAGCAAGAGAGTGTGGATGGTTCAGTGCCCACCATCATCACTAATGAAAAGTTATTCAAGCAAAAGGCCTACTGATGGTGGTGGATGCTTCATAACTGCACTCAAGCCCTAAGCAAATGGGTGGTCCAGAGTGTTGGTTGCTGAATATAAATTCATTTTAATGAGTGATTTCGATGTCATCATTAGAAGCAAGGCCCAGACGTGGAGGAAAGTCATCGGGTCACAGGGGATTGGCAAACTCAAGAGCAATGGCCTCCTTTTTCTGGGAGATTGTGTCAAACACCATCTATTAACAGCCTTCTATCAAAATATTCCAGATATATTCCCAAGCTAAACAGTGGCATTGATTTAATTACATCATCAAGCCTCGAGGAACCACTGAGCTGCACAGATTATGGCACCTGCATGTGGACAGAATGTTCAATGGACTTTCATCTCAAATGCTCACAGTCCTCTAGACTGTAAACTCATTGTGGGCAGGGAATGTGTCTGTTTATTGTTGTACTGTACTCTTACAAATGCTTAGTAAGAGTGAGTGCTTAATAAATACGATTGAATGGAATTGAATGGAATATGCTCCAATCTCACCCTGTCCTTCAAACTGTCATATTAAAAACTGGCCTCTAATAATAATAATGACATTTATTAAGCACTTACTATGTGCAAAAAGCACTTACTATGTGCAAAAAGCACTGTTCTAAGCGCTGGGGAGGTTACAAGATAATCAGGTTGTCCCACATGGGGCTCACAGTCTTAATCCCCATTTTACAGATGAGGTAACTGAGGCACAGAGAAGTTAAGTGACTTGCCCAAAAGTCACACAGCTGACAATTGGCAGAGCAGGGATTTGAACCCATGACCTCTGACTCCAAAGCCCAGGCTCTTTCCACTGAGCCACGCTGCTTCTCTAAGCCACCCGAACAATTGTATGACAGCAGCAACATCACAGCAGCTCTGTTGAAAAGAGAAAATCCAATGGCAATCAACACCATACACAGTGAACGAAGATTTCTCGGGGATGCTGTATTCCAGGCAGCTGTCAATACATTGGGCACAGCCAAAAAAAGGCTCCAAGACTGTTTTGATGCAAATGACTTGGAAATTAAAGGCCTCCTTGCTGAGAAACACCGCTTGCACTGGCAGCATCTTGCAGTACCCACCAACTCAGACAGGAGTGAGGCTTTAGGAAATGTGATTAACAACTTGCATGCTAAATCAAGAAAAATGTGTGACAGGTAGTAGGAGCCCGAAGTAGAAGAAAGCCAGGGCTGGCCTCATCAAAATCAAAAAGGGAATCAATCAATCATTTGTATTTATTGAGCCATTACTTTGTGCAGAACACGGTACCAAGCTCTTGGGAGAGTACAGTATAACAATGTAACAGTCACATTCTCTGCCCACAGTGAGTTTACAGTCTAGAGGGGGAGACAGACATTAATACCAACAAATAAATTACGAATATGTATATAAGTGCTATGGGGCTGGGAGGGAGGATGAATTAAGGCAGCAAGTTAGGGTGATGCAGAAAGAAGTTGAAGGAAATGAAAAGAGGACTTAGTCATTGAAGGCCTCTTGGAGGAGATCTGTCTTCAATAAGGCTTTGAAGGGGGGGAAAAATAACTGTCCATTGGATATGAAGAGGAAGGCTGTTTCAGGCCAGAGGCTGAGATGGGCGAGCGAGGTCAGTGGCAAGATAGACAAAGACGTCAAGAACATTTGCAGACCTCTCTCAACACACATTCTGCTTTGGAAAATGAGTCTCGGAAAAAGATACCGGGACCTTCATTATCATCATCATCAGCTTCATTAATGATATCCATTGAGTGCTTACTATGTGTGGAGCACTGTACTAAGCACTTACTAAGACTTTCCAGTATGCAAAGACTTGGACCTTGTACCATCTGTTGCAGAAGTCACTGCTGCAGTCCAAGCCATGTGAAATGGAAAAGCATCTGACCCTGACGACACACTTGCTTAGACTTAGAAGCATGGAGATGACACCCAACTTAAACACTTGCACTCAGTTTAAACAGCCAGTTTAAGCACTGAAAACTCTTTCTAAACGTATGGACCCTTGGAAATACTGCAGGATCTCAAACATGCCATCATCTTCACTACCTTGGAGTAGTAGCAACGTGGCTCAGTGGAGAGAGCATGGGCTTTGGAGTCAGAGGCCATGGGTTCAAATCCAGGCTCTGCCACTTGTCAGTTGTGTGACTTTGGGCAAGTCACTTCACTTCTCTGTGCCTCAGTTACCTCACCTGTAAAATGGGGATTAAGACTGTGAGCCCCCCATGGAACAACCTGATCACCTTGTAACCTCCCCAGTGCTTAGAAGAGTGCTTGGCACAGAGTAAGTGCTTAATAAATGCCATTATTATTATTATTATTATTATTAGTAGTAGTAGTAGTAGTAGTAGTAGTAGTAGTAGTAGTAGTAAGGTGAAAATGATGATGGTATTTGTTAAGCGCTTACTCTGTGCCAAGCATTGTTCTAAGTGTCGGGGTAGATACAAGGTAATCAGGTTGTCCCAAGTGGAGCTCACAGTCTTAATCCCCCTTTTACAGATGAGGTAACTGAGGCCCAGAGAAGTTAAGTGCCTTGCCCAGAGAAGATCATATTGCGGAAATTATTGAGGCATTTCCTTACTTTCCATTGCGAGTAAGATCCTAGCAAGGGTGCTCCTGAATCAGCTACTTAAGAATATCATCGACTGAGCAGGCCTGGAATCACAACATTAGCAGCATGAACCGGTATTTAATTTCCATTTTACAGAAGAGAAAACTGAGACCCAGAGAAGTTAATTGACTTGCCCAAGGTCACACAGCATACAAGTGGCAGAGTTAGAATCAGAACCCAGGTCCCTCTGCTTTGCACTTGATTATGCTGCTTAGCCCTTTCATTGATTGCCTTGTTTACAGTTGCTTTTCTATGATGACATCTTCTGATATTTTAGGGAGGATATCGGCCTTTGATAGCCTCCTATTGGAGTGAAGGTGACTGTGAATTGGGAAAGTGTCTTGAGCATCTGTTGCACTTTTCATCTGCTTAGTACAGTGCATTGCATTCAGTAGGTGCTCAGTAAATATCATTACTACTACTACTCCCCAATCATACCCACAAAACTATAGTACTATCATTTTGGGGTGGTGGAAGAACATTGGGTTGAATCAGTATATTATTAAGAACTTTACTTTCTTTCATCAGATATAAGCTCTCTACTAACCACAGATCAGACTGGTTCTCTTTCCTCTCTACCATTCTTAATCTTGCCTTCTCTCTCTTTCTTTCACATACTCTCCTTTGTATGCATTGGCTTAGCAAGGCCCCAATTGATGCTATAGGCTTTGACACACCTATAGCACTCTGTTTATTCCATGAACTGGGTAGGTGCTTTATTTTCACTGCCTGTTGCTTTTACTGCATGCTATTTTAATTTCAAGTACAGTAGAATAGTAACCTTCAACCGAATTAAAATTGACCAGATATCCAGCATATTGTGAATCTCTTTCTACACTGCTGGAGGTCTTTAAAACTAAGAGGAACCTCGGCAGCCCTTTACCATTCCTAACAAAGAGAGCTTGCCTTTGGCCGTAGAAGAAAAGCCAGGCACATTGCCAAATGGCAAACACTCTCTCTGGCAATGAAACCGGGGTGTTGGGGGATTTGACTCAGGAAGCCTCATTTGGAATGACAACCATATAACAAGCCATCTAAAATGAAGCAACTAAAACCCAGTGGTGTCAAAACAGATAGTCTAAACGTTCTTTAACAAAGAATGAAGGAGACCGAGGCTCTGTTTCATCCGCCTTGACTTTTTGCTCAGTCCTTTTAGGACAGCTGATTTCAATTTCTGGAACCTTCCACATTGGAGTTTTTAGCTGCTTTGATTTCAGTTACTTTGGTTTAGCTGATTGGTTGTCAGCTATCCACTCCTTGTCTGGAGCTAAATGAGTGATTAATCCTTTCAGGACAGATGGTGGCCTATTGTTCCAAAATCTCCAAGGTTGTTGTTGCCACACCCTTCCTCAGTAGTTTACCCTAGTGTTTGATCACACTGACAGTCACCAAGCCCGACCCTGTATCCAATTAAATCAGCTTTGGTTTTATTTAAGCACATTCCTTTCATTTGGTCCTAAGTGGAAATGAAGACTAACTTCATGAGAAGCAGTGTGGCTTAGAGCACGGGCTTGGGAGTCAGAGGTCGTGGGTTCGAATCCCAGATCCACCACTTGTCAGCTGTGTGACTTGGGGCAAGTCACTTAACTTCTCTATGTCTCAGTTACTGCATCTGTAAAATGGGTATTAGGACTGTGAGCCCCACATGGAACAATCTGATAATCTTGTATCGACCCCAGCGCTTAGAACAGTGTTCGGCACATAGTAAGTGCTTAACAAATGCCATTATTATTATTATTATTATTATTATTATTATTATAGCATTCTCTCTATAACAACCATTCAGAGAGTTTAAGGTCATCATTAAATGATCCTTTAGTCATCTCTATTCTAGGCTAAACAACATTAATTCCTTTATCTTTTCCCTGTATGATACATTTTCCATCCCTGTAATCATGTATGCCTCTCTTCTCAAACAATAGCATTTTTTGAGTACCTACTGTGAGCAGACACTTCACTAAGCTTTTGGGAGAATACAAAAGAGTTAGAAGACACAATTCCTTCCCACAGGAGTTAACAATCTGGCAGGGGAAACAAACAAATAAATTACAGATATTGGGAGTAGTAGTGGCAGTTTGGGGCTTTAAATTGGAGGCTAGCCATTAGTCAGGAAAGGTCTCCTGGAGGAAATGTGGTGAGGGTTTAGTTTGTTACATGTGGACGGAAAGGGACTTGAAGGCAGGAAGGAGATCCCTGTAGCCGAGAGTATTCTCCGGTAAGTAGTGTTCATCCGTTTATTCATTCAATCGCATTTGAGTGCTTACTGTGTGCACAGCACTGTACCTCACACTTGGGAGAGTACAGTATAGCAGTAAACAGACACGTTTCCCACCCACAACAAGCTTACAGTCTAGAGGGGGAGAGAGACAATAATATGAATAAATAAATGACAGATATGTACATAACTGCTGTGGGGCTGCGAGGGGGAGAGAGACAATAATATGAATAAATAAATGACAGATATGTACATAACTGCTGTGGGGCTGCGAGGGGGGATGAATAAAGGGAGCGAGACAGAATGATGCAGAAGGATGTGGGGGAAGAAGAAAGGAAGGCTGAAGTCTACTCTATCCTAACCCTCTTTGACCTCTCAGCTGCCTTTGACACTGTGGACCATCCCCTTCTCCTCAACACATTATCCAACCTCAGCTTTATGGACTCCGTCCTCTTCTGGTTCTTCTCTTATCTCTCTGTCCATTCATTCTCAGGCTCCTTCGCGGTCTCCTCCTTTCCCTCCCATCCCCTAACTGTAGGGGTTCCTCAAAGGGTCAGTTCTTGGTTCCCTTCTGTTCTCCATCTATACTCACTAAAATAGAGTAGAAAAAGTAAGCAGGAGAGAAGTTAAGTGACTTGTCCAAGGTCACACAGCAGACAAGAGGCAGAGCTGTGATTGGATCCCAAGTGCTCTGATGACCAAGCCAGTCCGTGAGCCCTGTGGGCTGGGATTGTGTTTCATAATAATAATAATAATAATAATAATAATAATAATAATAATAATAATAATAATGTTGGTATTTGTTAAGTGCTTAATATGTGCCAAGCATTGTTCTAAGCACTGGGGGCAATACAAGGTCATCAGACTGTCCCACGTGGGGCTCATAGTCTTAATCCCCATTTTACAGATGAGGGAACTGAGGCACAGAGAAGTTAAGTGACTTGCCCAAAGTCACACAGCTGAAAAGTGGCGGAGCCAGGATCATATTTATCCCAGCACTTAGCACAGTGCTTGGCACATAATAAGTTCGTAACAAATGCAATTACCATTAGGAGTACTAGACACACCCAATGGCCGTTGAAGATGGGGTGGGGAGGCACATTAAATCAGAGAGGGTTAATTAATTTTCTGGAATAGACTAAACTTAATACATACATAATTTGGGAAACCCCCTTGTGGACAAGGGAAGGTTTATATTGAACTCTCCCAAGTGCTTAGGACAGTGCTCTGCACATAGTAAAACACTCCATAAATAAGATTGAAGCACACAGGGATCTTCGGATCTGGATATCTGTAAGTGAGCTTTGTTCAGTGGGCTGAGGATAACAAATCTCCATAGGGGCCAGGCGTTTTAAAGCCTTAATTAAGATGATTTTTTTTTTCTGTCTGCTGAAGGTTGATGATTAAAAAAATAAAATAAAAAACAAAGCATTACAACTGACCCTTAAAAACATGATAGACCTGGAGAAAGAACCTTGCATGGGTTATTTCTAGTAGGAGGGAGAGGGCATTTCCTCTTTATGTTTATGCTTAGCTAAGTCCTGATTCGTTTTTGATAGATTATTAGAAAACTCATATTTTCCCATAAATGTGAAAAAACAGCAAATGTAAATTTTGCAAATTTATTCCTAAATGTAGTTAAATTCATAAATATTTAGACACTTTCTACAAAGCTTCTAATTTATAAGCTTTACATGAATCTATAATTTGGAATAAAAGCTTCTAAATGCAGTAGTAATGTCACCAATGTCTATAAATATTCACATCTCATTTACTAATGTTCCCTAAATCCTGTAGAGAAAAAAGTTTTGAATACAAACCACTTTCAAGGGAATGTTTTCTGCCTTAGAAAATCAGGGCAGTGGAGAAAAGTAATTCCTGCCAGTCTAATTGGAGAATTTTAAAATTATGATTTCAGGTCTATTATTTCATCTTGATTTCCCATTTTAAGGATAATCACAAAAAGTTGAGCATAAAAATGAGGGCTGAATGCAAAGGTTCTGATAAGATGGGGTTTGGCAGCCAAAGCTCTGGTAAAGTTGGAAAATATTTTTATAAAAATGCTTCTCTTTCCACCTTCCAAAATAAACCCCATAATTGACCTTTTCTTAGACTCGTTGAAAACCAGGGCTGAGCGAAACTTCAAGAGGTTTTTTATTTATTTTATTGTGGTATTTGTTAAGCGCTTACTATGTACCAGGCACCACACTAGGCGCTGGGTTAGGCACAAGCCAATCAAGTTGGACAAAGTCCCTGTCCCATATAGGGCTCACAGTCTTAATCCCCATTTGACAGATGAGGTAAATGAGGCATGGAGAAGTGAAGTGCCTTGCCCAAGGTCACACAGCAGACAAGTGACAGAGGCAGAACTAGAACCCAGATCTTTCTGATTCCCAGGCCCATTCTCTGTCCACTAGACCACACAGTAATGATTCTCAGTGTTTGGTTTGGAATTTGGGTGTGTAGCCGTCTTCATCCAATGTGGTGGAGACTTTTTCCATGCTCATCTCCCTCTCTGTGTCTTTATGTGTCTGGATTCCTCTGGGTCTCCTACTCCACTGCCACCAAAGTCAGTCAGCCAGTCAGTCAATTTATGGTATATAGTGAGCACTTACTGTGTGCAGAGCACTGTACTAAACTCTTGGGGAAGTACTATATAATGGAGTTGGTAGATGTGATCGCTATCCACAGGAGCTTAAAACCTACTTTTCTATTTCTAAGCTTGTTAAGGTTTGTCTTTTTCCACTATATTTTCAGAATATGAAGGCACTGAATGCTTGATTCTCACTGATCCTGTCTAATTCTCCCAAGGCCTAATGTCCGGGAAAGAAGCTTAGGTCCTAGGAGAAGAAAAGTCATTAGTAAAAGTAATAATATTAACTATGGTATTTGTTAAGCACTTACTATGTGTCCAAGCACTTAGTACAGTGCTCTGCACACAGTAAGTGCTCAATAAATATGATTGAATGAATGAATGAATGTGTCAAGCACTGTTTTAAGCGTTGGCACTGTTCTAAGAGCTGGATTTGAACCTGACCACTGAGAGATCCTGTGATAGGTCTGAGTTGTACCTTGGAAGGGAAGCAGTTGAGACCCACTGGGTTTCAAATAAATAAATAAATAAATATTTGTTTTATTTTGTTAGTATGTTTGGTCTTGTTCTCTGTCTCCCCTTTCTAGACTGTGAGCCCACTGTTGGGTAGGGACTGTCTCTATATGTTGCCAACTTGTACTTCCCAAGCGCTTAGTACAGTGCTCTGCACACAGTAAGCGCTCAATAAATACGATTGATTGATTGATTGATTGAACAGTTTCTCTGTTTGTACAAGGCAGAAGTCAGCCCAAATATCTGCCCAGCGAGAAATATCTTTGGCATCTCAAGAGTATTCAAGCAGTTAGTATAGTGATCAAGTGTTTAGTATAGTGCTCAAGCATTTAATACAGTGCTCTGCACACAGGAAGCACTCAGTAAATACGATTGATGATGAGCATAGGAATCCCAAACCTGACTCAGGCAGTGAGGTCCAGTGGAAAGAGCACGGGCTTTGGCAACAGAAGACCTGGTTTCTAATTCCAACTCCACTACCTACTTGCTGCGTGACCTTGGACAAGTCACTTAACTTCTCTATGCCTCAGTTTCCTCACCTGCAAAATGGGAATCTGTTCTCATCTATTTAGCCTGTGAGCCCATGTGGGGACCTGACTATTTTGTATATACCCCAGGGTTTAGAACAGTACTTGACACGTAGTTTTGGAACAGTGCTTGGCACATAGTAAACGTCATTCTCAATTCGTCTATCATGAATTCCGGGCTCATATCCGGCCTTCTGCCTGAAACACCCACCTCCTTCAGGAAGACTTCTGATATTAATTGTTCTTCCATCATCACATCTTCCCAACTGCTCCCAATTTCAGCAGTTTTATACCATTTTATTCCTTTGGTCTCATAATCGGAACCATTCATTTCACTTTTCTATATTTTGCTTTGCATAGTCTACTATTGAAACGCTTCTTCCTCTTGTACATTGTCCATCTCTCTCTCCTTGGATTGTAAATTCCACGTGGTCGCATTGTGTCTTCTACCCCTCTACTGAACTCTCCCAAGTGCATAGTACAGTGCACTGCACGGAGTAAGTACTTAATAAATACCACTGATTGACTGGAACCAAGAATCCTCTCAAGGCAGAAGTTGAATTTGTTGCTGTGTCTGATTTGGGACCTTACTCAAATAGGACAGTGATACTGACAGAGAGGCAGCATAGCCTAGTGGCTTGGAAGTCAAAGGATGTGCTGTGTGACCTCGGTCAAGTCACTTAACTTCTCTGTGCCTCAGATATCATCTGTAAATGGGGATTAAGACTGTGAACCTCTTGTGGGACAGGAACTGTGTCCAACCTTATTACCTCTGTCCAACCTGATTACCTTGTATCTACCCCAGCGTGTAGAACAGTATGAGAAGCAGCATGGCTCAGTGGAAACAGCACAGGCTTTGGAGTCAGAAGTGAGGGGTTCAAATCCCAGCTCTGTCGATTGTCAGCTGTGTGACTTTGGGCAAGTCACTTAACTTCTCTGTGCCTCAGTTACCTCATCTGTAATATGGCGATTAAGACTGTGAGCCACCTGTGGGACAACCTGATCATCTTGTAACCTTCCTAGTGCTTTGAACAGTGCTTTGCACATAGTAAGTGCTTTATAAATGCCATCATTATTATTATTATTACTTGGTAGAGAGTAACTGCTTAACAAATACCATAATTATTATTATATTTTGACAGTAATAGGATATCACCAGTTACTTTAGGAAGTGGAGGGACCTTACCTTTTTGGTTTAATTATCGTTACACAATGATCTGCTTTTAGGAAAAAAATATTCAAATAAGAAATAAAGATCATTTTTATCCTGGATTTTTATATGCCATTTAAATGAATCTCCTTGTAAATCATTAGTGAGCCGTCTAAAGATTATCTCATCCTAACCTGTTTAATATAAGTTGAAAAATTGCTCTGGCATAAGTACTATTGCATAATATCATATAGTGAGCTATTAAAATATATTTAGTAATTCCATTAGAACTACACTATCAAGCAGGGCAGAACATATGGAGAGAAGTTGGTGAAAACCTGATTAAACATTTATACCAAGTACATTTTGATTTAACTCACATAAATTATTCATTTTTATGTTTTCTTTCTTTCAAAATAAACCTTTCTGACACCTGCTGTGCTAAAAATAATGCTAACATGGCTGCAATAAAAGCTTAAAACTAGCAGGCCATGACATCATCCAGTAGCCATATAGACATTAAATTATCAGCCCACAAATGTAGTAAACCTACACTTAGTATTATTTATTATTTATACAGACCCTTAAATGTACACGATTCTCAATGGCAAATAAAGTTCTGCAGAAGAGACACAGGAAAGAGCCTCATCAGAAGGGTTTATATGCAAACAGTTCATGGGGGAATCCGTGAGGAAATATATTGAGATAATTATAATATTAGGACCTCTTCCTTACACCGATTCAGCAGAGGAGATTGGGCTGATCAAGAGGAATAGGACTTGCCTGTGTTGGAAAGCTGGGAAGGAGGCAAAGATTCTGGTTCCTCTTTTCCTTCCCTACAACTATTCCCGCACCTTGTGCCTCTTTGTAGGGACCAAACTCTGCCTGTGGCTTGGTTTGAAAAGGGGGAATGACTTAAAAGAGGAAAGGAGTGGTGCATTAGTATGGATTACAGAATAAAGGGAGAAGGAAGACCAGAGGGGATGCTGATTCAGTGGTCCATCTTTCAGACGTCATGCCTAATCCAGCTATTTTTTTAAATATACATTATTATTATGGTATTTATTAAGCACTTACTATGTGCCAAACATTGTTCTAAGCACTGATTTCCTAGCTCTTCCCCTTCCTCTCCACCCAAACGGCTACCACCCTGGACTGTCTTCTGGACATAGGGTGCCTAAGATTTTGTGTTAGTCTCTTTACCTGTATCTCAACTTTCCGCCTTTGTCCACTCGTTCTATACAATGTAGTGCTACAAGAATCTTCTTCCGGAAGGGTCACTCAAAACCCATCTCTAGTCCTTGAAGATTTTATATGGTTACCCATCTCTTTAGAGAAGCAGCGTGGCTCAGTGGAAAGAGCATGGGCTTTGGAGTCAGAGGTGAGGGGTTCAAATCCCAGTTCCACCAATTATCAGCTGTGTGACTTTGGGCAAGTTACTTAACTTCTCTGTGCCTCAGTTACCCCATCTGTAAAATGGGGATTAAGACTGTGAGCCCCCCATGGGACAAACTGATCACCTTGTAACCTCCCCAGTGCTTAGAACAGTGCTTTGCACATAGTAAGTGCTTAATAAATGCCATTATTATTATTATTATTTTGGAATCCAGCAGAAACTCCTTACCATTGCCTTTCAGATATCCCACCAGCTCTCTCCATTTTACATATAGGCTGCCATCAATCAATCAGTCAATCAATGATATTTATTGAGTGCTTACTGTGTGCAGAGCACTCTACTCAGCACCTGGGAGAATAAAATATAACAAATTGGTAGATACACTAGTGATTAGTGCACAGCATGGCATAATGGATAGAGCACAGGCCTGGGAGTTAGAAGGTCTTGAGTTCTAATCCCAGCTCCACCAATTGTCTGCTGTGTGACTTTGGCCAAATCAGTTCATTTCTCTGTGCCTCAGTTACCTCATCCATAAAATGGGGATTGAGACTGTGAGCCCCTTGTGGGACAGGGACTGCGTCCAACCTGATTTCCTTGTATCCCCCCTGGAATTTAGTACAGTGCCTAGCACATAGCACTTAACAAGTACCATAATTATCATGATTATTATTACATTCGCTGCCCACAATTAGTTTACACTCTAGCTTCACCCACTCATTTGGCACTTGCACTCTTCACTCCTCCCGAGAATTCCATGAAGGATTATCATTATTCCAAACTATGATCTGTTCATCTAGTGAGTCCTCCAAGATGAGCGCCGCCACTGCATCCCATCACCTCATCCGCTGTCTAAATTATTTGCTGCTTTAGGAAAAAGGGAGTGGAGCAAGAGGTGAGATGAGTCTTCTAGACTGTGAGCCCACTGTTGGGTAGGGACTGTATATGTTGCCAACTTGTACTTCCCAAGCACTTAGTACAGTGCTCTGCACACAGTAAGCGCTCAATAAATACGATTGATTGATTGATTGATTGATGAGGGAGGTGGGATGTTCCAGTAAATGCACCTCCACTGACCTCACCCCTCCACTTCATCTCCTTTGCTCAGTCTCCCAGAGGGGCGACGGCTCCTGGAGCTGGGGGATATGGAAGAGAATGATTCAGTTGGGGATGAGTCTTCCCAAAGAGCCAGGACAGATCCCCCTTGGTTTTTCCTCCCCTACCCCTTGAAAGATCCAGGGAAGAGTATTGTGAGACTCCCCTTCTAGACTGTGAGCCCACTGTTGGGTAGGGACTGTCTCTATATGTTGCAAATTTGTACTTCCCAAGCGCTTAGTACAGTGCTCTGCACATAGTAAGCGCTCAATAAATACGATTGATGATGATGATGATGATGATGAGACTCACAGGGAAGGTTACTGTGTGCCCTAGAGGATAGAGCATAGGCTTGGGAGTCTAATCCTGGCTCCACCACTTACCTACCATATGAATTTGTGCAAGTCATTTAGCTTCTCTATGCCTCAGTTCCCTCATCTTCAAAATGAGCTTTCAATATCTGTTCTCTCTAATAATAATAATAATAATAATAGTAATGGCATTTATTAAGCGCTTACTATGTGCAATGCAGTGTTCTAAGTGCTGGGGAGGTTACAAGCTGATGAGGTTGTCCCAGTGGGGGCTCACAGTCTTAATCCCCATTTCACAAATGAGGTAACTGAGGCCCAGAGAAGTTAAGTGACTTGCCCAAAGTCCCACAGCTGACAATTGGCAGAGGGATTTGAACCCATGACTTGTGACTCCAAAGCCCGTGCTCTTTCCATTGAGCCATGCTGCTTCTCTACTTCTTTAGACTGTAAGCCATTATCTTGTATCTACCCCAGTGTTTACAAGGTTTACAGATGTAGTCCAGACACAGAGAGGTTAAATGATTTGCCCTAGGTCACACAGCAGACAAGTGATGGAACCTGGATTAGAGCCAAAGTCCTCTGACACCCAGGCCTGTGATCTTTCCACTAGGCCATGCTGCTTCTCATGCTTAAACAGTCACTCAGCACAGAGTAAGAACTCAATAAATATCATTGATTGATTGTTGATAGGCGGATGAGGTATTTAATCTTCGTTTTACAGATTAGAAGACTGGAGCACAGAGAATTTAAGTGACTTGCCCAAGGTCACACAGCAGACAACCAGCTCTTCATGGCACCTTAAGGAGGGGCAGCAGGGAGGGAGATGGAATTAGAGAGCCCCTGGCCTAGATCCAACATTGCACTGGTGTAGCATTCACTCTCTGCAGCATGCTCCGATTTGGAGGGGTGGGAAGCAGGCCTGTGTGACTATCGCTGCTAGATCTAGCCTGTAAGCTCGTTGTGGGCAGGGAATGTGTCCATTTATTGTTATATTGTAGTCTCCCAAGTGAGAGTGCTCTCACACAGCAATCACTCAGTAAATTTGAA
This sequence comes from Tachyglossus aculeatus, assembly GCF_015852505.1. NCBI lineage: Eukaryota > Metazoa > Chordata > Mammalia > Monotremata > Tachyglossidae > Tachyglossus > Tachyglossus aculeatus. The sequence continues at coordinate 91,270,235 of NC_052069.1, forward strand.
TGAATGAGTGAATGAAAGAACTGAACCACGCCTTGCTGCCTCTGCAACTTCCCAGGATAACTCATAATAATGACGATAATGATGGCATTTGTTAAGCACTTACTATGTGCGAAGCACTGTTCTGAGCACTGGGGGGATCCAAGGTGATCAGGTTGTCCCACGTGGGGCTCGCAGTCTTCATCCCCATTTTATATTGAAGTAACTGAGGCACAGAGAAGTTAAGTGGCTTGCCCAAGGTCACACAGCAGACAAGTGGTAGAGTCAGGATTTGAACACTTGACCTTTGACTCCCAAGCCCGTGCTCTTTCCATTGAGCCACGCTGCTTCTCAGCACTCATGTGCTGTCTTCTCCATCACCCCTTCTGCCTCTTTTACTAGCGTCTCATCTGCTTCTCGCTTCCACGCTTTGGCCAGTTGGATCTTCCAGGGAGAGCAGTTACCCCCATTGACAGCCGCTTTATGAAGGACATGTCAAAGATAGTCAGTGAAGGGCGAGCTGAAGGGAATGTGGGAGACAAGTAGAGTGGGGAATGCAACTCTTCAAGCCTGAGTTCAGGGCATAAGACACACCAAAATTTAGCCTACAGATTTAAAGTTGAAAGTTTTGAATCTGTTTTTCAAGCAGCTCTTCCCATCGTCCCGTGAATGATCAAACTGGAAACCTGTCAGGACCCGTGAAACCTTTGGGCAGAGCCCAGCTGGAATGGTGGCCTGGATTAAGGGAGTTTATGTTCTCAAATCTTCCCGTCGTGTGTCCTCAGTTGAACATTCCAGGCAGGCTAAAGGTTTACAGTTTCCATTTTCAATGCCCATGCACCTCTTCCAAGGTCAAGCTTAGAACTGCAAAACAGAACGAAAACCAGGAACTGGGACTTCTTTTCTATAGAAACGTGCTGTTCTTCAGGAAGTGAAACATCCACAGGAAGTGCTCATTAAATTCAGTTACAGGAAGAGAGTAAACACCTGGGTTTGGCAAAGGTTAGTGGAGAAGGAGCCAGTATTTCTCAGTCTCCCATCTAAGTCTTCCTCAAAAAGCTATTCAGAGCCACCTGCCCCTGTCTCCAAGACCAGTGTGGTTCAGGAAGTTCACCTCCTCCCTCACCATGGGATCTTGGCCCTAGAAGTTTTGATTTCACCTGTCAAATGGGGATTGAGACTGTGAGACCCAAGGTAACAGGGACTTTGTCCATCCCAATTTGTTGTATCTACCCTAGTGCTTAATGTTACAGTGCCTGGCACTTGCTAAGCACTTTCTAAATACAATAATAATAATAATAATAATAATAATAATAATAAGAGAAGCAGCATGTCCTAATGGATAGAGCACGGGCCTGGGAATCAGAAGGATCTGGGTTCTAATACCAGCCCTGCCACTTCTCTGCTGGGAAACCCTGGGTAAGTCACTTAACTTCTCCATTCCTTTGGTACTTCATCTGTACAATGAGGATTAAGACTGTGAGCCCTAGGTGGGACATAGATTGCCCAAAATGATTTGCTTGAATCTACTCCAGCACAGTACAGTGCCTGGGACACAGTAAATGCTTAACAAATACTATTAAAAAAACAGAAAACTCCCTCGTGGGACTCCCACTGCAGCTGATGTGACTGGCCTAAGCAATGAATTAATTTTGCAAATGATATATCCCAGCAAGTGTATTGTGCACGGTAGAATAGCTTACAATGCAAGTTATCTTTACAGAGCTTGCCTTCAAGATACCTAAAGAGTACTGCTCTTAGTATTTAATGATATTTACCAAGCAGTCATCAGAGCAGATTAGCTTGGCTTGCAGATTAGAAGCGGAGTGGCTTTCTTAGAACCGAGTCCCAGGGAAGGTTACGGCAGTGAGAAGAAGCGCCATCCCCTCGCCCCCTCCTACCTCACCTCCCTTCTCTCCTTCTCCAGCCCAGCCCACACCCTCCGCTCCTCTGCCGCTAACCTCCTCACAGGACCTCGTTCTCACCTGTCCCGCCGTCGACCCCTGGCCCACGTCCTCCCCCTGGCCCGGAATGCCCTCCCTCCGCACATCCGCCAAGCTAGCTCCCTTCCTCCCTTCAAACCCCTACTGAGAGCTCACCTCCTCCAGGAGGCCTTCCCAGACTGAGCCCCCTTTTTCTTCTCCTCCTCCCCATCCCCCCACCCTACTTCCCCTCCCCGCAGCACCTGTATATATGTTTGTACAGATTTATTACTCTATTTATTTTACTTGTTCATATTTACTATGCTATTTATTTTGTTAATGATGTGCATCTAGCTTTATTTCTATTTATTCTGATGACTTGACACCTGTCCACATGTTTTGTTTTGTTGTCTGTATCCCCCTTCTAGACTGTGAGCCCCTTGTTGGGTAGGGACCGTCTCTATGTGTTGCCAACTTGTATGTCCCAAGTGCTTAGTACTGTGCTCTGCACACAGTAAGTACTCAATACTCAATAAATACGATTGAATGAATGGAAATAGCCCCTCACACTGAGAGTCATCAGGGCATCAGTGCAGCATGGCAGTCATGATGAGGATAGACCTGCTAGACAAGCACTACTCTTATCCACTGCATTTGTTCACACTGATAAAGCTCCATCCTTAACAGTGTTATCTTTAGACCTCAAGGACAGCTATGTATTTATAGCACTAGGCACTGAACCGACTATGAAAAAAATATACTGCTTAGTTTCATCTAACTATGATATATTATCTATCTGCAGAGAGGCTTAGTGGAAAGAGCACAGGCTTGGGAGTCAGAGGCCATGGGTTCTAATCCTGCCTCTGCCACTTGTCAGCTGTGTGATTCTGGGCAAGTCACCTAACTTCTCTTTGCCTCAGTTCCCTCATCTGTAAAATGGGGATTAAGACTGTGAACCCCATGTGGGTCCGGCTTGTATCTACTCCAGCACTTAGAACAGTGCTTAGCACATAATAAGCTCTTAACATGCTATTATTATTATTATTATTATTAGCTATATATTTTCCTACTAAAATCTAAAAGTAGTCTAACTGGGTCTTTGTGATGTCAGTGCTTGCCTTCCATCCTGAACTCCACAGTTTGTCAGAGGAGCTAGGAAAGGATCTTGGTGACCCTCAATATTTCTGGAGTGAGAAGCAGCATGGCTTAGTGGATAGCTCACAGGCCTGGGAGTCAGAAGGACCTGGGTTCTAATTCTTGCTCCTCTACTTGTCTGTTGTGTGAACTTAGGGAAGTCACTTCACTTCTCTGGCCCTCAGTTACCTCATCTGTAAAATGGGGATTGAGAGTGTGAGAGGAACTGTGTCCAACCTGATTAACTTGTATCTACCGCAGTGCTTAAAACAGTGCTTGGCACATAGTAAGCCCTTAACAAACACCATAATTATTATTATTATTATTAGTCTCATCTGATTTTGTTTCATCCCAGAAATTCTGCCACCACAAGCCACAGGAGTCACGGGTGGGTTCTCTGAAGAGAAAGCAACCCTCTCCCGTCAATTAGATGGGAGGGTCAGGTGGAATATCCCTAGGGTTGAATGGATTCTGAAATTTTTCCTGGGAAATTTACATGAGGGAGCAGGAGGTAAAGAGAGGAAGGGGTTCAGGAAAAGATCCCTCCCTTCCTCCCGCTATGCTACTTTCCCAGGCTCTGGGAAACTCTCTGCTTGTTCCACTTATGCAAGTAACCAGTTGGAGTCAGGTATGGCTGCTATAAGCACCAACAGGCCTACACCAGCCCACATGGGATTTTCCTAGTTTCTCAAAAGACTAATATGAGGTATTTTGGAACTTAAACTACTCCCTGCTGAATGTCAGTTTCTGCTGTCTACCTGGAATGATTTCTTAGAGTCACACTTTGCTCTTAATTGTGGGTGCCTGAGGAGAAAGAAGGAAATGGCCGTTGTTTAAGTAGTGAATTGGATCATGGGATTTATTCACCAAAATGCCATCTTTACTTCTCCACAATGGGTTCACAATCCATTCTTTACCTTTCTCTTACAGCTAACAATTTGTTGGGATATGCATTTCATTGGTCGTATGTGTTTCTCATGCCACAAATTAGCAGAAGAATTCGTGAAAAGTATTGGAAATCATTGTTATTACTAGGAATCAAACAAAGATTATAGAGGAACAGTCTACTGACCCTAAAAAGTATTCTTATCACTGAGCTTTGGTAGGGAAGGGAAAACAGCTCTTTCCTACACCTTGAGCTGTCGGTATTAATAATAATAATAATAATGGTATTTATTAATCGCTTAATATGTGCAAAGCACTGTTCTAAGCACTGGGGAGGTTACAAGGCAATGAGGTTGTCCCAGAGGGGGCTCACAGTCTTCATCCCCATTTTACAGATGAGGTAACTGAGGCCCAGAGAAGTTAAGTGACTTGCCCAAAGTCACACATCTGACAATTGGCAGAGCAGGGATTTGAACCTATTACCTCTGACTTAAAGCCTGTGCTCTTTCCACTGAGCCAGGCTGCTTCTCTATTAACTCTTCAGCTCCTGCAGAAGGTGAGAGGAATACTTTCCTTCTATTCAGCTCCCTTTTCCACTCATTTCTTTTAAACTATTGTCACATCTATAGCCATTGGAGAGACAAATAAGAAACCAAACCATCTGAATGTTAAACAGAGAAGCAGTGTGGCTCAATGGAAAGAGTATGGGCTTGGGGGTCAGAGGTCATAGGTTCTAATCCTGACTCCGCCACTTGTCTGCTGTGTGACTTTGGGCAAGTCACTTAATTTCTCTGTGCCTCAGTTTCCTCATCTGTAAAATGGGGATTAAGACTGTGAGCCCCACACGGGACAACCTAATCACCTTGGATCCCCCCCCAGCGCTTAGAACAGTGCTTTGTACATAGTAAGCGCTTAACAAATACCATCATTTTTATTAAACTACCTGTCTGCTCTTGAATTCAATAACAGCATCCAAATGAATTTGAATCCTTTCCTGATTTCTTCTGGGTGACAAAGGGGAAGGGGAAAATGGAAAAAAACAATTATTTCTGTAAATTGTGACTTTTAAAATATGTACTTTCATTATTTAAAAAAATTGGAAATCTATCTTGTGTGCAATTTGTGGCTGGATAATGATTTAGGACAAGAGCTTGTTCGTTGCCAAGTTACCATTTTAAATGGACTCATGAAATCATGCCTGGTAAACTAGGTTTAATCCATTACTTACCATACCTAGCATTCATTCATTCATTCAATCATATTTATTGAGTACTTACTGTGTGCAGAGCACTGTACTAAGTGCTTGGGAAGTACAAATCGGCAACAACTGTCCTTGTCATGTGCTTGTAAATATTTTGATAGATAGGAGTTGGGTTGCAATGGCTACAGCCAAGAGTACACCCCATTGCCAACGTGTATAGAAGCATGTATCTACCCCAGGACTTAGAGCAGTGCTTGACACATAGTAAGCACTTGACAAATACCAACATTATTATTATTATTGTATGGAAGGAAAATATTGAGAGCAGGAACTTCAGTGCTCCACTTTTTAGGAGTTTTTTTTTCAACATTGAAATTTAAGTTAGAAGAAGAAAGTGCTTTTTATTTGGAGAAGATACTGTTGCTGTGTTCTGGGTGACTTTTCAGGTCAGTTAGTGCTCCATTTGGTGGGTTTATTTCATTTACATGTGTTAGATCTGGTCTGCTTAACACTCCAGGAAGTGCTGTGACATGGGTTGTGGTGCTTATTACTTTCAGAAGAGAGGACCAGAAATACAGCGAGAAAACCAACAGACACCTGGCTTGTACTGCAGGTGGATCAACAACAGCGTGGCACATGTACAGCTGTGCATATCTGGCAGGAGTCTAGAGTTACTCAGCTGTGCTCAAAATCCCAAAATAGCCTTTTTTCCCCCTTCTCTTCCTTTTCTGACTCACCTCAAACATAATGAGACTTTAGAGAAAGATATCCCATAAAGTAAAAAACAGTTGCATTTGGGGGGCTCACAAAGGCATCTCATAATGTTAGAGGCTATAATAAATTAAATCTAGAAAGCGAAAATATATCTATCACCAGCCTACTTTTTATAGCCTTTTAAAAAAGGAGACTTTATTGAAAAAGTATTTTCTCTTTATTTTTTTCACTGTCCCTTGAGCCCTTTGTAAATAAAGGCTCACCAAATTTTTTTTATGTGTAAAAGTTCTTTCTGAAAATTTTCTCCAACTAGAAAAGTCATCGTGCTCCTGTTTTTTTTTTTCCTCTTCCTTCAGAATGTTTCCTTTGACAATAGGAAGTGGTAAATGACAATGTCTTTACCCACAGATCTTCAAGGTCTCTGGAAATGTTAGGATTGCATTATTGAAAAAACACATGTGAGGGGGGGAAAAAAACTTGCACTTTATTCACTTTTACTCATTCCCTTCAAAGCCCTACTGAGAGCTCACCTCCTCCAGGAGGCCTTCTCAGACTAAGCCCCCTTTTCCCTCTCCTCCTCCCCATCCCCACCGCCCTACTTCCCTCCCCTCCCCACAGCACCTGTATATGTTTGTACAGATTTATTACTCTATTTTACTTGTACATACTATTCTATTTATTTTGCTAATGATGTGCATTTAGCTTTAACTGTATTTGTTCTGACGACTAAACACCTGTTCACATGTTTTGTTTTGTTGTCCGTTTCCCCCTTCTAGACTGTGAGCCCATTGTTGGGTAGGGACCGTCTCTATATGTTGTCAACTTGTACTTCCCAAGCGCTTAGTACAGTGCTCTGCACACAGTAAGCGCTCAATAAATATAATTGAATGAATGAATACTTTCTCCCCCAAATCTAGAATGCAGATGTGTCCTTGTGGCACAAAAGTATCCTGCAACTCTCTGATTCAAAAGCAAACAATAGATGTTGTAATAATGTGATAACAGCTTCATCCCAGAGTGAAACCACTAGGTTTGTCCCAAGCAGATGTGAATTATTGATCATGTGATTGTGTCCTCCTTTGTAAAGTCTGTTTGGTGTGAAAATTACCTGGCTGAAACTTCAGGACTTTATCTTCGAGCCTCTCTTTCTCCTTTTACAAAAACAAGGGTAGCACAAACTAAAACAGGTTGCTTTTGTTCTCTTTATATTCCAAATATAACTATTTTTTTTGTCTTGATCATGCAAAGGGTTCCTTTCAAATCAGAGCCTGAAATGGCAGGCTCCAGGTTGATTAGCCCATTCATCCAGTGAAAAGCTTACAAAAGGTATATACTCTTCTCATTTTTCTTAAAAGGCTCTTCATTCCAAAGCCCAGTTTTGCTCATAGAGGTGTTAACCTCTGACTCTATGATTCATGTTCACATTTCCCTTTTCCCAGAGAGTTAATCTCCTTCTACTCCTTCCATCTTCTCCCACCACCCCTGCTCCTCTGTTGCCGGGATAGAAAGACACAAAGATAGCAAAAATCCAAGGAAAGTTTTTTTTCTTTTTTTAAAAAAGCCCTTAAGGGAAGTAGCAGGACCAGGCACAATATGATATTTAGGCAAAGAAACTGTTCATCAGCTCAGCAAGTGCCAGCTGCCACCCACTCTTGCTGTCATCATAGTTACCAGGGCATGCTCAGGACTAGCACCAAACAGTGCTGAATGACTTCGTTAGTACAGTGCTCTGCACGCAGTAAGCGCTCAATAAATACGACTGATTAATTGATCCTGTTCACACTGAGCTCTCCTTCCCAGAAATGGGATTGGCCGACTGTGAGTTTTGCCCCATGGAAAAGACCCTGATCATAAAAGGAATTGTGCCATAAACATTTTCACATTTAATCCCCTGCAGAATTGGCCAGGGCCTCCTCTTGGAGTTTCTGCTGACTTAAAGATTACCAAGTTTCAGAGGAAATGTTCTGTTTCCCTTGGAAGTTCAGATATAGGAGGAACACCCATGGCTGAGTTTCCACTAAAAACCACCCTTCCTTTCCCCAGCCTCACTCTAGGGCAGCCAGGAAGTGGCCATTTCCCCTCCGAGATGGACCATCGACGTTCCCTGTGTTGCTACCTTTCATTCAGGAAAACTTCCTGTTCCTTTCCACGGTGCCTAAACACTTCGAAGAGCCTCAGAAGCAGAGGCATCCTCTTCTCAAGCCTGCTATCTCATCCTTTAAATTATCTCTGAAACTTCCACCAGGCTGTGAAGTGGTGGTGGATGATATTCTGAGTTCTCGGGGACCCGCAGAGGAAAAGGTAGAGATTTAAGCTGCCTTCTGTGAGCACAGCTGCGTTTTCTCATCATACTAAATATAAGTGGTTCACTTTCTTCCAGGAACATCTGCCTCGCTCCTCACCGCACATCCAAGGCACAGGCGGACGGCTCCGTAATGCGCACCCTGAGGTGGGATTATCGTGTGTACAGTCCCTCCCAAAGCTGCAGCTCAACTCTAAATGGAATTGTTGGTGAACCAGAAACAGAACAAGTTCTTTCCAGGAAAGAGTTAGAGGGGGGGATTATGAAATTATGGGACAAGAGTAACATTTTCCATTTTCCTTGAACCTGATCGGGCTCAGCTTTAATTAAAATAAATCAACCCATTTGAGAAAGATCAGAAATGAGATCCAAGCTGGGATGAACACTAATACGGAGGAGTACTGGGGGTTTTATTGATAATAGTTTAGAAAGCTTCTTCATGCAAATGAAAAAGGCTGCTTGGCTGTACACTGCCATATGTCCACTGTAATCTGTGGATTTATGGATCGAGGACTCTCGACTAATGCGCTGCATGTTGCAAGGACCAAAATAAACAAGAGCGAAGGAGGAAAAACACTCACACTGTGTTTAAGGCCAATTAAAATGTTTGTTGGAGCAAAAATGTTAGTAAATTAATAAATGGGTTCAGATGGCTTGTTAGGCTGGTTGGTGGAGCAGGGCGGATTTCCTGCATAATTTGAACAAAAAATAGGCATTCCTCGCAGGCTAATTAATAATAATAATGATGGTATTTGTTAAGTGCTTACTATGTGTCAAGCACTGTTCTAAGCACTGGGGAAGATAGAAGGTTATCAGGTTATCCCACATGGGGCTCACAGTCTTAATCCCCATTTTACAGATGAGGTAACTGAAGCACAGAGAAGTTAAGTGAGTTGCCTAAAGTCACACAGCTGACAAGTGGTGAAGCAGGGATTAGACTCCCATTCACACACACACACAGGTCCACTACACACCTATGATTTTAGGTGTAAGTGTCCTGATTAGTGTTGTAATTCAGAAGAGTTTGGGGTTCTGGCTATGACAGTTGGCAGTTTTGAACTATAGTTTCCTTTCCACCATCTCCACTTTTGGAGACTGGCTGTGGAGTCTTATTGTGGTCAAGCTGTGATCTTCACTGGGTGTTACCCCACAGTATACCGGATTCAGGAAGGATTATTATTCTGTGGGAGACAAAAAAAGAGGCAGATTCTCTTTTTTGACATGACGGTTATTTGCATTCAGAACCATTTCTTTAAATGGTAATAACTATGGTATCTGTTAAGCACTTACTATGTACTTCTAGAGTGTAAGCTCCTTATGGGCAGAGAACATTTTGACTAACTCTATCATATTATACTCTCCCAAAAACGTAGTACAGTGCTTTGCAAACAGTAGGAACGCAATAAATAACATTGATTGCTAAGCCCTAGGATAGATGCAAAATAACCAGGTCAGAAACAGTCTCTATCCCACACGATTCACAGTTTGAGGAAGGAGAACAGGTATTGAATCCCTATTTTACAGATGAAAAAGTAAGTCCAGAGAAGTTAAGTGACTTGTCCAAGGTAACACAGCAGGCAGGTGGCAGCACCCGGAATTAGAACCCAGATCCTCTGCTTCCCGGACCCATGCTTCAGTACCAGACAGAGTGCACCCAGACTTCTAAACCAGGGTATCTTCTAATCTGGGACTCTTATTTGGCTTTTTGTTTATTTGTTAAATATCTGGTGGAAGGATAGATCAGGCTGAACCAGGTAGTGTTTCAAATTTAATTAGAAACCAGCTTGCCTCTTTGTAGAATTGCTATTGCATTTCACTACATTTTTTAAAGGGCACTCTTTGGTATTTTCTTTCTCTGAAAATGACCTCTGAAGAATGACACAAAGTTAGGGTAGGAAAACAAATTAATTTCAGGGACAATATGAGATGTTTTTAGCATATTAGGGATGCTGGGGAGATCTTGAGAAGCAGCGTTGCTTAGTGGCAAGAGCCTGGGCTTGGGAGTCAGAGGTCTTGGGTTCTAATCCGGGCTCTGCCACCTGTCAGCTGTGTGACTTCGGGCAAGTCATTTTACTTCTCCGTGCCTCAATTACCTCATCTGTAAAATGGGGATGGAGACTGTGAGCCCCAAGTGGGACAACCTGATTACCTTGTATCTAACCCAGTGCTTAGAACAGCATGAGGCACATAGTAAGTGCTCAACAAATACCATTATTATTATTATTATACTCTTCTCCAATAATAATATTAACGGTTATTTGTTATGTACTTTGTGCAAAGCACTGAGTGCTGGGATATACACTATAATACAATCATACACAAGTCCCTGACCCACATAGGTCCCACAGTCTATAGCCCCATCACAACTTAATTCATTCAATCACATTTATTGAGCACTTACTGTGTGCAAAGCACTGTACTAAGCGCTTGAATAATAATAATAATTCTATTATTAAGTTTACTACATGCCAGGCACTTACTAAGCACTGAGGTGGGTACAAGGAAATCAGGTTGGACACAGTCCCTGCCCTACATAGGACTCACATCCTTAAGCCCCATTGTACAGATGTGGTAACTGAGGCACAGATAAGTGAAGTTCATTCATTCAATCGTATTTATTGAGTGCTTACTGTGTGCAGAGCACTGTACTAAGTGCTTGGGAAGTACAAGTCAGCAACATATAGAGACGGTCCCTACCCAAAAACGGGCTCACAGCCTAGAAGGGGGAGACAGACAACAAAACATGTAGACAGGTGTCAAAACCATCAGAATAAACAGAATTAGAGCTATATGCACATCATTAATAAAATAGAGTAGTAAATATGTACAAGTAAAATAAATAGAGTAAGCGACTTCTCTAAGGCTACACAGCAGACAAGCAGCAGAGCTGTGATTAGAACCCGTGACCTTCTGATTCCCAGGCCCGTGCTCTAGCCACTACACCAAACTTGTTCTATAGATCCAGCTATCTTCACACAGAGAGATTAATATCCTTATAGATGTGCCAACAGAGCATGCAGAGGCATTCTTTGTACATCATATTCTTAGTGGAAACCAATGTAACCCTAAACACTAGAAAATAACACCATGACATTGGCTTGGAGAGGTTTTAAGGAAATTAAACAGAATGAGTTAAGGGAGATCTATATTAAAAAAAAATCCTCCAAAACTATTTTTACCCTACATAATGTATGAGAACTGATGCATTTCTACCTTTAATGCTTCCACAGGAGTAAATAAAACTAGGTGTGTCAGCTCTAAGAGGAGATATTTCTCTAGTGACGTTTGTTTCTAATGTTGTAACCTTGGCATGGACTGATTATGATCCTCAGAACTTGGGAAATTGTCCAAATGCCTAATGGTTTGTTTCTTCCCTTTGATCAGTCAGTGGTATTTACTGAGCATGTGCTGTGTTCAGAGCACTGCACTAAGCACTTGGGAGAATAAAATACAGCAATAGGCACAATCCCTGCACACAAGAAGCTTGCAGTGTAGTGATCTTGTTTGGGTGTCAGATTATATCTCTCTCTGCTGGTGCCCATCCTCCTCACTTTCAGGGCAATGGGATCTCCGTCCTACTCTGTTCTAGTGGGACACACTGAGGTGGGTCCAGAATTGGGCTTTAGTCATCTCAGAGGATTGAAAAAAACTGTATTTGGTGTATTAGGGGTGTTTAAATGTGTTTGTCTGTATCACATTTAAAAATCTGTGATGATAGCCAGTTAAGGCCATTGAAATTGTCCCATGGGTCCAGGACTAATTGATTTTGCAGGGCCCCAACCTGACACACATGCAGCCATCTTCCCAGTTTCACAAATTAGTAGTGCTCAGCAAGAAGCCTACACCTTTTCTAGGCTAGGTCCCCTGCACAACTGTCCTAGCCCAACATGGACTATTTGCTTGGGGTTATGATCCGGGTAGGTTCCTTTGCACCCATAGGTTTTGGGTACAGGGGAGAGAAGTCAGGTGATCTATCTCCACTTTTACCCTACATAATGTATGAGAACTGATGCATTTCTACCTTTAATGCTTCCACAGGATCCAGGGGTCTTCTCCCTTTCTTGGAGTTGAGCCAGTCTCACCTTCTTGGCTTACCAGAGTCAAGCCAGGGCTGCAGTCTGCCTCCTTACATAATTAGGGGCTGGGACTCCCCTGAGGCTGGGGTTTGTAACTCCCACTCACCTTCTTCATACTCTCCCCTGTAAGGATCCAGATCTGCAGGATGGAGAGAAAGTTCTGCCATGGGAGGGGTAGTGATTGCGGGGAAAGTGGGTTCCACTTGACTATACTTGAGGACAACTTTGGGGCTATAGCAGTTGCAAGATCAGTCTGCACAACTTGGGGCCACATGGTCATAGGAGAGCCCTCCCATATCCCAGGGCTCCTGGGTTTCATTCTCATTTGTCCCTGCATTGAGCCAGGCCCCTAGCCAGCCTTCTCTAGGGCTCTGAGACCTATATTCATTCTAGTTGAAAGCATCCAAGTTTTCAAGGGGTTTTATCAGGAGCTCCTAAGTGTTGTGAGCCATGCACAAGAGGAAATACTAGATGGAATTACCAACAATAAGGTCCTGGAAAGGTGGTGACTCACCAATATTTAGGCAACTCTTGTTGCCTGCAGCTTCTCTAGGACAGTGGCAAGAATGGATGGTGGTGGGTTGTCAATCCATCAGTCAATGAGTGCTTACTGGGTGCAGAGCACTGAACTAAGTGCTTGGGAAAGTACAGTATAATAGAGCAGGTAGACACAAATCTGGCCCATAACGACTTCAGAGTAAGCACTCAAACACCATTGATTGACTGAAACTGAGGCACAGAGAAGTTAAGTGTCATGTCTAGTGACTTGCAGTGCAGCACAGTGGATAGAGCATGGGCTAGAAGTTAGAAAGTCTTGAGTTCTAATCCTGGCTCTGCCACTTGTCTGCTGTGTGATCTTGGGCAAGTCACTTCACTTCTCTGTGCCTCTGTAAAAAGGGGATTGAGACTGTGAGCCCCATGTGGGACAGGGACTTTGTCCAACCCAATTTGCTTGTATCCACCCCAGAGCTTGGTACAGCGCCTGGCACATAATAATGAATGCCATAATTCAGTGGGAAGGTGGCAGATCTGAGATTAGAATCCACAGCCTTTGACAACCGTACCCAAACTCTTTCCAATAGACTACAATGCTTCTTGGGACCAAGAACCGTGTACGAATATCACACTTGTAACTTTGAGAAGCAGTGTGCTCAAGTGGATAAAGCACAGGCCTGGGCATCAGAAGAACTTGGGTTCTCAACCTGGCTGTGCCAATTGCTTGCTGTGTGACCTTGGAGAAGTTACTTAACTTCTCTGTTCTTCTGTTACCTCATTTGTAAAATGAAGACTAAGAATTTGAGCCAGACATGGACGGTATCCAACCTGATATAGCTTGTATCTATCCCAGAGGTTAGTACAGTGCCTGGCGCAAAGTAAGTGCTTAACAAATGCCATTAAAAAAGCCCAACAACTTGGAAGGAATGAAGAATGGAATGAATTTGTCTTGGTTTATAAACAGGTATCCCCAGCTGTCCCTGGGTTTGCTCAAAATTAACCATTTAAACCTCCTTCCCACTGACACATGCAAACACACACAGCTAGGGAGTTGATATTTAACCGGCATATAAAGAGGGAGGAAAAAACATAGGGAACATTTTAAATTATAAGCAGTACTAATAACTTTACAGCCTTTCAATTCAAAAGCATTAAGTAATCCATACTGTATGAAAATAAAAAGACATATCAATGTGAGAAGAAACAGAAAACTTACTGAATAATTACTATCTCAAATTTCTCTGCGGTAAGTGTTCTTTTCCCATTGAAAAAAACTAATTCTCATGATTTGTTTCTAGGCCTAGGGAAATAAGAAAGGGGGAATGGTGATTTAGATTTCAGGATTGCTGCAGCATAAATTTTGAGCCTAAAATTTTTGTTTTGTTTGAAAACAAAGTGCTCTGTAAGCATATATCAAAGGTATGAAGAGTTTCAGAAAAATCCATGCTTTGAAAAACAACCAAAAAAACTGGTTAATTTAAGTGGTACTACAAAAGTACAGAAAGTAAGTCATCTGGAGGGTAGCTTCACCATAATCTGAAAATATTCTTCCACCACAGAGTGTATTACATTGGTAAATGTGTCAAAGGTGTAATTTTTTTCCCAAAGGGATCTCTACTCTGGTTCTGATGTGCAAATATTAACCTACAACTCCTGTTTTCTGATGGCTTGTGAATTTTTTCTTAGATCAAGTAGCCTTTGTCAAGCAAGTTTGTTGCTTGGAATATTCTACGGTACTCCATTTGCCTGGCAGGAAGTCCAAACCCTAGGAACATTTCTAAGAGCGCTTTAATGGATGGTTTGTGAAATGTTTTTGATTTTCGTATTCCACTTATTGCAAAGCAGTTTTTTCATAAAATATTTCATTTTTAATTTACATCTTCCATGAAAATGTATTGTATTCTGTTCATATTATAAGAAGTCATACATATTTTATAGACACCACATCTTGAATTTGTAATCTGGGTCTGATGATAACTCTATATTAAGCTCCTGTTCCTCCGATGAGCAATTGCTGGTCAGAGATGCCTGGGAGGAGTATTAGTGGCTTGTGGGAAGACGATGTGCCTGGTTTCTATCTCATAGCAGAATCCAGTATGCTAAAGAGAAAAGAGGGACTCCAAGATAAGATGGAAGTGGCAACAGGATAATATCATTCATTTTTTAATGTTTTCACATCACTTCTGAGCCAATGTAAATGTGTACTGTTTATTTAAAATCATTTTTAAGCTCAGATATAGTGAGGAAAGGGTTGTTATTTTTCCCCCATAAACATAGTTGCCCTTGACAGATTATTTTATTAAAATGGTTTCAACAGATTGAGTGAGGGCAAGGATTGGTGCCAACAGAAGGAGAACACATCAGACTTGGGTTTCTAAAAAAGAGCAGATAGAAATAAATGCATTTTATAACTGTTATCCCATGCAAGGGCTAGAAGGGATGGGAATTCCAAAAAAGCAAGGAGGGCGGGAAATGCATTAGGTCAGGGAAGAGGAGAGTGAGAGCGAACTGGCAAGGGCTTTCCCACAGATATAAATATATATATTTTTGCTGTCAGAAGGCCCATGGCCAATGATGTATTTTACACTGGTTCATTTTTGGCCCGCCTTTGTCGAAAGAACAATGTGCACTATTAATAGGTGGTGCTTGTGATGGGTAACAGCTCAGTCTCGACATCTCTCTACAGCTCCCAATCCAGAGAACGGGATTGTCAATTGAAGAAAAATGCCTTGGGAGTACTATGTGCTGAATCCATGTTTGTTGACCCAGATTCTTCCAGTGACTGTTACTCCCTGACAGTGAGTGAGGAGCCCTTATGCCCTTAGAAGCTAGATGAACTCTCACAGGCCAGCAGGGTACTGTTTAGCTTCCTAAAATCAAGCTGAAAGAAGTCAAGCTGCTTCCTAAGGTGTCTAAACAGGTCACAACCTGGGCTCCCTATATATTTCAAATACTAAAAGGAATAGTAAAAGGAAAAGCTCCAAAGTAGTAGATTGGTCCGCAGCTGATCAGAGATGCTTAGATGGAATGTTAGTGGCCGATGCATTATAATGGGGAGAGAAGTAAATATTTCTCTTAAAATTGAATTATTTCAAAGAAGCTTCTCCCATCCCAGAAAAAAACATTTCTCATAAGGATAATTGTGTTATTTAAGCACTTACTACGTGAGCAGCAGCGTGGCTTAGTGGAAAGAGCACAGGCTTTGGAGTCAGAGGTCATGGGTTCTAATCCCGGCTCCGCCACTTGTCAGCTTTGTGACTTTGGGCCAGTCACTTAACTTCTCTGTGCCTCAGTTACCTCATCTGTAAAATGGGGATTAAGACTGTAAGCGCCACGTGGGACAACTTGATCACCTTGTAACCTCCCCAGTGCTTAGAACAGTGCTTTGCACGTAGTAAGCACTTAATAAATGCCATTATTATTATTATGTGCCAAGCATGGTACTAAACACTGGGGCAGATACATGACAATCAGGTCAGATACAGTGCCTGTCCCATGTGAAGGTTATAGTCAAAGTGGGAAGGAGAACAGGCTCTTAATTCCCATTTTACAGGTGAGGAAAATGAGGCACAGAGAAGTTAAGTGACTTGTCCAAGGTAACACAGCATGCACATGGCAGAGTCAGAATTAGAACCCAGGTCCTTCTAACTTCCAGGCCTGTGCTCTAGCCACTAAGTCATGCTGCTTCTCAGCTGCCTCCACATTGTGAGACATTAGGCCAAGACCCAGATCTCTGTTCTTGATCTACATACATGTAACTATCTAGGCCAAAGCAGGTGACATTTAATGACATTCACTACATTCCTAATTGATTGACTGATTAATTGATAATGGACCATTTAAAACCAAGCCCATTGTATAAAAGAAGCATTTAACAGAGCTCTACATTAAGTATGTGCTCAGTAAATACCACTGGCATAATTCAAAAGAAGTCTGATTGATGTAGACCATTCTGAAAGGTAATCTTCTTCAGATTCATTAACTTATGTTTTGTGTGATATCTGGAAGTCAGATTACATGGGGCAAATTTTTAATTTCATTTTTTTATAGGTGTGGATTGAGTATCCACCTAAAGCTAACTCTCTAGTTGTGTTTTGTATATACTGTTCATCAACTGGATAAACTAAAACGGTTATACAATTACTCTTCTCCATTTCTCAATATGGGCAATTAAGTCACTGAAGCTGTATCATTTTTCTATAATATCTTCCCAAGCCTTAAGAACCTCCAGTGGTTGCTACCTACCTCCGCATCAAACAGAAACCCAATACCCTCAGCTTTACAGCAGCCAGTCAGCTCTCTCCCTCCTCCCTTACCCTGCTGATTGCCTCCTACCTATTGCCTACTAGAGAAGCAGCGTGGCTCAGTGGCAAGAGCCCGGGCTTGGGAGTCAGAGGTCATGGGTTCTAATCCCGGCTCTCCCACTTAGCTGTGTGACTGTGGGCAAGTCACTTCACTTCTCTGAGCCTCAGTTCCCTCATCTGTCAAATGGGGATGAAGACTGTGAGCCCCACAGGGGACAGCCTGATGACTTTGTATCCCCCCCAAAGCTGAGAACAATGCTTCACACATAGTAAGTGCTTAACAAATGCCATCATCATTATTATTATTATTACTACAACCCAGCCCACACACTTTGCTCCATTAGAGCCAATCTACTCACTGGGCCTTGATCTCATCTATAGTTCTGCTGACCTCTTGCCCACGTCCTCCTGGCCAGGAACTCCCTCTCCCCTTTCATAAACATGAGACCACCACTCTTCCTGCTTTTAAAGCTTTACTAAAATAATATTTCCTCCAAGAGGACTTCTCTGATTGCCATCTTTTCTCCTGATCCCTCTCCATTCTGTGTTGACTCTGCATTTGGGTCTGTACCCTCTGAGCACTTGATATTTACCCCACACTCCACTCCACACACGGCATTAAGTACATATCCATAATTTATTTTAATGCTTGCATTCCCCTCTAGACTGGTTGACAGGAACTATGTCTACCACCTTTGTTGCTTTGTACTCTCCCAAGCACTTAGAACAGTGCTCTATACACAGGAAGTGCTCAGTAAATACCACTGATTGATTGATTCATCGCATGCATTAGTCAGCCGTGCAGAGTACTAACAGTATAATAATAATAATAATGGTGGCATTTATTAAGTGCTTAATATGTGCAAAGCACTGTTCTAAGCGCTGGAGTGGTTACAAGGTGATCAGGTTAACCCACGGGGGGCTCACAGTCTTAATCCCCATTTTACAGATGAGGTAACTGAGGCACAGAGAAGTTAAGTGACTTGCCCAAAGTCACACAGCTGACAATTGGTGGAGCTGGGATTTGAACCCATGACCTCTGACTCCAAAGCCTGTGCTCTTTCCACTGAGCCACGCTGCTTCTCGATTCTATGTCTATCATTCATTCATTCATTCAATCGTATTTATTGAGCACTTACTGTGTGCAGAGCACTGTACTAAGCGCTTGGGAAGTACAAGTTTGCAACATATAGAAACGGTCCCTACCCAACAGTGGGCTCGCAGTCTAGAAGGGGGAGACAGACAACAAAACAAAACATATAAACCAAATAAAATAAATAGAATAAATATGCACAAGTACATGTGTACATATACACAAGTATATGTACAAGATAAATGCTTGGATCCTACTTCTCAATTCACCATCCCGCGCCACTGAATATTGGTAGCATTTGTTAGGCACTTAACAAATAAGTGCTGGATCAGATGCAAGATAATCAGGTCTTACATGGGGCTCACAGCCTAAGTAGAGGGAGAACAGTTATTGAATTCTCATTTTGGAGTTAAGGGAACTGAGGCACGAAGAAAGTAGTTAAGTGACTTGCCTGTAATCATAGAACTGATAATTGGCGGAGTCAGGATTAGAACCAAGGTCCTCTGATTCCCAGGCTTAAGCTCTTTTCTAGGCCATGCTGCATCGTGCTCACCAGGCAGTGGATCTTTGTGGGATCTCCCTCCTGAAATCCAAAGTGAAATATCCATCTCAAACTAATCAGCACCTTCTCAATTTTTCTTCTCGGTCCCAGTCAACCAGTCTAAGATTTCCTGAAGCCAAAGATTTATCCCTTGGACTGGACACCACAGTTCAAGTCAACTTTGAGGAAAGGAAATGTAGACAAAACAATACTATTTCCTGTTTCAGGAATAGGAAAGAACTCAAGTCTCCAAGATGACCTTTACTTAAGCGTGAACTAAATTATCTTTTTAAAGAGAACTCTTTAAAAATGCCAAAATGTAAAATATTTAAATTTTAAGTCCTCACTTTGAAAAGGTGAATTAATGAATTCATCAATCATAATAACCCCGAAGTTCTGAAAACCTCTAATTTTCTCTAGCTATAATTTAGTAGCAGGAAAGTAGCCTTCAACTACAGATACTCCCTGAAATATAATTAACCTTTTGATCTTGATAGAACACCTAGGAAACTAGATACATCAGGAAATTTAAATAAGAATTAAACTGAACATGCATTTAGTACACACATACCTCTGCCACACACCATTCAGTAGCTTTTACGTGCTTTCTACATTTGCATCTATATTAAAATGTGAAAACTCAATTAATGGCATTTATTGAGTGTTTATAATATACAGAGCACTGTACTAAGCACTTGGGAGTATTCTTTTTCTTCCTAATTCACTCCCATACTCACTACCCCCACCAGCTTTTCCAGACAATTAACTCCCTTCTCAAACCTCCTGTCCCCCTGCTCCTACCATCTCTTTCCCCTAATGACCTGGTCACATAAATCATCAGCAAAATTCAAACTATTAGGTGTGGTCTCCCTAAAATCTCCCCCTCCTCTCCAATATTCCCCACCCTCATCCACTCTCTTAGACTTTCCCTATATTCCCTGCAGTAACTCGAGATATGCTTCTGACCCATCACTTCATACATTTTTAAAACACTCACCCTCTCCCTTCTTCCCTCCTCGACTGCCAACTTCAACTATTTACTTGTCAATGGCTTCTCTCCACTGCTTTCAGACATGTTTATGTATTTCCCTATCCTAAAAAGAACCTCTTCCTTGACCCCACCACTTCTTCTGATTATTGCCTCATTTCCCACCTACCTTTTCTCTCCAAACCTATTGAAAGAGGTGTTCATACCTTCCGGCTCCACTTCCTCTCTGCCAATTCTCTCCTAGATCCCCTCCAATCTCCCAAACTAAATCCCCTTTTCCTCAGCTCCCCCTCCCTTCTGCATCATCTCGACTTTCTCCCTTTGCTCTCCCTACCCCTCCCATCCCCACAGCACTTATGTGTGTGTATATATATAGATATATACATACATGGATCATCATCATCATCATCAATCGTATATATTGAGCGCATACTATGTGCAGAGCACTGTACTAAGCACTTGGGAAGTACAAATTGGCAACATATGGACACAGTCCCTACCCAACAGAAATAATACAACATAGATATCTATAATTCTATTTATATTGATGCCTGTTTACTTGTTTTGATGTCAGTCTCCCCCCAACCCCACCAAGACTGTAAGCCCGTTGTGGGCAGGGATTGTCTCTATTGCTGAATTGTACTTTCCAAGTGCTCAGTACAGTGTTCTGCACACAGTGAGCACTAAAGTTTGATTGAATGAATGAATGAATGAATGAATGGCTTCCTCTCCCTTTGCTTCACAGAAACAGCCCTCTCCCAGGTAACCAGTGACCTTCTTCTCACCAAATCTGATGGCCCCTACTCCATCCTAATCCTCCTAAACCTCTCAGCCACCTTTAACACTGTGGACCACCCGCTTCTCCTTGAAACTTTATCTAAACTTGAATTCACTGATACTGGATCTCCTCCCATCTCTTTGCCTGCTCCTTCTCTAACTCTTTGCCAGTTCCTCCTCTGTCTCCAACCCTTTCATAGTAGGGGGGTCCCTCAAGGCTCTGTTCTAGATCCACTTCAATTCTTCCTCTACACCCACTCCATTGGAGAACTCATTTGTTCCCATGGGTTCAATTACCATCTCTGTGCAGATGATTCCCACATCTACATCTCTAGCCCTGACACTTCTCCTTCCCTGCAATCTCACATTTCCGGCTGCCATCAGGACATTTCTACTTGGATGTCCTTGTGATACTTCAAATTAAACAGAACTCCTTACCTTCCCACCCAAACCCTGCCCTCCCCCTGTCTTTCCCACCTTTGTAAACAACACCACTATCCTCCCTAACTCACCAGCCCATAACCATGGCACTATCCTTGACTCATTTCTCTTATTCCACCCACATACTCAATCTGGCATCAAATTCTATCAGTTCTACCTTTACAGCATTGCCAAAATCTGCCCTTTCCTCTCCAACCAAACTCCTACCATGCTGATCCATGCACTTATTCTATTTCACTTTGATTACTGCATCAGCCTCCTTGCTGACCTCACAGCCTCTTGTCTCTCCCCACTCCAATCCATACTTCACTCTGCTTCATGGGTCTAGACTGTAAGCTTGTTATGGGCAGGACTGTATCTCCTAATTCTGTTGTACCCTCCCATGTGCTTAGTACAGCGCTCTGAACATAGTAAGCACTCAAATATAATAATAATAATAATGATGGCATTTGTTAAGTGCTTACTATGTGCAAAGCACTGTTCTAAGTGCTGGAGGGGATACAGTGTGATCAGGTTGTCCCACGTGGGGCTCACAGTCTTAATCCCCATTTTACAGATGAGGTAACTGAGGCACAGAGAAGTTAAGTGACTTGCCCAAAGTCACGCAGCTGACAATTGGCAGAGCTGGGATTTGAACCCGTGACCTCTGACTCCCAAGCATATGCTCTTTCCACTGAGCCACGCTATATGACTGATGTATCAACAAAAACGCTCAGTCCATGTCTCCTCACTCTTCAAGAACCTCCAGTGGCTGCCCACCCACCTCCACGTGAAAGAAAAAGTCCTTACTATTGGCCTTAAACTAAGCCCCATCCTACCTCACCTCACTAATCTCCTACTACAGCCCAGCCCACACGCTCCACTTCTTTTAATGCCGGTTTACTCACTATGCCCCGATCTCATCTTTCTCATCACCATCCCTTTTTCCACATCCTTCCCCCTAGCCTGGAACTCCCTTCCCCTTCATATAGGCCAGACCACCACTCTCTCTACCTTGAAAGTATTATCAAGGTCACATCTTCTCCAAGAGGCCTTACCCGATTAAACCCTCTTTTCCCCAGTTTCTTCTCCCTTCTGTGTCATCTATGCACATCAATCTGTGACCTTTGGACAGTTGATATTTGCCCCAACACCACAACATTTACGTACATGTCTTTTAAATTACATTCTAAAAATAATGCATTCACATTAATGTCTCTCTCCCCCCTCTTGACTCTAAGCTCCTTATGGACAGAGAAGTGTCTGCTAATTCTATTATATTGTACTCTCTCCAGCACTTAGTAAAGTGCTCTGCATATGGTAAGTGCTCAGTAAATATGATTGATTGTAAAATAACAGAGTTCTGAGACATGTTTCTTGTCCACAGTGAGCTTACAGTCTTGAAAGTGAGACAGACACTGACATGAATGAATAATTTATACTATATAATTTAACTCTGGCATCACATACACACCAATGCATGACACACCAGGAAAATATGAAGACTACATCCTTCACTGACTATGAAAACCTATACAATAAAACGTGTATTTGTGTTGGTATTTGAGGGTGATTCCATTTATACATTCAAAAGAACATGCTTCCTATCACTTTTAACTTGTTAAATCAATAACATTGATTCAAAGTATATTTCAGCAACAAATATAATAATGATGATGATGGTATTTGTTAAGTGCTTACTAGGTACTATGTACTGTTCTAAGTGCTGGGGTAGATACAAGGTAATCAGGTTGTCCCACATGGGGCTCACAGTCTTAATCCCCGTTTTACAGATGTGGTAGCTGAGGCATAGAGAATTTAAGTGACTTGCCCAAGGTCACACAGCTGGCAAGTGGTGGAGCCAGAATTAGAACCCATGACCTCTGACTCCCAAGCCTGTGTTCTTTCCACTAAGCCTCACTGCTTCATTGACAGTTTCTGTTCACATTTTCATGAAGCCTTAGAAAGTGCCTTCGTATACTGGTGAAAGAACATGTTTCAATCTGGAATATTTATTTTTGCTATTTAAGTGCTTAATACATGCCAGGCACTGTACTAAGCTCTGGGGGAGATACAAGCTAATCAGGTTGGAGAACTGTCCATGTCCCACATAGGGTTCACAGTCTTAATCCCCATTTTACAGATGAAGTAACTGAGGAACAGATGAGTGAAGTGACTTGCCCAAAGTCACACAGCAGACAAGTGACAGAGCCGGAATTAGAACCCAGGTCTGCTGACTTGTAGGTCTGTGCTCTTTCCACTAGGCTCTTTCCACTTCCAGCCAGATTAGCTTATATCTACCCCAGTGCTTAGTACAATGCCTGACACATGGTAAGCACTTAAATGTCATTAAAAAAGCAACAACACACAAATGCACACACACACAGCCACACACACACACCAGTTTTCGGGTGCAAACTGAGGGAAGGAGTAAGGTACAGAAGGGGTCTTTTCGGTGAGAAATCTCTATAGATGTCCCAATTTTAGCTTCAGTAGTTATTCTTAACCAAAAGTAAACCCTACCAAGGATTTCACACGGGCGTGACTGCATAGAAGGGTAACATATTTCTGTGAGCTTTAAGAAAAATAAGGTTTCAGTCTCTGAAGACTTTAGGCTGAACCACATAGAGTGTGGAGAACTCTCTCTCTCTCTCTCTCTCTCTCTCTCTCTCTCCACATATATACTTAAAAGTTAAAAGCCAACAAAATATGATGCTCATTCTGTATGTGTGTGTATATATATGTATGTATATATCCTGTATATATGTTTGTACGTATTTATTACTCTATTTTATTTGTACATATTTATTCTATTTATTTTGTTTTGTTAATATGTTTTGTTTTGTTCTCTGTCTCCCCCTTCTAGACTGTGAGCCTGCTGTTGGGTAGGGACCATCTCTATATGCTGCCAACTTGTACTTCCCAAGCGCTTAGTACAGTGCTCTGCACACAGTAAGCGCTCAATAAATACGATTGATTGATTGATTGATTCCTTCCAGCCTTAGAGAATGCCCACTATAAAGAATGGGGAAGGCAGAAAAAGAGACACCAAAGAGACTGTGAAGGATTAGCTAGTAAGATGGAAGGAAAACAAAAGTGCAGTATAACCAAATTAGTAGACATATTCCCTGACAACAAGGAATTTACAGCCTAGAGGCAGGAAAATCTGGAGGCAGAGAAAGTTTGGAGTTATCACTAACTACAGCACTTTTGCAGGTAACTTATTTGCCCGTTTCCTGAGATGTACCCAGAATGCCAGAGAAAAGTGTTGAATTACACCCATGGATCTGAACAGAAACAACGTAGTTCCAGTTTATTCTTGGACACTCAGATTTTGATAATCATCCATGTCTGGCATATTTTCCCCATTTCGCTTAGAAAAAAAAACAACCAGAATTAAAGCTGGAATTTCACTATGTCTCTCTTTCACTGTTTGGAAAAGTGGTTTTAGGCTAAGGAAAGAAGGTTCACTAAATCATAGTATCAATTTTTTCTCTGCTTTTTCTATTAAGAAAAACACAAAAATGCATGTGTGCAATGTACTCATTTATGGCTCGGGCAGGTAAAGAACAAAGTGTCTGTAAAAATATCCTAATATGACATCAAATGCAGAGCAAATTAGGCAACCTTTATTTTCTTTCTCATTTTTAGTCTTCAGTTGAATTCTATGTAGATAACAATAACTTTTTTAGTGTCTTTTGGATTAGTACTTTTTTGTTTGAAAGACTGTTTTGCAAAATGTGTTTTTGGGCATGGGTTTCATACAGCTGTGCAGTTCATTCATTCATTCGTATTTATTGAGCACTTACTGTGTGCAGAGCACTGTTGAAACCATAATGCACACTTTAATGTGAGAAAGCAGAGCAGTTGCTTTGTTTGGGCTTAGTGATATACTTTGAAGTGAGTATGTTGCCGTTTAACTCTCTTCATTTCCTTCTCACAAAAGTAAATCTCAAGTTTTGTCATACCTTATAATTGCTCTGACAAAAACGTTCACAGTGACATGAATGGTGACTTCGGCTTCCAAGACAGATTTGTATATTAATGAGTTTTTCCTGTAGGGGGCTGTGAACTGCTAATTAGTATCTATGACCCAATATTCTCAGCAAATAAGAGTAATAGCAGTAATTTCTAGCTTTACACAGGGTGTGAGTCTATAATATTACCAGCACTTCTGTTTCATTTGTAATTAAGTGCAAGCAATTATTACAGAGTCAAGGAAGTATATGCTAATTCTTCGAGGTAATACAAAAAATTGAAATGATGTTTGTAAAATCATATATGTGTCACACTGGGTGCGCTGATTTCTTCGGAGCCCTGTGATTATGTGCCTACTAATTAAAATTTTCCTTCTTTTTTCCATATTGTTATGATTCTTATTTTGATTTGTAACTTTGGAGTCTGCAACTTAACTTTTATGTCTCTACCAGAAGAGTTGTCTACTGGGTTCAGTAGAGTTCTTGGAGCCATTGAAAAGCTGGTAATTAGGGAAAAAGCTCTATTAATAATAAAAGTCACTGGTCTCATTCTTTTTTTTTTTTTCCATTTAATTTTGACAGGTATCTGGAAATTCTCGGGAGATTTAGCAAATGATGGACACAGTGTTTTTTTATGAGGATGCCTGGAGAATGGATACCACTTTAGGAATTGTGTGGTGTATTTTTCAGGATCTTTTTCTTTCCATGAATGTTACATGGATTTAGTTGTGAAGGTGGCAACAGCCAGCCACATTACCACTCTTCATGACAGACACAAGCGCAACCCCAGGTACATATGCAGACATAAGCAAGAACAAATCAAGGAAATTCTTGGCAGTCTTAGATCAAGACCAAGATACAGAAGGGTGGTATCATGGTAATGGGATAATAATGATAATGACGGTATTTGTTAAGCGCTTACTATGTGCAAAGCACTGTTCTAAGCACTGGGGGGGATACAAGGCGATCAGGTTGCCCCAAATGGGGCTCACAGTTTTAATCCCCATTTTACAGATAGGTAACTGAGGCCTAGAGATGTGAAGTGACTTGCCCAAAGTCACACAGCTGACAAGTGGTGGAGCCGGGATTAGAACCCATGACCTCTGGCTCCCAAGCCCGGGATTTTTCCACTGAACCACGCTGCTTCCTTCTCTGAGAATGAGACCTCATCCTCTCTGCCCATCATCTCCCAGTAACCATAGGTGGATTGGGCTGGTAAAAGAGGGGAGAAGCATGTGGCCTAATGGAAATAGTATGAGCCTAAGTGTCAGAGGAGCTGGGTTCTAATCCTGACTCTGCCTCTAGACTGCTGTGGGACTTTGGGCAAACCACTTCTCTGTCCCTACCTTAACTGTAAAATGGAGATAAAAAGCCCATTCCCACTCCCTCCTAGACTGAGAACCTCATGTGGGACAGGGACTGTGTACAGTTTGTTTATATTGTGTCAACCCCAGAGCTTAGTACAGGGCTAGGAACACAGTAAGTGCTTAACAAATGCCATAATTATTGTTATTAAAATCAGAATGTTTGCAGGAAACGATTTGTATGGTAACGAAAATACCTTAAAAATACTTGTTTCTATGTAGTACTACTATTTTTCCAATGCATTTTCACATCAATTACACGTTTATAGTCACATCTCTTTGAGGTAGGATGAGGCAGGCATTAATATCCTTGTCTTATAAAGTGAGAAACTGTGGCACAGAAAGATTAAGTGATTTGACCAGTCACACAATGGGCAAGGGGGATGGCTGGGACAAGAACCCAGGTGTCCTGACATACCAACTGCTTCTAAATCCCACTACACTACCTGACTAGTGGTCAGTTATGTTCTCTCTCGCTTGCTGAATAACTCTAGTGTAGCACGTCAGGTATTCTCATACTAAAAGTTAGATAGTCTTATTCCTCAAACATTGATTTTTTCAGCCGTCATAGCAATATCATTAAATTCATTTACTCTCCCCCTAAGTCTTCCCCAAGTTGGTTTTCTCTGTTCCCTAATTTACAGGATCTCATGATTAGGGGGTCATCTTTAATTCATCTTATTCTCCTGCACCATCCAGCTACTGCGCATTGTGCCGCATCTTTATTACATCATTCAAGTGGCTCAGCCACTTATCTTCTGTGTGACCTTGGGTGAGTCACTTATCTGCACCTAAGTTACATCATCTGTAAAATGGGAATTAAGACTTTGAGCCCCATGTGGGACTTGTACTGTGTCCCAACTGATTAGCTTGTGTCTATCCCAGCACTTAGTACAATGCCTGGCACATAGTAAGCACTAAACAAATACCATCATCATTATTATTATTATTAACAAGTACCATACAAAAATGGACCTGCTTTAGCTCAAAATGAACTGAGTGCCCAACCTGGCCCCACACTTAAAGAGTAATGAACCTTCAATAAAACTCAATGTTAAATTGCATTAAAAATATTGCTCTTAAACTTATGAATAGGGTAAAAATGAAAGCAAAAATGAAATCAGTGCTATAAATGAGTGCTTCCCATCTTTTGCTTCCTCACAAACTGCACAGAAAATTGATGGATTGATTGATGGATTGAAAAGCCTCTTCCACAGAATTTAGCACATTAAACGTGATTTAATTTGTTGTTCTTTTTGTACTAGAGCAGTGAGGTGCCTGAGAACTGTCCCATTCTAGCAGTAATTAGTGGTTTCTCTTTTTTGCTGTCAATACTTCTAATTGTTAAATTTATAACTCTTTCTTGACATTCTGATTCATGCACTCTTGACTTTTCTCTGGATGATTGTACCCAGTTTAGATTTTATTTCATTCATTCATTCATTCATTCATTCAATTGTATTTATTGAGTACTTACTGTGTGCAGAGCACTGTACTAAGCGCTTGGGAGAGTAAAATACAACAATAAATAGTTACATTTCTTGCCCACAATGAGCTTACAGTCAGAAGGGGGAGATGGACATTAATTCAAATAAATAAAATTACAGATATGTAGATACGTGTTCTCGCCTGTTCCGCAGTTGATCCCTGGCCCATGTCCTACCTCTTTTCTGGAATGCCCTCCCTCCTCACATCCACCAAACTAGCTCTCTTCCCCTTTCCAATGCCCTACTGAGAGCTCACCTCCTCCAGGAGGCCTTCCCAACTGAGCCCTGCCTTTTCCTCTGCACCTAATCCCCTCTCGATTGCCCCTTCTCCCTCTCTCTGCTCTACCTCCTTCCCCTCCTCACAGCACTTGTGTATATTTGTAAATATTTATTACTTTATTTTATTAATGATGTGTATATGTCTATAATTCTATTTATCTATTTTGATGGTATTGATGCCTGTCTACTTGTTTTGTTGTCTGTCTCCCCCTTCTAGACAATGAGCCTGGTGTTGGGTAGGGATTGTCTCTATATGTTGCCGAAATGTACTTTCCAAGTGCTTAGGACAGTGCTCTGCACAAAGTAAGCACTCAATAAATACGATTGAATGATATCCAATACATATCCAATCCGTCACCAAAGCCTGCCAGTCTCACCTTCACAACACTTACAGAATCTGTCCTTTCCTCTCCACCCAAACCCCTACCATGTTAGTACAATCACTCATTCTAACCAGACTGGATTGGTGCATCAGAATCCTTTCTGACCTCCCAACCTCCTGTCTCTCCCCACTTCAGTCTATACCTCACTCTGCTGTCCGGATTTTCTTTCTACAGAAAAGTTCTGGGCATATCACCCCCATCCTTGAAAATATCCAGTGATTGCCTATCAACCTCCGTATCAAGCA
The DNA here is from genome assembly GCF_015852505.1 of Tachyglossus aculeatus. Lineage (NCBI taxonomy): Eukaryota > Metazoa > Chordata > Mammalia > Monotremata > Tachyglossidae > Tachyglossus > Tachyglossus aculeatus. The sequence continues at coordinate 91,298,798 of NC_052069.1, forward strand.
AAAACTCCTCACTATTGGCTTCAAAGCTCTCCATCACCTTACCCGCTCCTACCTCACCTCCCTTCTCTTCTTCTCCATCCCAGCCCACACACTCCACTCCTCTGGTGCTGACCTTCTCACTGAGCCTCGTTCTTGCCTTCAACCCCTGGCCCATGTCCTATCTCTGGCCTGGAACACCCTTCCTCCTCAAATATGCCAAACAAACACGGTTCCCACCCTTTCAAAGCCCTACTGAAGGCTCACCTCCTCCAAGAGGCCTTTCCAGATTAAGCCCCCCTTTCCTCAGCTCCACCTCCCCATCTCCCCGACTCAATCCCTTTGCTCTACCCTCCTCCCTGTCCCACATCACTTGTGTATATGTGTACATATCTATAATTCTATTTATTTATATTAATGCCTTTTTACTTTTGATGTGTATACATCTATAATTCTATTTATATTGATGCTATTGATGCCTGTTTACTCGTTTTGTTGTCTGTCTCCCCCCTTCTAGACTGTAAGCCCTTTGTGGGCAGGGGTTGTCTCTCTTTTTTGCTGAATTGTACTTTCTTAGTGCTTAGTACAGTGCTCTGCACACAGTAAATGCTCAATAAATACGATTGAATGAATGAATAAGTTTAGTGGGGCTGGGAGAGATCTTGGGAAGTCATACAGCCTAGACTTGGCTCCTTCCAGTAGTGTGTGAAGAGGGTGAATAATATTAAAAATAATAAAACTAATAATGTATTAACTGCCTATTATATGCCAAGCCCTGGGGTAGATATAAGAAAATCAGATCAGTTCCTGGCCCATAAGGGGCTCACAATTTAAAAGGTAGATCTCGAATTTACAGATGAGGAAACTGGGGCACAGAAAAGTTAAGCAACTTGCCCCAAGTCACAGAGAACTAGGATGAGAAATCAGTTCTCTGACTCCAGGCCTGTGTACTTTCCACTTGGGCACACCGTTACACATTCAGGTGGTAGTTGAGTGGGCAGAGACACAGCAAGTGAGCTTGAAGTTACAGGGTCCAAAGTCAGCTTGGTGCCTAAATTTCTAGCAACAGGGCTCCTGTCATGAGTGCCAGAAGTGAGGAAGCATATTGTGGAGGTGATCCAGGGCCTGGGATTGATGCTGAGAGATTGACAGGGGGATGAGAGGCAAGTGAATGGAGGTTGCTAGAGAAGCCTGTGGAGAGGACATGAATTTTTTAATCAAGAGAAGGGAAGTCGAGTAGAGAGTCCAAATGAGGCATGATGGAATGGTCTAGGTCTGGAGATTGAAGGTCTCTGTCATAGGAGAAAACAGTTTGGTGAGAAATATCCAGTGAGGAGGTCATGGTCAGAGAGTGATAAATCAGAATTGGTGTGGTTAGAAATGGTACAATGAGTAGTGAGTATACGAATTATGGGCCTCGGTTACCTCATCTGTAAGAAATGGGAATTAATACCTGTGAGCCCCATGTGGGACATGGGCTGTGCACAACCTGATTTGCTTGTATCTGCTCCAGTGTTTAGTACAATGCCTGGTTCATAGTAAGTGCTTAAATACCATAAAAATCACAATCAGACTTATAACTACACACCACTAAGATCTTTGCAATGTAAGTAAAGAAATACATCTTAGATTCATTCATTCAATCACGTTCATTGAGCGCTTACTGTGTGCAGAGCACTGTACTAAGTGCTTGGAACGTACAATTCAGCAACAGAGACAGTCCCTACCCAACAGTGGGCTCACAGTCTCGAAGGGGGAGACAGACAACAAAACAAAACAAGTAGACAGGTGTCAATACCATCAGAGTAGATAAATAGAATTATAGATCTATACACATCATTAATAAAATAGAGAAATAAATAGATAAATAGATAATACTAATCGTGTAAATCAAAGGTTATGTTGGCAAATTTGAAATCCAAATGCTGTATCAATTCATTGGATTGTGGTCATTTTAAATTATTTGTATGCAGCAGCTTGAAACGATGTCAAATGAATAAGAGATACCTGTCTCATGATTCATACGCTAAAGGCACAAGTTGGGGAAGTGGCATGGTCAAGTGGAAAAATCACAAACCTGGGATTCAGGGAACATGGATTCTATTCCTACCTCTGCCACTTGTTTACTGTGTGACCTGGGGTAAACTACCTCTCGGTGACTGAGTTTCCTCACCTGTAAAATGGGAATTTTTTATGGCATTTAGCAAATACTTACTACGTACCAGGTACTGTTCTAAAAGCTGGGTAGATACAAGATAATCAGGCTGGCCATAGGGGCTCACAGGCTTTATTACCATCTTACAGATGATGTAACTGAAGCACAGAGTGAGCCCACTGTTGGGTAGGGACTGTCTCTATATGTTGCCAACTTGTACTTCCCAAGCGCTTAGTACAGTGCTCTGCACACAGTAAGCGCTCAATAAATATGATTGATTGATTGATTGAAGCGACTTGCACAAGGTCACACAGCTGACAATTGCCGGAATCGGGGCTAGAACCGAGGTTCTTCTGAGGCCCAGACCTGTACTCTTTCCACTAGGTCATGCTGCTTCTCTATGAATTAAATACTTTTTCCCCTCTCCCTTAGGCTGTGAGCACCTGTATATATGTTTGTACATATTTATTACTCTATTTATTTATTCATTTATTTTACTTGTACATATCTATTCTATTTATTTCATTTTGTTAGTATGTTTGGTTTTGTTCTCTGTCTCCCCCTTTTAGACTGTGAGCCCACTGTTGGGTAGGGACTGTCTCTATATGTTGCCAATTTGTACTTTCCAAGTGCTTAGTACAGTGCTCTGCACATAGTAAGCGCTCAATAAATACGATTGATGATGATGATGATGATGATGGATAGGGACAATGTACCCACCCTAGTACTTGGTACTTACACACAGTAAGCATCTAACAAATACCACTATTAGTAGCAGAAGGTGCAGTGTGGCTCAGTGGAAAGAGCACGGCCATTGGAGTCAGAGGTCATGGGTTCAAATCCCGGCTCCACCAATTGTCAGTTGTGTGACTTTGGGCAAGTCATTTAACTTCTCTGTGCCTCAGTTACCTCATCTGGAAAATGGGGCTTGAGACTGCGAGCCCTCCGTGGGACAACCTGATCACCTTGTAACCTCTTCAGTGCTTAGAACAGTGCTTGGCACATAATAAGTGCTTAATAAATGTCATTATTATTACTATTATTATAATTGCCTGGATCAATAAGGAAAAATAGACTCATTTTACTCGGTTTTTGCTAGAATTATCACTTTGATTATAAGAAAAGCAATTGATCATCAGAAAATGTGCAAAGGAGTCCTTTAGGGGAAGTTTGGAGAGCACATCAACACTAAAGAAGCATCATGGCCTAATAGAGTATGGGCCTGGGGGAGGTCATAGGACCTGGGCTCTAAACCTGGCTCTGCCACATGTCTGCTATGTGACCTTGGGCATGTCACTTAACTTCTCTGTGACTCAGTTACTTCATCTGTAAGAGGGGCATAAAGACTGTGAGCCCCATTTGGGACATAGACTGTGTCCCACCTGATTAACTTGTATCTACACTGTTTAGAACAGTGTTTGGCACACAGTAAGCACTTAACAAGTACCATAATTATTAACACTAAAATGGAAGCTGTTCCTATGGACTTAGGAAGCAGGAGATATCCATGGTGTATACGGGGCAAAGATTCTGCTACCTGGTCTTCATAATTTTATCATTTGCCACCCAAATGGATGGAATGGATGGATAGAATGGAATGTGGACAGGGAAGGATGAAAGTGTAGCATCGCTACCTTTAGAAATCAGGAGAGTGGTCCTGAGGGAAGCAGTGGACAATATCTAGCACACAGAGCAATCGACCTGGGAATCAGAAGATCTGGATTATAATCCCAGCTCTGCCAGTTACTTCCTATGTGCATGATGATCTTATATCTGTCCCAGAGTTTAGCAAAGTGCTTGACCTTAGTCCAGTGCTTAATAAATACCGTAGTCATTATTACTACCAAGTTCCTATTAAAAAAATGTTAATATGTTAGGCTTGCAGTTGTTTGAGTTACTGCCACGCTAAAAAGAGTCGGGAAATTCAGACTTTAGAAAAATTTGGATGGATGCACACCAAAAAAATGCTACAAAAAACAAGGGAGCAATGGAAAAGTCTCTTTTCAAAGTCCACAGGAACAGCTTCCCTTTCAGTGTTAATAATTATGGTACTTAAGTGCTTACTGCGTGCTAAACACTGTTCTTACCATTAGGGTAGATACAAGTTGATGAGACTTCCTTCCTGCACTTAGTAGAGTGTGTGGTACAGAGTAAGCACTTAACAAATACCGCAGTTATTATTACCATTATCATTATTCTCGTTATTATTAGAGCCATCAACGGTTGAGGGCTCTGGTGTTGGAGGTGTAGTTTATCAAGGGGCAAATTCTCATTCTGCATGCTATAGCAGCTAGTTGATGCCTAGATAAGTTAGTATAAGTTGGCTGTAACCTAAGAATTTTTTTTTATTACAAGTCTACCCAGTACTGGGTAGTAGTGGCTTCACTGCACATTAGAGTCAAGGGGAAAATAATCCCCCTGGGATCCTAAGCAAGTTTTAGTGCAAACACATTAAGACCTGCTGAATTTTCTGAATCAGACTCATCCTTCACACGGTCTAGTGGGCCCCACTGGCAATGGGTAGTGCTTATTCACATGAATGAAAAAATAATGGCCCGAGTCCAAGACCGTAAAAGACGGTGATTGTTTCACTGAAGTTAAAGGGATAATCAGAGGTTTGCATCCAAATGCTTCCTAGGTTTTGGTCAGTTAATCATGAAATTAAAAAAAATTACCCATTAGATCTGGAATTTGATAATGACTGCAGGTTGGCATACGTAACTAGTCTTTGCACACAGGCATCCATTCATTCACACAATAAAAAGGCAGATTGGACCTTAGAAGATAGTATCAGCTGGGGCACTCCTGAGCTTGAGTCCGTGAAGTCAGGTGGAATCAGCATAAAGAGCTCAATCCACCACTTTAAAAGCCACTCCAGTGGCTGTCTCCCTCAATCTGTCACCATGTCAGTGGAAAGGGCATTTATTGATGTTTGTCCCACTTGGAATAATGTTTACAGCGGGTATTGACATGGAATCTCAAATATAGTATCCAGCCAACCAGAAAGCAACAGAAGATGAAACAGTAGCATGTTTTAACCTTAACTTAGTTTCATACTCCTTCCAGCCTTGACTTTATTTCCAGTTCATTTCCTTTTTATTAATTGAATAATGCAAGCCTTTGCTTAGTTTCTTTTATTTGATCACCATTGGGGTGGTGTCATCGATTGCGCTGGAGCTATCAGCTATGATGAAGACTGAAAATCACTTTACAAGTGATTGGTTAATAATACTTATGAAATGCATGATATGCCTTCCATGTATCAAATCCCAGAATAGGAAGACAAGGGATAATCAGATCCCTGGACCACACAGGGCTTGCAATCTAAATAGATTGGGAGAGCAGGTCCTTGGCTCAGTGGAAAGAGCATGGGCTTTGGAGTCAGAGGTCACGGGTTCAAATCCCGGCTCCACCAATTGTCAGCTGTGTGACTTTGGGCAAGTCACTTAACTTCTCTATGCCTCAGTTCCCTCACCTGTAAAATGGGGATTAAGACTATGAGCCCCCGTGGGACAACCTGATCACCTTGTAACCTCCCCAGAGCTTAGAACAGTGCTTTGCATGTAGTAAGCACTTAATAAATGCCATTATTATTATTATTATTATTATTATTATCTCCCCATTTGATCAATGAGGAACCTGAAGTGCAGAAAGTAACTAGGATTTATTGTGGTAAGAATCATACTTCGCACAAGACACAAGATAAGTAGTGCAGACACAGTCTCTGTCCCACATGAGGCCAAATTCTAGGTATGAGGGAGAATGGATATTTAATTCCCATTATACAGATGAGGAAACTAAGGCATGGAAAATTGAAGTGACTTGCTCAAGGTCACCCAGCAGGCAAGTGGCAGAGCTGGAATCAGAACCCAGGCACTCTGATTCCTAGACCTGTGCTCTTTCCACTATACCTCCTGCCTTACGTCAGGTCACAAAGCAAGCCAGTAACAGAGCTGAGGCTAAAACTCTGTTTTCCTAACTCTCAATACCACACTTTTTTTTTGTTTTGTTTAGTTTTTTACCCCAGGCTTTGCTTTTCCCTTTGGTTGTGGTGAATTCTCAAATGTTGGATTTTTTTCCCCAAATACTTCAAACCATATGTGTTTTTCACCTGTATATATGTATATATGTTTGTACATATTTATTACTCTATTTATTTTGCTTGTACATATCTATTCTATTTATTTTATTTTGTTAGTATGTTTGGTTTTGTTCTCTGTCTCCCCCTTTAGACTGTGAGCCCACTGTTGGGTAGGGACTGTCTCTATATGTTGCCAACTTGTACTTCCCAAGTGCTTAGTACAGTGCTCTGCACACAGTAAGCGCTCAATAAATACAATTGATTGATTGATTGATTTCATGCAGTCAAATGAAATGCTGACTTCTTTTAACTTCACATGAGGTTTTTTTCTGAGAAAACTTTGAATTTCCCTAGCAATCTGGAAATCTCATGGGAAATCATATGACATCATTTTTCTCTTTTCAATTTTGAACCACAGATTTACAACCAACCGTGGAGAATTCAAAATTTACTTCTGAATATGAATGAAAATTGGAATCATAAAATTCAAGAGGTTTCCAAATCAGACAGTATATATTGTTCAATCACTATTTCTTGTACACAGAAAAAATTCTACCGTGCTTTTACCTTGGTGATTGCCTAGAAGCCACAGTTAACAAGGTTCCACATTTATGCTAGTTTTTAATAATGACAAATTAAAATAGGTCCTTAAAGTTTAAAAACATTTTACTGATTTATTTTGCAACAAAAATCGATGAAGAGTGCTTTAATCCCAGTCTCTGAGTTTAAGGAGGTTCTTTTGATGAGAATGCCAACTGTTTTGAGCCTTTAGTGAGAATTAAAACAGTTACTGCATGTATTATTAAACAACAAATAGCTTGCTTATTTATGGATTTTAAGTATTTATAAGAGAATTGCTCACATTCCCTTTTCATCATGGTATCTGTTCTCCGCTCTCTGCCCCCTGCTACAGAACTTGCTCTGGGCTTCTGGAACTTCCTTAACTCTTTAAGTTAAACTTCACTATTCCAAATGTGCTTGGTTATTCTGTGCCTCAGTAGGCTAGAATAAGTAGAAAGTAGATGGAAGTAAAATGTAGAAGGAAAGAGGAAATGTTTGACAGAAAATTTGTTGTGCCATATAACGTTTAAGTTCCCACAAACTCCATAGCAGTTATGCACATCAATCAGTTGTAGTTATTAATCACTTATGAGAAACAGCGTGGCTCAGTGGAAAGAGCCTGGGTTTGGGAGTCCAGGGTCATGTGTTCTAATCCCAGCTCCACCACGTGTCTGCTGTGTGACCTTGGGCAAGCTACTTAACTTCTCTGCGCCTCAGTTACCTCATCTGTAAAATGGGGATTAAGACTGTGATCACCTTGTATCCCCCCCACTGCTTAGAATAGTGTTTTGCACATAGCCCTTCACAAATACCATTATTATTATTATCACTCACTGTGTGCAGAGCTTTGTACTAAGCACTTGGGAGAAAATATAACAGATTTATTAGAAATGTTCCCCAACTACAAGGAGCTTACAATCTTAGAGATGTGGAGAGCTCACAACAAGCTGCCTTGTTAGAGACTGTTTGTGATCCTGTAAACAACAAGGAAGAGACTTTGCAAGGCCACTGATGAGTTCTACCTGAGACAGGTGATTGCTGGCCTGTGGGGTTGGAGCATAGAGGGAGGTGGGGCTTTCTCTACCTGTTCTACTTGGTAACAGGCCTGGGCCAATTGATGACTGCTACATAGAGGCACAGCTGCAACTACTAAGGCATGCTGAAAAGGGGGCACCTGGAGGAAGCACAGAGGTATGTGGAAGCATGCAGAGAAGCCAGAAGGAAGTATGCCAGAAGCAGTAGAAGGCACCAACATTTGGAAGCAGAAAGAAGAAGCCCTGGTAGTACGGGCTCCTTTGATCACAGACTGGTATTGGACCCTTGATGGAGTGAGTGATTGTGTGTATATGTGTCATTCCCTTGCATGCTGGTAAAACTACAACTTTCCACAGTAACCTTGGTGATCAGAGGTGTGGTTTGACTTCTACTATGTGTCATTAAGGCTTCCCTGGTACAGGAAGGTCCTGGTTGGTATGAACTGGGGGGAGCTCACAACAAGAGGGAGACAGATATTTAAATTATGGATGTGTACATAGTGCTCTAGGGCTGAGGATGGAGAGAATAAAGGGTACAAATCCAAATGTAAGGGTGATGGAGAAGGAGTAAGGGAAATGATGGCTTGGTCAGGGAAGGCCTCTGGGAGGAGATGTGATTTTAATGAAACTTTGAAGGTGGAAAGTGTGATCCTCAGTCAAATATGAAGGGTCAGGGAGTTCTAAGCCAGAGGCAGAGTCATCAATGAGATTGAGGTACAGTGAGTAGATTGGCATTAGTGAAGTGTGTGGGCTGGGTTGTAGTAGAAAAGCAGAGAGGTAAGGTAGGAAGGTGCAAGGTGATTGAGTAGTTTAAAGCCGGGAGTAAAGAGATTCTGCTTGGTGCAGAGGCATATGTTCAGTTCCTAGAGGTTCTTGAGTGGGGAAACATGGACTGAATGGTTTTGTACAAAAATGATCTGGACAGCAGAGTGAAGTATGGATTGGAGTAGGGAGAGGCAGGGAGGGTAGTAATGAGGCTGATGCAATAGTCAAGATGGGATAGGATAAGTGCTTGGATTAATGTGGTAGCAGATTGTATGAAAAGGAGTGGAGTAGAGGCCATTAGATTTGGAAAGGAGGACATGGGTGAACTTTGAGAAGGCAGTTTCCGTAGCAATGAGGCCGATGCAATAGTCAAGATGGGATAGGATAAGTGCTTGGATTAATGTGGTAGCAGATTAAATGAAAAGGAGTGGAGTAGAGGCCATTAGATTTGGCAAGAAGGAGAACATTGGTGAACTTGAGAAGGCAGTTTCTGTGGAGCAAAGGAGGCGGAAACTAGAATAGGGTGGGGGAGGTCAAGAAGAGAATTGGTGGAGAGGAAGTGGAGATAGCAGGTTTAGACAACTCATTAAAAGAGTTTGGAGAGGAATGGGAGGAGGGAGATGGCGTGATAACTGGAGGGAGTTGTGGGGTCATGGGAGCGTGGCTTTTAGAATAGGGGAGATATGAGCATGTTTTGAAAGCAGTAGGAAAGAAGCCATTGGGGAGTGAACAGATAAAAATGGTGGTCAGGGAGGGAAGAAAGGAGGTGCCAGTTTAAGTATTTTTGAGAGGAGGCAGGTTATCACCTTTTGAGATACTGCTGGGAAAGATGGGAAAGTTGCAGAAGGGTCAGGAAGCAGGAGGCACCGGAGAGAAGCAGGGGAGATTTTAGGGAGCTCAAATCTGGTGGTTCTAATTTTCTGAAAGTACTTTGTAAGATAAGGGTCGGAGACAGTTGGGGGGTGGGGAGGCAGGGGGTTTGAGGAAGGAGTTAAACTTCTGAAATAACTGGAGAGGACAATGGGTATGGGAGTCTATAACGATGGAGAAATAATGTCTCTGGGTGGAGGAGAGGGCAGAGTTAAAGCAGGTAAGGATGAGTGCATGATGAACAACTTCTGCCTATTATCTGGATTTCTTTATCACTGCTTTGTGGCTTGTGTACAGGACTGTGGACCCAGGGCCGTGGGTACAAGATTAAGGGAGTGAGTAAATTGAATTCAGTTCAGAGGATGTTGAAGACATGAATCTGACCATCAAGGGAAGATAGCTTAGGTATGGAGACTGAATGGGGCATGATTACTTGAGAAAATTGGTGCAAGCCAAAAGATTGGAGGACTCTGCAGCAGAACAGGATAGCTTTTCTGGGACAGGGTGCTTGCAAAAAAAGGCAGGTGAAGAGGCTTTGGCTAGAGGGATTTCAGAGTTGGGGACGGTAGAGACTGTATGACAACTAGTGATAAGATAAAATGTTTCCAAGTGGATGAGTGAAGCAGCGTGGCTTACTGGCTAGAGCATGGGCCTGGAAGTTAGAAGGACCTGGGTTCTAGTCCTGCCTCTGCCACTTGTCTGCTGTGTGATTTTTTGGGGGGGCAAGTCACTTAACTTCTCTGTGCCTCAGTTACCTCATCTGGAAAATGGAGATTGAGTGTGAGCCCCTTGTGGGACATGGACTGTGTCCAAATCTGATTAGCTTGTATCTACCCCAGTGCTTGGAACAGTGCTGAATACTGTATATATGTTTGTACATATTTGTTACTCTATTTATTTATTTTACTTGTACATATCTATTCTATTTTATTTTGTTAGTATGTTTGGTTTTGTTCTCTGTCTCCCCCTTTTAGACTGTGAGCCCACTGTTGGGTAGGGACTGTCTCTATATGTTGCCAACTTGTACGTCCCAAGCGCTTAATACAGTGCTCTGCACACAGTAAGCACTCAAATACGATTGATGATGAACGAGTACTATTTTTATTATTAAGAGGAGGACCCTTCTAGAGAGAGCAGAAGGCCATACTGTGTCAGCTGGGGAGAGCCAGATTTCAGTGATGGAAAGGACGGTTAGGGACCGTCTCTATATGTTGTGTACTTGTACTTCCCAAGTGCTTAGTACAGTGCTCTGCACTCAGTAAGCGCTCAAATATGATTGAATGAATGAACAATGATTGGGTCAGGAACCCGTCAAGGATGAAAAGAGGCTTTCCCATGATGGAGTAGGGTTCCACTGGCTACCACCTGGCTGAGGTGGTGATTGAGGGCTTTAAAGCCAATGATAAGGAGTTTCTGTTTGGCTCATTGGTGGATGGACAACCACTGGAAAATTTTGATGAATGGGGAAACATGGATTGCAGGGTTTTTTTTTTTTTTGTTTTTTTTTTTCAGAAAAATCTTCCTGGCAACAGATTGAAGTATTGAACTGAAGTGAGGAGAGACAGGAGGCAGGGAGGTCAGCAAGGAGGCTGATGCAGTAGTCAAAGTGGGGTAGCATAAATGCTTGGATCAGTGTAGTAGCTGTTCGAAAGGGCATATTTTCACAATTCTGTGAAGAACCGCAGGATTTGGTGGCAGAATGAAAATATGGGTTGAATAGAGAGAGAATATAGGATAATTCGTATATCTTGCATACCCTATAATAATCATCATCCTCAATTGTATTTGAGTGCTTACTGTGTGCAGAGCACTGTACTAAGCGCTTGGGAAGTACAAGTTGGCAACATATAGAGACAGTCCCTACCCAACAGTGGGCTCACAGTCTAAAAGGGGGAGACAGAGAACAAAACCAAACATACTAACAAAATAAAATAAATAGAATAGGTATGTACAAGTAAAATAAATAAATAGAGTAATAAATATGTACAAACATATACACAGGTATACATACATATATTACTCGACCTGTCTGTAAAATGTCAGTCTCCCTTGCTAGATTATGTAAGCTCCTTGAGAGCAGAAATCATGTCTTATAACTCTTGTACTGTCCCATACCATTTTCAAGAAGAAAAGTGAAAGATTAGATTGAGACAATCATTCAGTTGGCTCATTTCTCTCCATCCTAGCTAAATTTATCCTGAACCAGCATGTGTCTCTTTCTTTGCAGTCTCACATCTCCTCCTGACTTCAGGTCATCTCTATTTGGATATCCCACTGACACCTCAAATTTAAAATGTTCAAAAGAGAACTCATCTTACCACCTAAACCTTATTCTCCCTGTACTTTCAGGCTTTTAACCTTATCATCCTTGACTCTTCCCTCACTGAATCTGCATATTCAGTCTCTCACTAAATGCATTGGTTCTACCTTCACAACATCTCCAGAATCTGGCCCTTCTCCATCCAAACTCTGGCCTAAGAACTTGTCATATTCTACCTCACCTCAACTACTGCATTAACCACCTTGCTGACTTTTTTGTACTGCAGCTTCACCTGCTCCAGTCCATGCTTCACTCTGCTCCTCATATCATTTTTCTTAAAAAAATCATTCTACATGGTCTTCTCACTCCTCAAACATCTGATTGTTACCCATCCTCCTCTGCATCAAACAGAAACTCCTTACCTTTTCCTATAAGACAGTCAGCTCTCATCCTACCTAAACTCACTCCCCCACTACAACCCAGCCTGTATGCTTTGCTCCTCTAATGCCAGCTCACTGATTTGTGTCTTGATTTCATCTTTCTCACCATCAAACCCTTACTCACATCATCTATTCTTCCTGGAGCTCCCCTGTTTCCTATCCTGCAGACAACCATTCTCTCCATCTTTGAAATCATCCTTCCAGCAAATCTTCTCCAAGAAGCCTTCCCTCACTAATCTCTCAGGGAAGAGAGATTTCTCCACCCTATTTGCTTTCCCTTCTACATTATCTATGCACTTGGGTGTGTAATAATAATTCATCTTTAAGTTGTTATTAAGTGTCCAACACTGTGTTAATCCCTGCAGTAGATGCAAGAGAATCAGATGGGGGACAGTCCCTGTTCCACATGGGGTTCACAGTCTGTTAGTGGGGTAACAGGTATTTAATCCACATTTGACAGGTGAGAAAGCTTTTAGCTATGATCAGTTCCTGGTCCACACTTTTACTTGAATTCAAACACAAGCACTTGCACTGTGCCAAGATCTGAGGCTCTACAGATTGAAACAATGCTACTAGCACTTGCATTTAATGGTGGTTTTTTGGTATTTTAATAATCTTAATTCTTGATGATTCTTTAGTATGTTTTTAGATTAATCGTATGTGCCCTGGACATCTGATGGTTTGTCCAAAGAACAGAGAAAATTTCACAGAGATCCCTGTTAATAGCCCCAAAACAGCAGCCTGTTCTCCTAAGACCCTCAATGGCCTGCAAGGAGGAGCATCTTGTGCTTTCCCTTCATTTCATTCTTAATGTGGCAGTTATTTTCCCCACACAACCCCTGCCCCTTGGGGAAAATCCTCAAGAATTTACTTTAAACTTTAAATGAGCTACAAATTTTGGAGGAAAAAAAAAGAAACTGTCACCATTTTCTTTCCTCCACAGTAGCAAGATATTTTACATTAGTAGCATAAACCATTCTAATGGTACATTGGTGAAAAAACAATATAGAATATAGGAAAAATTTTTCGAATAATTATCAGAGATTAACAATGATCTCCAGAATGGAAATAAGGCCTGTCCCATACTGATTCTACTTTCTGGTGGCTAGTGCTAAAATCCCAGAAGTTATCAGATACTGTTTCCCCCACCAAAGATGACTACCTGCAAGGATGATTGCCACATGAATAGAATGCAGGTGAAACATCATTGCTGAGGGATGCAGGGTAGGAGGGGACCTGTGGGAACTGGATCATTTTAGAAATCCTATAATAGAAAATTGTTAGCTGAAGTTGCAGATGGAAGCAATTATGACAAGAAGGCATCACCCTTCCAAAAAAACAAATTCCAAAGCCATGAACTCAGCTTAGAGGACAAACAAAATCAGACCACCCCTGATGTTGAAGATGTGTTACACCTAACATTAGGTCAAGATCCAAACTGTTAAAACTCATCAAACTTGAAATTGTTTCTACTTCTTATTTCATCTGAAATGGCTATCAACTCAAACCAACTCATCTAAAATTAATACACTCTCCCAAAGTTTCTATTAAAATGTCATCTGGTGCTAATATTTTGTAGTCTGACTTGTATAAAACACAATTATGATTAGTAACAAATGGAGTTATGCTTCCAGTTTGCAAAAGAAATCGTTTTTAATGAAAATCTGATGTAGAGGAAACTGTACACTGGAGTTATAAAAATAATAATAATAATAATGGTATTTGTTAAGCACTTACTACGTGCAATGCGCTGTTCTAAGCACTTGGGGGATACAAGATAATCAGGTTGTCCCACGTGGGGTTCACGGTCTTAGTCCCCATTTTACAGATGAGGGAACTGAGGCCCAGATAAGTTAATTGGCTTGCCCAAGGTCACACAGCTGACAAGTGGCAGAGCTGGGATTTGAACACATGACCTGACTCCCAAGCCCATGCTCTTTCCACTGAGCCACACTGCTTAGAGAGTGATGACTGTGTACATTTCTTATTCATTCGTTTAAAACAATATCTGCAGAATATACTTCATGCTTTCAGGAGGCCATAGCAGTGGTCAGTCCCAGCTTGGTGACTGTTTCGAACATCATTCTGCAATCGCTAACCTTTAACTCCTGGAGAAACCAACCCCCTCTCCATTTCCCTCCCTAAATTCTAAAGACCTCACCAACTTTGCCTTTAACAGGGAAGCCATCAGGCATAACCTTTCCCAAATCTTTCTCCTACTTTACATTCCTGCTTCCACATCATTCTCTTGCTTCTTAACTCTCTCCCAAAAAACGACCTCCCAACTTTCCCTATATTCACCCCCTCTACCTACACCACTGTGACACTTTCCTCTCACCTCCTAAAAAAATCACTTGCTTCTAATCTCCTCCCCTCCCTCTGCCATCATACCTTCTAACACCTGCAGTCTGGCTGTCAATCCTTTAACACTACCAAGACAGCTTTCTCCAAAGTCACCTTATAACCAAGTCCAAAGGCTTGTACTCCATTCTGACCATCCTCCAGTTCTCCACTGTGTCTTGACACCATGGACGACTCCCTTCTCCTCAAAATAAAATCAGGCCTTGGTTTAGCAAGTGTTCCTCCTATCTCGCTGACATCTTCTCACTTCAGTGGCTCCTCATCTTTCTCTCACTTGTCCTGAATGTCCCTCCACCCCACAACAAGTCTCTGTTCCAGGTCCCCTAATCTTTTTGTTTTAAATCTAACCTCTATGGAAGCTCATCCATTCTCATGTCTTCAGCTACAAACTCTGTGTGGGTTATTCCCAAATCCATCTCTCTAGAGATGCTTTAATTCTTAAAATTATTTAAAGCTATAGTTTTAATTCTATTTGTTCTGACTTTTGACACCTGTCTACATGTTTTGTTGCCTGTCTCCCCCTTCTAGACTGTGAGCCCATTGTTGGGTAGGGACTGTCTCTATATGTTGCCAACTTGTACTTCCCAAGTGCTTAGTACGGTGCTCTGCACACGGTAAGCACTCAATAAATACAATTGAATGAATGGAGAAACTGTTTCCAAAAAACTCAGAATCAGCAGGTGAAGTTGGGGAAATGCAGGAGCTTGATTAAAATCCATCTGTTCCCAGGTAATAGTGAGATCATAGTGGGACACGGAGATTGAGAGATGGACAGAATGCTTCAGAAAATCCAAAATCATTGTCCTTCCCCATAACTACTTAAGTGAGCCCATGGCCACCCCAGATCCTCAAGGCACAGAGCTATAGAGGGTACTTGAGAGGAGGCAGTGTGGGGGTGGGATCAGGACAGAGATAACCCAGGCTCACCAAGTGTTCCCCAGTGTGGCTTAGTGGCAAGACCCCAGGCTTGGGAGTCAGAGGTTGTGGGTTCTAATCCCGGCTCTAACATTTGTCAGCTGTGTGACTTTGGGCAAGTCACTTAACTTCTCTGTGCCTCAGCTACCTCAAACGTAAAATGGGGATTGACTGTGAGCCCCAAGTGGGACAACCTGATGACCTTGTATCTACCCCAGCACTTAGAACAGTGCTTGGCACATAGTAAGTGCCTAACAAATACCATTATTATTCATTCAATCATATTTATTGAGCACTTAACATGTGCAGAGCACTGTACTAAGCGCTTGGGAAGTACAAGTTGGCAACATATAGAGATGGTCCCTACCCAATAACGGGTATCATTATTTTTATTATCTGGGGATGCCTTAGCTGCTCTAGCTCCTCAGGGCACAGTGCTGCCAAGGGAGGCAGAGAGGAGGCAGAAGCTGAGGCCAGAAGGACAGGCTTGGGAGTCAGAAGGACCTCAGGTCTAATTGAAGCTCCACCACTTGTCTGCTGTGAGACCTTGGGCAAATCACTCACTTTACCTGTGCCTCAGTTACCTAATCCGTCAAATGGGGATTAAGACTGTGAGCCTCTTGTGGGACGTGGACTGTGTCCCAACTTGAGTAGCTTGTATCTACTCCAGCACTTAGTACAGTGCCTGCTATATAGTAAGTGCTTAACAAATACCAATTTAAAAAAGGAGAGGTAGAAGACAGGCTCCCCAAATGCCCCACTGAAGCTGGGACTGCCCACAGACACCCTGGCTCCTCAGGGCAGAGACTTGGAAGGGGACAAAGAGAAAGGAGGGAGGGGAGCTAGAATAATGATGATATTTGTTAGGCACTTACTGTGTGCCAGTATCTGGCTTAAGCCCTTGGGTAGATACAAGCAAATAGTGTTGGACACAGTCCCTGTCCCACAAAAGACTCCAACTCTCATTCTCCATTTTACAGATGAGGTCACCGAGGAGCAGGGAAGTGAAGTAACTTGCTCAAGGTCGCACAGAAGGTAGATTTCAGAGTTGGGACTAGAACCTATGACGTTCTGACTTTCAGCCTTCTCTATCCACTACTCTATGCTGCTTCTCTAGAAGAGAAAAGGATAGAAGAGGTTGAAGGTGGGTTCCCAGATTGGGAGGATTTATTTTTTATGTATTTTTAAGTAAAAAAACAATACTGTCTACCACCTTGCCCAGACAGGCATTCCATTGATGGGGAAGCCTAGCGCCAGGGGACTTATTTTTCATTTAGGGCAGCTTTACATTCCTGTTGACACATCATTCTCTTGCTTAATAACTGTCTCCCACAAGTGATCTCCCAACCTTTCCCTATATTCACCTCTTCTCCCCGCACCTCTGATGCTATTCCCTTTCACCTCTCCCTCTGAGAGAGCCAGTTAATCTCTGACTTCCTTCCCTTCCTTCATCCTGAGAGTGTCAGTGGCAATGATGGGTATAGGAGCAGCAGTTCTCCCCGGCCAGCTCAGAGATCCCTGGCTGTGGTGGCCCAGACTGGAGTTCCCCCTCTACCACACGGTTAGAGAAGCAGCGTGGCTCAATGAAAAGAGCATGGGCTTGGAGTCAGAGGTCATGGGTTCAAATCCTGGCTCCACCAATTGTCAGCTGTGTGACTTTGGGCAAGTCCCTTAACTTCTGTGTCGGTTACCTCATCTGTAAAATGGGGATTGACTGTGAACCCCCTGTGGGACAACCTTATCACCTTGTAACCTCCCCAGTGCTTAAAACAGCACTTTGCACATAGTAAGCGCTTAATAAATGCCATCATTATTATTATATGCTTCAGTTTCAGAGGAAATCCCCAAACCATCCTGGGTTTCTTTCTCTCCAGCTTCAAGTAAAGTCCCATCTCCCTCTCTTGCTGCTCCCTCTATTCATCAGATCAGGCACCCGAGGAATACAAACTATGAGATTGCCCCGTAGACATTTAAGAACATCATCTGATATATCTTCTTGAAGGATTTTGCCTGAATAGCATACCCAGAGATCGATCAATTAATCAATGGTCTTGTTTGAGTGCTTACTCTGGACAGAGCACTGTACTAAGTACTCAGGCAACCCCAATATAAGAGAGTTGGTAGACATGTTCCCTTCTCACGATGAGCTATTATAGAGGGAGGCAACAGTCCTGAGGAAGATTACTGTCTAGAGCCATAAAATGTACCACCTTTTCATGGAACCCATTTGACCTGTAATCCCGCATCTCTTCTCATGCTTCCTCATGCTGCTGGCACCTCAAGCTCTATACATCAGAAGCAGAATTCCTCATCTTTCCCTCTAAAGCTGCATGGTGTAGTGGATAGAGCATGGGAGTAAGAAGGTCATGGGTTCTAATCCCAGCTTTGTCACTTGGCTGCTGAATGACCTTGGGCAAGTCACTTCTCTGGGCCTCAGTTACCTTATCTGAAAAATGGGGATTAAGACTGTGAGCCTCATGTGCAACAGGGACTGTGTCCAACCTGATTCCCTGTATCTACCACAGTACTTGGTACAATGCCTAGCACTTAACAAATACCATCAATATCAAAGCCATTTCCCACTCTGACTTTCTCACTTCAGTGGATGACACCACCATTGCCTCCTCCAAGAAACCTGAAACTTTGATGTTATCCTAGACTCTTCACTATTGTTCAGCTTACATCCCATGTACTGCCAAATCTAGTGCCACAGTGCCTGACACATAGTAAGTGCTTGATAAATACCATTTAAATAGATAAATCAATCAATCAATAAATCACTTTTTCTTTTTTTTTCTTGCATAACATTTCCTGCCCTTCCTCTGCACTTAAAAGGCTCTACCTCTGGTACAAACTCTGGAATCCCAGCCTCCAGCCTCTCCCCACTCCATTCGATAGTATCTATCAACTCTGTTCTGTTGTATTTTCTCAAGTGTTTACTAGCATGCTTTGCACGCAGTAAGTTAATAAATACCATTGATAGATAAGGTAGGGTTATCAATCTGCTGTCTTGTCCATCCCACTATTCCCTAACTCACTGTCCTTATTCCTCCCTAGCCAAACTTATAACTGTAACTTGCTCTTGGTTCTGCCTCTGTCCCCTTTCTCATGCTGTCCTTCTGGCTAGGAATTCCCTCCCTCCCAACATCAGTCAGACCACAGCTGCTCTCACATTCAAATCCCTCCTAAAATCTCACCTTCTCCAAGCTTCCCCGGTTAATTTTCTAGTACCCGGAATCATATCATCCCTTCAACCAATTATACCACTTATAGACTTATTTACACTTGCCTTATCATGCATGTATACATGTCTATTTGTTTATTCCTTACCTCTGTAGTAAATATTTACTTTAGCGTATAAACTTCTTATGGGCAGGGAATATCACTTTGTTGTTCTGTTATTCCCTAGTATATTGAACTGCACCAAATGGGCCCTCATTAAAAATGCTTCTACTTCTCCAATTATTAACTAACATTCCTCTCAATTCCCCCAAAAGAAATCATCATGCTAATGCCACATCTGCCAAGCTAGCTCTCTTCCTCCCTTCAAAGCCCTACTGAGAGCTCACCTCCTCCAGGAGGCCTTCCCACACTGAGCCTCCTCCTTCCTCTCCCCCCTCCCCATCCCCCCACCCTACCTCCTTCCCCTCCCCAAAGCACCTGTATATATGTTTGTACATATTTATTACTCTATTTTACTTGTACACATTTACTATTCTATTCTATTTTATTTTGTTAATATGTTTTGGTTTTTTGTCTGTCTCCCCCTTCTAGACTGTGAGCCCTCTGTTGGGTAGGGACTGTCTCTATATGTTGCCAACTTGTACTTCCCAAGTGCTTAGTACAGTGCTCTGCACACAGTAAGCATTCAATAAATATGATTGAATGAACAATCATCATGGATACATCCAAACTCCAAAGGTAAGAAAAGCTTAATTAAAAAGGACAACTTATCAATAGCTAATTTCAAAAGTCCTTTTTATTGTATTCTACCTCCTTCACCATTCTGACTCATGGGTGATCAAATGGAAAGCCTATAGCCTGGTGAGATTGAATGTTGTTCTCATTGGGTGGAGAGTCTATCAAACTGGAAATGTGTCCATGCTTTTGGATCCCTGCCCAATGGACTTTACTGCTAAAATGATTTAACAGCCAGCCCAACAAAAAGCAAACTTCCCTAGAGACTAAGGCTAAACATTGCAACAGCAGATGAAGCAGCTAGAAGCCCCAGCAGTTGGGATAGTGACATAGAGGATGCAAACAAAATGTTAGATTGAGTTGAGAATGGAAATGAGACATGGATTAGACTATCTTATTATCCATTAGTTGCACATTGCTTTAGGCAACAAGGGCATCATGTGCTGTGTTTTATTTTTGTTCACTGTTCAGCTCAGTTTATTTCAGTGGTTCAGTTGATTGTCACTACAAAAAAAAAAATTAGGTCATTTTTCTTGGGCCCCTCAGTACATCTACAATGTCAGCTGCCAATTTGCTATTTTTATTTGTATTCAGTGATAATAATAATGGTATTTAAGTGCTTACTATGTGCAAAGCACTGTTCTAAGCACTGGGGGGGATACAAGGTGATCAGGCTGTCCCACATGGGGCTCACAATCTTAATTCCCATTTTACAGGTGAGCTAACTGAGGCACAGAGAAGTGAAATGACTTGCCCAAGTCACACAGCTGACAAGTGGCAGAGCTGGGATTAGAACCCATGACCTCTGATTCCCAAGCCTGGGCTCTTTCCACTGAGCCACGCTGCTTCAGGGGAGGGTAGAAATTTTCAGTTTACCAATCGAGTATCATCTCATTTCTTCTATAATCTTTTCGTTCCACTGGAAATTGTATTGACTCTGAATGGAATAGCGGAGCATGCCAGGCACTATACTAAGCACTGAGGCAGATACAAGCTAATCAGGTTGGAAATAGTCCATATCTCCTCACATGGGGCTTACAGTCTTAATCTCCATTTTAAAGATGAGGTAACTGAGGCACAGAGAAGTTGTGACTTTGTTAAACCTTTATGAAGTAGCAAAGCTATCACCACTTGACTCACTTATGTATACATATAAATATTAAAAGGTTTAACCCAAAGTTGTCGTCTTTCCTCAGATATGACTGAGGAAAGATGTGAGCCTAGAATCTAGAAAGAGATGTGAGCCCATTGTTGGGTAGGGACCGTCTCTATATGTTGCCGACTTGTACTTCCCAAGCACTTAGTACAGTGCTCTGCACACAGTAAGCGCTCAAATATAATTGAATGAATATGGCAACCACACTTTTGCCTTCAGTTTCCACTACCACTGATTTTCCTATTTAACTTCTTGTTTCACTAGCCGATCGAGTTAACACATTTGGATTGCCCCTCATTTAAGGAACTCCTAAGCTGAAACTAGGGATATGGTTGACATTCTGATGAGTTACCAAAATGGATCTGGACTCATTGTATGATGTTTAAAAATGCATATAAGTGTAGCTAATAGGCTTAAGCATTTTATAAAAGAGGCTTATAAGACATCTGTATGGTCCTTGTAGTGCGGATTCTAGAGGACCAATTTTTCCCCCAGTTATTTTTTTGTGACGGTGGAAATCATAACAGTAGCATATGCAGAATGCTTTATGCAAAGAATACAAAGAGGAAAAGATGAAAAGGAAATTTGAGAAGTGTAAAAACTATAAAAATCCAATAAGGGTTTCTTATGAAGTTGGGTTTTTATATTAATGCTAATAGGAAAATTGTGACAAGAAGTATTTTAACTCTGGAGCAGGTATGTTTTTTTCTTTAGGACTAAGAGGATAAGATTTTGCAGCAAGTTGGAAAGTGCTCAGAGAATGCAAAACATCACAACAGGGGAATGAACACCCAATTTAGAAGAAAGCAATTTAATGAAGGGGTTTTTGGTTTTTTTAAAACTACCTGCCCTCAGGCCTCTCCAAATAGCTACTTGGAACCTCCCCATCTCCAATTTCTGGGACCAAAATTAAAATTATGATATACTGCATGAGAGCAGTGTTTATAAGTTTCTGAGAAAGGTACAGTCAAATTCATTATTGGTGTAACATCGAATGCTGCCTTGGGGATAAAACACATGATTTGGAAAACAATGTCAGCTCATTTAGGTATTATCAGTGATTCTTAACTAGTGACACTAGTGAAACAGTGTGGGGATAGGGTGTCGCATCAAATTCCATAACACATTAAAGGCCCAAAAAGGCTGTTGTTCGTGTCCAACCTACTATTCGATTGTGAGACCCGGACTTCTCAGAAGACATGCAGCTCCTGCATTGTTTCATTTGATTCTTGTACAAATCATTCATTCGTTCACTGTCAATCATATTTGAGAGCTTACTGTGTGCAAGAGTACAATATAAAAATAAATGGACACATTCCCTGCCCAAAATGAGCTTATGGGCTAGAGCAGGAGACAGACATTAATATGAATAAATACATAAATTACAAATATGTACATAAGTGTTGTGGGGCTGGGATTGGAGAATAAAGAGGACATCATTAGTTTGTATCTACCCCAGCGCTTAGTACAGTGTCTGTCACATAGTAAGTGCTTAAATACCGTTAATTTAAAAAAAGTGTGGCAGGGCAGCGGGGCTTGAGATGGGGAAGGACACTAATTTTTGATTTTTTCAGAAACATTGTCTCTCTCTCTCTCTCTCTCTCTCTCTCTCTCTCTCTCTCTCTCTCTCTCTCTCTCTCTCTCTCTCTCTCTCTCTCTCTCTCTCTCTCTCTCTCTCTCTCTCTCTCTCATTAGCAAATCCTCCAATCAATCAAATTATGTCTGTGGGAACCAATCGGAGGATGCAGCTCATGAGTGTCATAAATCAACCCCTTCAACTGGGTGGAAGACAATCAGAAAAGAGTGCCCAGGGATAGTTGTAATCCAATCAAATGTAATTTAGGAAATACATACCTATCGTGTGTACCCAGATATACCTAGCATTCAACCAATATTACATATTATTCATTTAAAGATCATCACCACTGAAGAACAAAAACATAAATTTGCATTTTCTCTTGAAGATCTCTTACCTAGGAATTCACTTATCCACGAGGACACTAGCCTGCTGTATGGAAAGATCTAACCAGAGAAGGCTTTTGTTTCTATGACTGTCATCCTTTCAAAAGAAGTTGTTTGTTCCAGAGTGATTATTGTCGTTACTAATGAGTATAGTCAGTAAACCAGCCGTGTTCAGTTCTGTGAAACACATTTCAAAGACCTCTGGGTGTACTTTGAGTTGGGCCTGGGAGCTGTTCAGATTAATATACCATCGATTTCTGGATTTGTTCATGCAAAATTGGGACCCACGAATTATTTTTCCTAAAGCTGGGGCAGCATACATTCTTTTGCATGTTTTGGGGGTGTCATACCACAGAAAACACTTCTCAGAAGTGTAAGTGAAAGGTAGACTTTGTTAAAATCTTTACATCTTTATCATTTCAGGCCAGTTTCTTTCCCTATAAAAAATAATAAATGATTCTTTAAGAAAGGCTGAATATAATTTTAGGGCCTGAAAAGTGAAAATTTTCAAGTGTGAAAGGAGTTGTTAATTAAGAACAGACTTTTTCTTCCTCTCTGGGTCTTAGGTAACAATGAAATGCACTCTATGATGTTCAATCCAGCCCCTAGGCACATATTTTCATGCTCTATTATTTCCCCAATATAAAACTTATTTTATGGTCTGTCTCCATCTGAAGAGTGTAAGTTATTTATGGGCAGTGATACCAACTATTGCATTGTACCATCCCAAGCACTTAGTAGAGTGCGCTTCATGTAGTAAGTGCTCAATAAATATCATTGATTGACTGATTCTGTACCTAATTTATAGATTTTGAGACAGAACATGGCCTCTCTCAGTGCTCAGTACAGGGCCTACCACTCAGAAGACACTTAATAAATTCCATTTTGATTGATGGAAAACTTGCTCAGGCTTGCTGGCAGGGAGATAATTTCACACCTTACTTATTGTTTGTCCCCAGAAAGAGCCTTTTTGCAGTCCATCCCAGGTGCAAATTCTTCTTTATTCTGACTTCTCATTGCCTTGTAACTTACCTCACAAAGAGTATGAGAGCATTAATGAGGGGAACTTCTGCAAAGTGCTTGGTGTTCTTAATTGAGACACACTCAGGTGCTGTAAAACTTTGTGTCCCACTATAAGTAATTGAACTTGAGACTGGTTTGCTCCCTCAGGTATTAGGAGACAGCTAGGTTTTTTTGAAAAATAGTGCTGCTTTGGCAACATTTTGACAAGAATTCTCTAGGCCCCCAATCTCACTGCCTGCTTGGGCCCATAACCAAACTGCTGTTCAATTACATAATGACAATTTTAATTACTATTTTGTTTCAGCTAAAATGCATATTAGCTCTCCAAAAGCAAATTTCTAGTAAGCAGGAAAGCTGGGCACTTAGAACAGAGTGGTATTACCTGTAACCTGTCAGATGCCCTCTGAATTGGATGGCATGCCATTTTTCCCCACATAATTTGGCAGATCTGAACTCATTTTCTGTTCATTATTACTAAAAGATATCCAAGTAAAAGTAGTTCCATAAAACTGTAAATTGCTGCTAAATTCAATCTCATAGTAATCAAGTTTCAGGGGGAAAAAAGGCTGCTATAATTGTCTCTCTCCCTGAATTGCAGAGGAAAAGGCAGATGTGGAAATTATGAGTAATGTAATTGATGATTTTAAAGCTTTTAAATACCAAAGCTCTCAACAATCAAGATCTATTTGAATTTAGAATCTAATAAGTAGTAAATACAATAGGTTTCAATAAGACGTTTTATCAAGTACTCTACAGTGCTTTTCTCCTCTTCTGCTTTTATGAGCAACATTATCATCTAATCAGCAGACAAGTTGAAGAATTTTATTGTGACACATAATCGTTTTTAGTTCATCATATTTCTCCATATACAGTTTTTTATAAATTTTGTCATAAAGCACACATTTTCAGAAGATTTTGTTCCTATTATTTTTAACAGCAAAGGAAACTGCCTCTTTTGTTAAGGCAGGCTGTTTATTGACAACTAATTTATTGTGTATCATTGCAGGAAGCTGTACAACCTGCCTGTGGGTGTTTTAAAAAATCATATCCGAGAGATTTTCTTGGTCCTTTCTTTCTCAGACCTTTTTAGCAACAATGACAGTTCCAAGATTCATCCAGGAAATTACTAGTCACTAGTGCCAATGAAATTGCAGCATGCCACTAAGAGTTAATTCATATGCCACATTGCGTACACCTTAATACTTTTTCCTTTAATATGCAAATCATTCATAATATCAGGGCGATCTTAAATTCAGTGTGAACAGCAGTAATGTCTGCTTAATGATATATTCATCAGTGCAGTAGGTATCTTAATAACATTACTGTGGTATATTGTTTTGGAAAACGGACTTGACAACAAAGGAATCTGCATTATCTGTGCCACAATGGCTTTAAATATTTTCTTTGTAAAAATTTTTAATCTCTTTGTCAAGAATAAATTATCATTGGTAATCTCTCTGCTGCTATTATTTAGTTTGAAATAAGGTAGCCACCTGCCCTGCTCCTTAGATTTCAGATTATTTATAAAGAATGCCTCACTCTACCTATTTTGTTCCACATTTTCCTCAATCCTTCTACCCACGCCACCCATTTTTAAAGAAGGTGGGGGGAAAAAAAAAGAAATCTTTCATTAATAAAATGGTGTCTTTGGTCAGAAAGGAAGGAATTTTTCAGGAAACCTTACAAACTTTTACCTGATATTCCAGGTAGATTTATTCATTTGTGACAAAGGTAAATTAATTTTCATTGAGAGAGAGAGAGAGAGAGATATGGGAGAGAAAAATAAGGAAACTCTCTTTTAAAAAAGCATAAATTTGAATCCCAAATCTTCCTTCCAAAAAATCACTTGGGTCTCTGCTTGTGGAACACACCGGTTGTTTTTCTACATACCACAATTCTTTATGAAACCCCTATCACACCTATATATATATATATATATAGGTGTGTGTGTATATATAAGTATATATATAATGAGCCTGGGTTTATTTTAAGCTTATGAATAAAGGCACAGTAAATGCTGAAGATAATTTAGTCTCTATCTCAAATGGTACTTCATAATCAAACCTGTTCTAGGTAGAATGTGCACTAAGTAGATGATAACTAAAGCACACAGTTTGATTATAAATAACGCTCAAATCAGTTGTGCAGTTATGAAGGAAAATGCCAGGGAAGGTAGAAGAACTACTTGAATTTACTGTTACTGTATTTCCCAGGGATGAGAATTAAAGCTAACTACAGAATCTTTTGGATGCGGAGATGGCTTTGCCACGGATGAGGGATTACTGATTGGCTTTTTAACTTCAGCTTTTCCAAATAGTTTTTCAGTTATTTAATTTACTCTACATGGAGTCTATTGATTATTCAAGTTGGCAGTCAATTTTATAGGGCCCCTCGCTGTTTCTTTGCTTAATGTAGTCAATGATTGTAATTGCTTGATCAGTGCGGCCCATGAAATAGGTTTTGTGTCTTTTTTACAATGCATTGATGGCTTTATCTGATGCAGCCTTGGCAGGGTCTAAGTTTTACAACACTATCCTGAACTCCCAGAGGCCTCTAGATTAATGGCTATGGCTTTTCGTTGGAGCTGCTGATACTGCTCTCCAGAATGTATTCACACATCTGGCATGCCATACTTGGCAGTGATGCCAGCTTTTTGTTGTGCAGTTACAGAATATCTCACCAGTGCCTAGTTAACTGTTTTCACTAAGGGAATGAGATGAAAAGTCATCCATAGAGCTGTTGGCACCCACTCTATGGCACTGTAGTCACACATTTTTAATTTTTCCAGGATGCTTTTTTTAGAGAGCCAAATGATGTATGGAAACAACAAAATACGTGAAATGTTTATATTATGAATGCTGTTTGGATTCTGCAAAACATCCCCTGGGTATTTGGATTTCCTGAAAGCCTACAATTAACCCGCTCCTCTCCACCACAACATTCTGTTTAATGGCATCATGAGAACACTAAATACTTCCTAGCCATTTTCCCCCTGACCAGCCCTCAGCATTTTTACATTTTCAGGAAATGGGAATAGCAGAATAGTAAACGAACAAAGGAAAAAAAAAAAAACCCACACCCCGTCTCACGGTGATTAAGGTCTTTTGTCTTCCATTGAATCTTGTTAAATTACTTAGACATCACTTCAAAGTGCCTGACTGTCAGCGGTTTATATTTGGTTCAATTTGAATTGTATTATTAGAAATGTGAAATGTAAGTCCTAATAAGCAGACCAAGAAAATGTAATGAAATATGCAACACAGGTGCATAAATCCATGGACAATATAATTACATCACACACATACACCACTTAAAATGCCTAAGGAGACATCCTGCCAAAAAATATAAAAGGTGATAGATTTTGGGTCAGCTGTGGCATAATATGATTTCTGTGGCTAAGATTAATAAAGAAGCAGGGACATGTAGTGCCTTTCTGGTAGTTTTTTTTCTCTCCAGCTAGTACATGAATTATTCCTAATGCACATATGTTTTGTTTAGAAGACACCTGAAATACAATATTTAAAAGTACTAGTCAATCCATAATGCCAAAATCTCCATTAGGTTGAATCATACCCATGTAGACCTGTTAAGAATAAATAATCTTAATCAAATCTGCCACTCCGAGAAATATTGAAAGTAACGGCTCATTCTTTTAATATTTTTATCACTGAATTTACATGATTGCTCCAGTCTTTTCACTATTCTGCCAATGAAGTTATATAGCCCTTTTTAAATAATCTAGGACATGAGGCCCATTTTTATGACTTTCTTCATTTTTTTGTAATACCTCATTGTTGATTTTCTCAAATGTTACTTGTGGTTTTTTTAGCCTTTGCAGACAGGCAGAATAGTGTAACGGAAAGAGCATGATCCTGGGAGTCAGGAGACCTGGGTTCTAATCTCAGCTCTGCCACTGGCCTACTTTATGACCTAGGACAAGTCACTTAACCTCTTGGTGCCTTAATTTTCTCATCCCTAAAATGAGGATAAAAATATGTCTACTTTATGAAGATGTTGTGATGATAAAATGAGGTCAAATCAAAGTACTTTCGTTTAAAAAAAAAAAGAATAGCACCATACAAATGGGATGAATGAAGATTTATAGAACTATTCAGGGAGAATTGAGTTTGAAATGTCTTCTGGTGGGGAGTGTGGGAAAACTCATTCCATTACCCCCAGCTTGGAGTACATTTAAAAATGACTAAATGTCTTGGTCATTTTTTTCACTAACGAACACAGGGAGAAGGAACTATTTTTTGTTTTCCTGAGCCCTACAACCAAAGGGGACATAATGGCTGCCCCCAAAGCGCAAAGGAACTAGAGGACACATTAATATATCTGATGAAAATCCTCATAGTCAACTGATATTCCATGGTTTAGTGGACAGAGCATGGGCCTGGAAGCCAGAAGGACCTGGGTTCTAATCCCAGTCCCGTCACATGTCTGTTTTGTGACCTTGGGCAAGTTACTTCCTTCTCTGTGCCTTAGTTACCACCTCAAAAAATAGGGATTAATAATAATGGTATTTAAGTGCTTACTAGGTGTCAAGCACTGTTCTAAGCACTGGGGTAGATAAAACCTACTTAGTTTGGATATGATCCCTGTCCCACGTGGACCTCTCAATCTTAATTCCCGGGTAACTGAGGCCCAGAGAAGTTAAGTGACTTGCCCTAGGTCACACAGCAGACAAGTGGCGGAGCTGGGATTAGAACCCAGGTCCTTCTGACTCACAGTCCTGTGCTCTATCCACAAGGCCATGCACCCCATGTGGGATAGGGCTTGTGCCCAACCTAACTTAGAACAGTGCTTGGAACATAGCAAGCACTTAACCAGTACCGTAATTATTATCACTTTTATTATTAGCTGTAAAGTTGGAAATAAAGGACTGGGCACATAGCTAAAGCAGAGAAATCATTTTGCTGCTTGTGCCAGTTAAGTGACTTAGCTTTCTTCAAGACCCCGTGGTTCTTGGAGAACTGAGGAGAAGGAATAGCAAGTGACCGCCTGCTGCCCCTGAGGAGATGGGACGTAGTTCTGTGAAGCTCTTGGGATGGCCCACCCCTACCCTCCTGAGAAGCCAGAACGCAGTGCTGTGAGGCTTAGAGGATTTTTCTGTAACAAATAAAAATCTCTGGCCTGAAATTCCTTCTCACCAACTGCAATGAAAAACAGAAATGGGAGAGAAAAAATTTTGTGTGAGTGGCGTACATTCCAGTCAATCAGGAATGAATCAAAGTATGTGTTTTATAAATGGGTCATAAATCAAAACCTTCAACTGAATGGAGGGAGATCAGATAGGAGTTCCCAGCCATCCTAGAAATCCAGTCAAAAGTACCCTAGGAAATTTGTATCCATATTGTTCATTCATTCATTCAATCATACTTGTTGAGTGCTTACTCTGTGCAAAGCACTGCACTAAGAACTTGGGAGGGTACGATATAACAGATGTATTCCCTGCCCACAATAGGCTCACAGTCCAGAGGATAATAATAGTAATAATAATAATAATAATAATGGTATTAAGCAGTTAGTATGTGCCAAGCCCTGTTCTAAGCACTGAGGGGGGGGATACAAGGTAATCAGGTTGTCCCAAGTGAGGCTCACAGCCTTAATCCCCATTTTACAGATGAGGGAACTGAGGCATAGTGAAGTGACTTGCCCAAAGTCACAAGTGACAGAGCTGGGATTAGGACCCATGACCTCTGACTCCTAAACCCGTGCTCTTTCCACTGAGTCATTTTATGATTTATCCCTTCACACCATTCCTGTATCTCTGCCCTATTTAGTCCTCCTTCCTTTTCTTTGTCTCTACTTCCCTTCTCTGTCCAGTCCTCTTTCTCCAATACCCCTCCCCAAATATATTAATGGTTACAAACATATGATCCTCCCATCCTGCCCAAGATGACTGATAAATGACTCTGTGATTTGTGTTTATAAATACTGTGGTGTTTTCAGCTCCACTCTAATAGTGCCACTAATAGAACTGAGGAGGTGCGTGGAAAGAGCATGAGCCTGAGAGTCAGAAGACCTGGATTTTAACACCAGTTCCATCATGTGTCTGCTGTGAAAACTTGGGCAAGTCATTTACCTTCTCTATGCATCAGTTTCCTCACCTTTAAAATGGGGTTTCAATGCTTTTCTCCCTCCTACATAGATTATTAGTCCCTTGAGGGACAGGGACTGTTCCAGACCTAATTAACATGTACCACCCAGCACTTAGAATAGTGTTTGACAAAGAGTAAGGATTTATCAAATACTATTAAAATAAACAGAACCTCCCAACACAGTAAAATGGCTTCTTGGAAAATGGTCCTTAACTCCCTTACGGCAATATAGGAGCGATAATGAGGAATAGGTTCAGGAATGTCCAAAAGGTAGAAACCTTGTGAGGGCAGAAGCTACATCTTTGCTTCATGCCAGCAACATTTTGCTGTGTTTGCAGAACAAAACTCACTCTGAGGAGTCAGCAATTCTCTGAAATATCTGGTTGCATCATAACCTTTGAGCCAGAGAATTTGCTTGATGGCAGAGAAGTTGGAAAAATTTGGTAACTCAGTAGGATAGTTTGAGGTCAGAGGGGGAAAAAAAAAAAGATGTATCCTCCTTACATACAATTTCACACCAGCTACCATAGGAAACATTTAACTGGCTTGAGTTTATTTTTATCTCTATATTTGAGTTCCTGTTGAGTGATCATAGTGATCACAGATCTTCAACAATCTATTTACTTTAGACACTTTAAACAGTATTAAGGAAAATATATTTCATTTTACAGATAAACCATTGAGTTAGCAGACCCAATACACTCTTTGTGCATATTTGAATGCATCTTACATTTTTTATTGTTTAGGATGAATTTGAATTTACAGTATTATTATCAAATAATTTCTCTTCAGACACAATACCTCCTGGAAATGAAGCAACAGAGTCTTTTTTAGCAATCAAAAGGGAGACAGATGGACGGAAAACATTCAAACGTCATCCCAGATAGGAACATAAAAATTCCAAGGTAAATTTCAATTTTATCCTGTTTTATATTAACATTTGATACCACACATGGTTTTAGAATGAAGAGATTACTTGGGCCTTTAAATTGTCACCTGGATTTCTGTGTGTTATGGCAGTGCCATTAAATTACTGAAAAAGACAATTTCTAAGGCTTACTACCACTTTAGCCTTGCATGTGTGTTAATCTTAAATCTGTTTACGTTGTATTTTACTTATGATTATTTTAGTTTTACTCAAGTTTTAGTTTGCATCTATGTGTTTGGGTTTGTTGTTCAGGAGAAAAGAAAGGGTACCCAGCTAATCCTTTATCCCTATGTTGTTGGTCTGATTTTTTTCCACACATGATGTTTCTCTCAAACACTCTTTTGCCCGAGCATCTCACCTGCAATTTTCTTTTGTCCTCCCATTCTTATTCATTGATCTTAGTAAGCTTTAAAGGTCAGCTTGTGAATATTGAATTTATCATATGACAATTTAAACGTCCCATCCCAAAACGAAAGTTGTGATTTGTGGGTCTGTCACTCTGTCTAGATTGTAAGCTAGACTGTGAGGGTAGGGAACATGTCTATGGCATTGTACTCTCCCAAGTGCTTAGTACAGTGCTTTACACACAGTAAGTATTCCACAAATATGACTAATTGATTGATTGGGCTTCTGGGAAAACCTGCTTATGTGTTCAGATGTTTTGAGTTAAGTTGTTGTATCTTTAATGAGGTAATCGGCTCACATATGAAGAACTCACACGAACCCTTGTCATTCATTCATTTAGTCATATTTGTTGAGCACTTACTGTGTGTAGAGCACTGTACTGAGCACCTGGGAGAGCACAATATAACAATAAACACACACATTCCCTGCCCACAATGAGCTTATAGTCTAAGGGCCCATTGCTTGACTACTAGAGGTCCCACAAAAGATTGCAATGTGAAATCTTTAGTCAGTTTAAATTTTCTCATCCCTTCCTGGCTCTGGAAAATCATGGCAGTGGAAATGTGAAAATACCAACAGCACAGCTGTCCCGGCAGGATATTTGGCTTGGCCAGAAGCAGAAAGGGGAGGAAATCTAACAAGACAGTGTACTTTTTTTTTCTTCATATTGGAGCTATCTGGATTATTTAGATAAGCTTGAAATCAGCTTCCAAATTTCTGGATGCTCCTCCAAACTTTCTCTGAGGTGGTTGTGGGGGGAGCGGGAGGGGGGTTGAGTAGGGGTGGGATTGGAGAACGCTCAAGACAAAACTGAATTGGCAGCTAGGCTTACATCCATTCAGTTTCCAAAATGATGGAGATGAAGCTGGAACCCTCCCATCCTTAATGCTTTCTCTAGGAGGCGTCTCTTGGGAATACTTGTCCAAAATGTTACTTTTCTTATTGTAAATATTATACTTCGAGTCGTTGAGTTTTAGTGCACCACAGAGCACAAAAATAATCTTTACTCTTGAAATATTTATACATAAGAGGCATTACTGAAATAAGAATGCATGATTACTTGGATTGAGTTGCATGGTGGTGACATAATTACTTTATTTTTAGGTTTTAGTGCTTAATGGAAACAAGGCGTAGAAGAGGTGGTGGGTGAGGGGAAGAAACAAAGGTTCTGAGATGGTCTCTGTTCACTTTCCAAGCAACTGTTACCACTTTCTTTTTCACATCATTTACCTGTAAGATAGGGTGAGATTCAGCCCCAGGACACTTGGAAGTTGTGCTAATTAAAGTAACGGCCCCTCTCTCCATGAATTCTTCTTTGAATCAAGAAATAGTTTCTCCCATGGAGACACATGCCATTAGCAGCCCTCTTGATCTATAAAATCAACCTTGGGCAAGATACAGAGTCAGCCCCATTGGTACAGTAAAGAGGAACATTATGCACATTTGCAACTTTTATTTTTGCATTCCAATATTATCCATTTTAATGAGCTTCATGCATTTATCAGTTTTGCCACTTAGGTTCTTTGTGCTGAATGGAAAGACTACTATTTTTCAGAAATATCAAACAGAATTTTGGAAATAATATTTCTCTCAAATTAAGAAGATTTATACTAATTTTTCTTTTTAAGTGAAGGTGTACCATTGTATAAAATACATAAGGAGAGAGAAAGAGAGGGAGAAGACAGAGAAAGCAAATATGCACATATGAGTGTGTGTGTGTGTGTGTGTGTGTGTGTGTGTGTGTGTACACATATACATGCAACCATAGGCAGTGTGGAGAGGAGGGAACTAGGGGTTTTATATCCTGGAAATTCTAGAATAGAAAGTGATGCCACCCTGGGGCTAACATGTATCTCAAGAGTTCATTATCTAGTCTATCCTCTACCACTGGAATATGGTGGACATAATACATGGGTTCTAATCCCGCATCAGCCCACGTATGCTGTGTGATCTTAGGCAAGTCACTTTGCTTCTCTGTGCCTGTTACCTCATCTGTAAAATGGGGATTGAAACTGTGAGCACAGCGACTGAGTCCCACTAGATTTACTTGTACCTACCCTACTGCTTAGTACAGTGCCTGGAACATAATAAGCACTTAACACATACCATTATTATTGATATTACTATTATTAATGCATTTGAGCAGGGAAGGAACATGTACTAGTGAAAAGACCATCAGCCTGAGAGTCAGATGACCTGGGTTCTAATCGCAGCTCTGCCACTTGCTTGCTGTATGACCTTGGGAAAGTCATTTAACTTCTCTGGGTCTCAGTTTTCCAGACATCATCGTGGCATAGTGGATGGGCCAAGCATGGGCATGGGAGTCAGAGGGTCATGAGTTCTAATCCCAGATCCTCCACTTGACTGCTGTGTGGCATTAGGAAAGTCACTTCACTTTTCTGGGGGTTCAGTTACCTCATCTGTAAAATGGTGATTGAAACTGTGAGCCTCATGTGGGACAGGGACCATGTCCAACCCGATTTGCTGGTATTCATTCAATTCATTCATTGTCATATTTATTGAGCGTTTACTGTTTGCAGAGCACTGTACTAAGTGCTTGGAAAGTACAATTCAGCAACAGAGACAATCCCTGCCCACAAGGAGTTCACAGTCTAGAAGGGGGGAGTCAGGCATCAAAACAAGTAAAGAGGCATCAGTAGCATCAATATAAATAAATAGAATTATGGATATATACACATCAAACTCTTAGTACAGTGCCTGGCATATAGAAAACTTAACAAAAACCACAATTATTATTATTTTTATTATTATTAATAAACTATAATATGGGGATTCAATACTTGTTCCTCCAACTTACACTGTGAGCCCCATGTCGGAGAGGGAATGTGTCCAACTTTGATTAACTTGAATCTGTCCCCAGCACGTAAAACAGTGCTTGATGCATAAAAAGCGCTTACCAAATACCCTAAACATCACTGAGCAACTGTGTGCTTTTTTCCCTAGCCATTTCATAGAAGAGGATGCTATAGTCTCCTTCGGTAATGCTTCCCAATGATTCACAAACCTTCCAACCAGGAAGCAATTTCAACCCTTAAACCTGCCAGTCCTACATTACCCTGACTTTAGGAGAAATAATGAAGAACAGCTGTTCACCATCACCTGTATAATATCACTTTTCACTATTGTTTAAGTCCCATCCCACTCCTGGGCTTCTCCCTGATGGAATGACTCCAGTTGCTCTAACACTTTCTCAGAGGATTCTTAAATTGTTAATCATTTTCACATCTCTTGCATGTCCCTTTCCAAGTACTCATTCATTCAATCATATTGAGCGCTTACTGTGTGCAGAGCACTGTACTAAGCGCTTGGGAAGTACAAGTTGGCAACACATAGAAACGGTCCTTACCCAACAGTGGGCTCACAGTCTAGAAGGGGGAGATAGACAACAAAACCAAACATATTAACAATAAAATAAATAGAATAAATATGTACAAATAAAATAGAGATATACATACAAACATGTACATATATACAGGTGCTGTGGGGAGGGGAAGGAGCTAAGGCGGCAGGGTGGGGAGGAGGGGGAATGGAAGGAGGGGCCTCAGTCTGGGAAGGCCTCCTGGAGGAGGTGAGCTCTCAGTAGGGCCTTGAAGGGAGGAAGAGAGCTAGCTTGGCGGATGGGCAGAGGGAGGGCATTCCAGACCAGGGGGATGACATGGGCCAGGGGTCGACGGCGGGAAAGGCGAGAACGAGGTACGGTGAGGAGATTAGCGGCAGAGGAGTGGAGGGTGCGGACTGGGCTGGAGAAGGAGAGAAGGGAGGTGAGGTAGGAAGGGGTGAGATAATGGACAGCCTTGAAGCCGAGGGTGAGGAGTTTTTGCCTGATGCGTAGGTTGATTGGTAGCCACTGGAGATTTTTGAGGATCTCAAAATCCAAAGAGAGATACTCCAGATCTCATTTCCATTGTGGGGTACCAGTTGATCCAGGGCTCTAAAAGAATGAAGGTACAACTCTACCTAGCCCAATATTTCTTTCCAGTTACATCCTTTCAGTATTGCAATATTATCCAGGAATTCTGGAATCATAGGGTTTAAATCATAGCTCAGGGAAAACTGTGGCTGATTATAAATTTGAAATCATCATTGTGCAATATTTCAAATCAAGTTTGACTCCAATTTCTTTAAAGGAAAATTCGAAAGTTCATATGAAAGTGCAGTAGTTCACATAGATTATACACACACACACACACACACACACACAAATGTGCAGCAAAAAGGAAATGCTAAATTGACCCAGTGCAGAGGAAGTTTGGGCATTTTTGCATGACCTCATCATTTGCCTGTGTTTGCTTAATGATTGAGTATGGAACTCAGCCCTTCCAAATATTTGTTTTCCATCCTTTATGAATATTGCAACAGTGCACTGGTCCTCTCACACTACAGCTAGAAAAGTTCAGAGATTGGGCAAAACAAATGCTGAGGGAAGCCCTGATGTTATGGTTTGGGCACCGACACACTGGACACACGCTGAGAATGTGTAAGGCAAAGGGCCATTATAAAAGGCATCAAAGACAGAAGATAAAGCTTTTAATAAGGTTCTTTTTCAACATGAAAATTAACATCTGCTTAGGACTACTTCTGTAGCTATACAACAAGCCTACATTTTCTTGGATAAAACGTATTGAATTGACTACAATCCAGCTACAATCGTGCCCAAAACACACTTAACCTCTAACCTCCTCTCCCTCCACTACCCCTCCCCCCAAAAAAGAAAGAGATGTGTGGCATCTGGAAATTAATATTTGCATTTTTGAACTAGATTGCAGTTTTATGCTTGGAAAGGAGAAAGCTTTCCATTTTGTGGAGATCAATTTTGCTGTTGCACTACCATAAATCCAAATAAAGAAGAGGTGGAAAGGGAGAATGTCAAAAGTTAATTTTTAAAAAAATGTTTTATACTAGGGAAATAAAGCATCTTTGATCTCTTACTGTATGTTTGTCATCTAGTGTGCCCAGTTTTAAAGGTAACTATCTTTAAGAAATACTGATGAGGGTTGTCCAATCTCATCAACTAAGACTTGACTAGATTCGATTTGTCCTTTTCATTCATTCATTCAATTGTATTTATTGAGCACTTACTGTGTGCAGAGTACTGTACTAAGCGCTTGGGAAGTACAAGTTGGCAACATATAGAGACGGTCCCTACCCAACAGCGGGCTCACAGTCTGTTTGACTCTTTATGCTTACTTTTTGTAACATTATAATTCAAGGCTGAACCCTTTGCACCAATGTTCGAACACAATCACCACTGGTTAATTGTTATGAGGAAAACAGAGAGAAATGAAATGAGACACTTCCTTAGCCCCGGTTCTATTTCAAATTATCTCTTTCTTTTTTTTATTTCAAATATTAGGTAGTGCATGCATGGCTTGCTTAGGGATTGCTGGAGACCAGCCTCCTAATATGATTCAAATGGCAAATCACATGTCTTGCGTCCCCCGAACACCTCATCTTCCAGGCAGCCTGAAACCTCCATTCCTGCTCCAATTAGACTAATCTAGCCACCCAGCCCCGATTGGGGTGATGGATCGGTTGGTGGGGGAAATGGAGGCGATTTTCTCAGCTCCTCCACATTCCCGTGGGCATACAGCATTTGACAGATTGGACAGAGCTGCCACGGAAGAGTCTGACACAGATGGTGTAATTAGAAAATGCGAAGTGCGAGTGTGAAATTTATCTTTGATCAGCACCTCCTTGCCAGATTGTCATCTATGTTAATATGATGATGGCTTCTTGGAGATGGATAGAAGAAAACAGCAGCCTTGAGGAAGAAATGGAGACTGTTCCCCATAAAGAGCCGATATTTTGTTTACTTCTGAAACCCCAATCCATTTCTACAGGGATAAAATGAAATTTAACTTATTTAATTCATAGGAAAACAAGTCTAACCTGATTCAGACACTTTATTAAGCTTATAATCGATATGGTAAATGCAAGATTTAGTTGGAAGAAGAGAGGCATTAATTTTTTATGGAGTAATAAATAAAAAAATCTATACATGTAGGAGCTATTGAAGGCGATGTACAGCTCTCTTTATCAAGACTTTATGAAAAATGCATAGAAAAAAATCATTACACACTGTGAATCCAAGAAGTTCAGCTATCGCTTTCAAAGTTGCGTTCTTTCTTCTTTCCAGCCTCCAACAACCGAAGGTGGTTTTTATTTAATCACAAAATCTGGGATCACTGTCTTGATGCCTTGGATTTCACTCTTGAAAAGTCTTTTATAGCCAGAGACAAAATAAAGGTTGCAGAATAAAAGCCTTGTTATAGTCGGTTACCAGTCAGGATCTGAATAACGAGTGCTCAGAAAAGTCAGGGTATTTATCTTGAGGAACAGAGCGCTGCGTAAACCCATCCCTCGTGAATTCCGTCGCCCACAACTGCTAACCTATATTCGGATGGCTCAAAAGGTTTAGTTTTACAAGCCACTACGACACAGTTCATTTTGCTATAAACTGCTCAAACGTTCACATGGATGGTGCTAATTTTCAGGAAGGTAAATTAGCATAATTAATGACCAGCCAAATTTGGGGGTAATACAGTATGTAATTAACATTAGAGAGTTCTGTTACACCACCTGCCCCCACATTTCATTGTTGCCGCGATCAAACTGTACAGGAGGATATTTTCCCCTTTGCTGCACTGAGCAGAAAGCAGCGTTCTTCATCAGAATAAGCCATTAGCTGTAATGGCATGTAGGTGTAATGGAATGTGCTCGAAACATCTGTGCTGGTAACAGGGGAGAAATTGCAGCATGCAGTCGTGGGCCTTTAGGGAGCTTGATTAAGGATTGCTTCAGAGAACTTGAGATCTGGCTTGGGATGCAAAAAAAAGAGGAGAAAGGAAAATAACGCTAATAGATTTACGGATGTACTGCAGGGAGAACAAAGGATTTTTAATTTTTTTTTTTTACTTCCCTTTATTGCTCTTATATTGCATCTGTTCTCTGTTGGGCTTTCTCTTATTGAAGTGATCTGGAAAACCAAATGTAGTTCAAAATGCAGTTTAGCCAAAAAGAGACTAGCTATATAAATAAGAAAATAGCTTGGGTTTGTTTTTTTTCCTGCTTTGTTCATGGTGGTTGACTTACAACCTGCGCAGAATTCTAATTTAAAATCTGATCTATTTTAAGTGGTGTCTTACCAATTCATCTCAGAAAATAAAAAAAAATGCAGCTCTTTTGGCTCAAAATAATTTAAACATGCCATTTTTAAGATCATTCAGTTCTTGCATAGTATTAAGTGAGAGCCCAGCGGTTTCATTTTCTTTTTCTGAAAAGTTCCATTTTTTCAAGATCACCTTTGAATTAATTTCTGATTCAAGTTTTCCAGAATTTCATTTACAATCACCAGTGAAATTTCAACTTTCTAAGCTAGCTGGAAGCTCTTTAACTCGTTAAACTCTATAATCTCTGGCTCCTTACCCGTCAGTATTTTAGATTTATCCTCTAGTTATTGGGCAAAACACCAGTTTGGGGACATTGGATTTAGCCACCAGATAGGGCAAAGGGTTAAACATTTGAGGAAATGATACACTGAAAACAGGAATTAGTGTTCTGAGTGGGACTGATGTGAATGTATTACATAGAACATGAGACAAACCTGAAAATATTGGTTCTTTTAATGATTAGGTAAATCTTGTGCTTTCTAATTATAAATGACAATGAAGCACTCTCTTTGCTGGTATCCATCTTCCTTATGAAATAAGATGCTTGCTGAGCCGGTGCCAAAAATTCCTTGCACTGAAGTTTAAAGTATGTAGGGAGGCAAGAATGTAATAAAAATTCAAAAGCTAATAATATTACGGTGACTGGCATTGTTTACAATGTAGAGCACCTGCTGTTTAAAAAGAGAAGAAGAAGAAGAAGAAAAAGTGAAATCATCAAACTGTTCCTAAATGGAAAATCTGGGCTCTCTGCCAATTACACAATGTGTTTCAGGTGCACTGTAAATAGGAACAATAAAAGGTGCAGGGGAAAGAATATGCAATGTTAAACCTCAGATGCATGGGAGTATTAATATGATGTTGCTTGAAAGAAAATCTTGGGCATCTTCCAATTTTTAGGTTTTAAAATTTGAAGCTGCTTATTTAAAGTTCCAAAGTTTTCAATTGTCCTTCCCTTTAAAAAAAAAAAATGTAAATGGAGAAGTAAAGGTGACGGAGACTGTTGCAGTGAAAGCACTAAAAAACAAAAAGCCACAATTGTCCACTTTAGTTTCATATGAAAACTTTTCTTCTTGTTCACCTTACTTTGATCTTTTTTATTTATGCTTTAGGTAATGATAATCAGGTCAAGTAGGATCATGAGAGAAGAAAGAGAGAAACAGCAGGTTATTAACAATGTTAAGAATTGCATTTATTGAGTGCTGAGTGTGTGTGCAACATTGTACTAAGTCCTTGGGAGTGGTTATGGTTTGGAACCTAAAATAACTGGCCCAATTGAAACATTAAAGCCTAATAAAAAGTTATGACAAACCTGAAAAGATGGCTTTATGAGCTGCTTCTCTATTTTCCCTCTAAGATATTGAATAATGTGTCTGGGCTACAATGTAATGCTGCTGAGTAGTGCTTGCTGCAGTTGAGATCGCAGAGATATTAGATGCTCTACTATTGAGATTTTGAGAAGCAGCATGATGTAGTGGATAGAACCCAGGCCTGAGAGTCAGGAAGTCATGGGTTCGAATCTGGGCTCTTCCACTTGACTGCTGTGTGACCTTGAGCAGGTCACTCTACTTCTCTGTTCCTGAATTACCTCATCCGTAAAATGGGGATTGAAACTGCGAGCCCCACATGGGACAGGCACTGTGTCCAACTCGATTTGCCTGTACCCACCCCAGCATTTAGTACAGTGCCTGGCAAATAGTAAGCACTTACCAAGCACTATAATCATTATTATTATGCTCTGACCACAGACTGCACCACATCTCCCTACCAACCTTTTCTCAATATGTGCACCTAGTAAGAGATTGTAGGTCTCTCAGTGGAAACCAAGACCACTTCCCACCCTCAAAACGGTCCTAAAATCACATCTCCTCCAAGAAGTCTTCCCAAACTAATCCCTTCATTTCCTCTCTTCTCCCTCCCCTCTGAGTCGACTATGCACTTGTCTGTGTAACCATTAAGCACTCTGATACTCACCCCAGCCCTACATTACTTACATATTCTTATACTCCACTATTTCCTCTATCCCTAAACTATCTTAACATCTGTCTCCCCCTGTAATCTCCTTATAGACAGGGACTGGGTCTTCCACCTCGATTATATCCTACTTACCCAATTGCTTAGTACAATGCAATGCTCTGCACATAGTGCTCAGTAAATACCACTGATGGATTGATACTGCTAAAATAACTGGAGTGTGTGCCCTGCTGGTATTAGGGTGTACTTTTCTTTACAATTTTGATGTTTAAGCAGTGCTTATCCTGTAAGGCAAGAAGCCAGAATATGTGCACTGATGCCTTTTCATGGATACAGAAGTGATTCTCAGGGAGACACTCTTACCCGTGGATAATAATAATAATTGTGGTATTTGTTAAGTGCAGGCAGTATACTGAGCCCTGGGGTGGATACAAGCAAATCAGGTTGGACACAGGCCCAGTCCCACATGAGGCTAACAGTCTTAATCACCACTTGACAGATGAGGGAACTGAGGCACAGAGAGGTAAAGTGACTTGTCCAAGTTCAAACAACAGACAAGTGGCAGAACTCAGGTCCTTCTGATTCCCAGGTCCATGCTCTATCCACTAGGGCACACTGTTTCTCATGAGTGCATCCTGGACATCATCAGGGCCATCTTCAGACTGAAAAACAACTCTTCGCTAAGGTATCTGATATCAGGTTCTGCCCAGGGGACTGATAATGGGAACCCCAACCACATTTGAGAGTTTTTGTCCTCCCTCTCTGCAGAAGAGGCTGAGAGTTGGGAGGGGATAGAAGAGGAAGTGTAAGGAGGATCTTGGAAGGAGGGAAATTCCCCTAGCATTCAGAGACCAGTAAAATCTTGATTCAGCTGCATAAAGAAGCAGCATGGCTTATTGGAAAGAGCCCGGGTTTGGGAGTCAGAGATCATGGGTTCTAATCCCGGCTCTGCCACTTGTCAGCTGTGTGACTTTGGGCAAGTCACTTAACTTCTCTGGGCCTCAGTTCCCTCATCTGTAAAATGGGGATTAATACTGTGAGCCCCACGTGGGACAACCTGATCACCTTGTATCCTCCCCAACGCTTAGAACAGTACTCTGTGCATAGTAAGCGCTTAACAAATGCCATTATTATTATTATTAAAGAGCCTATTATAGCTGCTTGGGAGATATTCAGAAATGGCCAAAGATATGATCCCTGCCTTCATAGACCTGAGCTAAAGACTAGGACAGAGGAACAGCTTGGATTAGGAGAAAGAGCATGGCCTGAGAGAGGACCTGGACTTTAATCCTTGCTCCACTACTTACCTTCTGTGTGACCTTAAGTCACTACTTCTCTGCATCTCAGTTGCCTCATCTGCAAAATGGAGATTCAATACCTGTGCTTCTTCCTACTTAGAATGTAAGCCCCATGTGAGACCTAATTATCTTGTATCCTAATTATCTACCCCAGTGCTTAGGATAGTGTTTGGCACATAGTAAGTGATTAACAAATGCCATAATTATCATACAATAAGTTATAAGATGCTGAGTAGATATACCTGAGTGAAATAACTACCACCTTACCTAGCTGATCTTCTAATGTGTACAGTTCTTTCCTCTAATACTAACCTACTCTCTGTACCTGGCTCTCATCTGTCCAACCACTAACCCCTTGACCACATTCTCCATCTGGCCTGGAACTCCTTTTCCCTTCATATCTAACAGTCCACCATTCTCCCCACCTTTAAAGCCCTCCTAAAATCACATTGCCTCAAAGACACCTTCCCTGGCTAAACCCTCTGCACACAGTAAGCACTCAACAAATACCATAGATTGAAAGAGCAAAACAGGTAAAAGAGAGCTCTCTGATATAAAGCCCAGAATTCTGTAGCCTAAATAACAGGTATCTCCAGCCCAGGTATGGAAGTGTCAGTGTCAAAACAGCTGAGGTATATCTGTACCAGGTAGGTGACCAGTTAATCAGAAATAGTAACAAGTCCAGGACATTTCTAAAACTGCATATGATAGCTCAAAATAAAATCCAAAACTCTTTTATCTAAGCTAGGATGTTTGATCAGACTACATGTTTGTCGCTTAATAACTCGCATGCAAATGTCTAGCAGAAGTTCAAATATATCTCCTTTAAAAATCGCATATTTAAAATCATCATCTTAAAATATTTTCACTCCTCCAGATTACAAGTAAATAACATTGTAAATTTCTACTTCTTTTAACATCATCCCTGAAAAGACTTTTGTTGTCTTTGGTAAGTGGAAATTAGATTCAAGAATCAGGCAGCCTTCCATTAATTTCTGAAACTTGGAAGTTGGTATTAAAGAGTGTATTTTGTGGGTTGCTGAAAATTGCTAAAGTAGAGCCATTCCAGAGTTGCCATTTTTATTTTCTGCAATATCATAACAGCATGGAACAGGAAAGCTGAATGCAACATTGTGTCAGTGGCTCCAAAATAGCTACCAGAACCAAACTTACCAGAAATGTTTAAGAACTGTATATGAAGCCTTGGCATTTGTGCTGAATTCAATGGTGGGGTATTAATGCAACTTAGACTTTGAGGAATAGTCTGCACTCATTTCATCATGCCTGTAATGGCATAAGGTGCCACAATTTAATATGACTGTGCACCTCCTTGGTAGGTATGATTTCTCCAATTTTTATTCCATGCTCTCAAGCATTAAAACTATAGAAGATTCTTGAGATAGAAATGGCCTCTCTTGCTTTCATGAAATAGAGGGAGACTCAGGGTGGAAAAAATGAACCTAATAAAAATATTTAGGTTAATAAATTTATGGCCACAATAAGTCTTTATAATTCACAATAATAATAATAATAATAATAATAATAATTGGCATTTGTTAAGCGCTTACTATGTGCAAAGCACTGTTCTAAGCACTGGGGGGGGGATACAGGGTGATCAGGTTGTCCCACGTGGGGCTCACAGTCTTAATCCCCATTTTCCAGAAGAGGTAACTGAGGCCCAGAGAAGTTAAGTGACTTGCCCAAGATCACACAACAGGCATGTGGCGGAGTCAGGATTCGAACCCATGACCTCTGACTCCAAAGCCCAGGCTCTTTCCACTGAGCCACGCTGCTTCTCTAATAATAGTAGTAATAATAGTAGTAGTAGTAATAGTAGTAATTAGTACTACTATATATGTTTGTACATATTTATTACTTTATTTATTTTACTTGTACATATCTATTCTATTTATTTTATTTTATTAGTATTTTTGTTTTGTTCTCTGTCTCCCCCTTCTAGACTGTGAGCCCACTGTTGGGTAGGGACTGTCTCTATATGTTGCCAACTTGTACTTCCCAAGTGCTTGTACAGTGCTCTGCACACAGTAAGCACTCAATAAATACGATTGATTGATAGTAATTGTAGTAGTAGTGGTTTTTGAAAGGTCACAGTGCAGTACACTGTACCAGGTACTTGGGGAATACAGAACAATGAAGTGACACATTTTCTGCTCATTAGGAGCTATCACTGCATTCCATCGCTCATTGGTATTTACTAAGTATTTACTTTGTGTAAAGTACTATGCTAAGTGCTAGGGAGAGTACAGTAGAATTGGAAGACACGTTCCCTGCCTACAAGGAGCTTATAGTCCAGAGGGGGACACATACATAAGGATATGTTCACAAATGCTGTTGGGATGGGGAAGGAGTATCAAAGAGTTTAGAGGGGAGGGTGATACAGGGAGGACAAATGAGGGACTAGTTAGGGAAGACCTCTTGGAGGAGATATGGCTTTAGTAGAACTCTGAAGACAAGGAAAATAGTTGTCAGATATGAAGGGGAGGTAGTTCAACGACAGAAGGAGGACATGGGCTAGGGGTTAACAGTGAGGAAGATGAGACTGAGGTACAGTGAGTAGGATGATGTTAGAAGAGTGAATGTGTGGGCTGGGTTGTAGAAGGAGATCAGCAAGGTAAGGTAGGAGGGGGATAGCTGATTGAGTCCCTTAACGCTGATGGTAAGAAGTTTTTTGTTTGATTCAGAGATGATTGGAAGCTTTTGAGGAGTGGGGAGGTATGGAATGAACTTCGATAAAAATGATCCATACAGCAAAGGGAAGTATGGACTAGGTAGGGGAGAGATAAGAGATAGGGAGGTCAATGATGTAGTAATGATGTATAGACTGATGTAGTATTCAAAGAAGGATATCATAAATGCTTGGATT
Organism: Tachyglossus aculeatus; assembly: GCF_015852505.1. Taxonomy (NCBI): domain Eukaryota; kingdom Metazoa; phylum Chordata; class Mammalia; order Monotremata; family Tachyglossidae; genus Tachyglossus; species Tachyglossus aculeatus. The sequence goes on from NC_052069.1 coordinate 91,343,055, forward strand.
ACTATAGTAACCATTTGGATAGAGAGGATTCAAGAGACGTTGTGAAGTAAACAGGATTTGGTGACAGACTGAATATGTGAGTTGAATGAGAACTACGAATAGTAACTGATGCCAAGGTAACAGGCTTGTGAGACAGGAAAGATGCTAGTGTCATCTATAGTGATAGGAAAGTCACAGGGAGGACAGGATTTGTGTGGGAAGAGGAGTGAGGTATCAGTGGGACACCCAAGTAGAGGTGTCCTGAAGTCAGGATGAAATACAAAACTGCAGAGAAGGAGAGAGTCAGGGCTGAAGAGGTAGATTTGGGGAGTAAGCCTTGTAGTTGAAGTCATGGGAATGAATGAGTTCTTCAAGACAACGGCTGTAGGTGAAAACTAGAAGGGAACCCAGAACGAAGCCTTGAGGGATTCCCACAGTTAGAAGGTGGGAGACAAAGGAGGAGTCTGTGAAAGACAGTGGCCAGAGAGATAGGGGGAAAATCAGGAGAGGATTCTGTCAGTGAAGCCAAAATTAGTGTTTCTGTGTGCAGAGTACTGTACTAAGCCCTTGGGAAGTACAAGTTGGCAACATATAGAGAAGGTCCCTACCCAACAACGGGCTCACAGTCTAGAAGGGGGAGATAGACAACAAAACACAACATGTCAAGTCATCAGAACAAATAGAATAAATGCTAAATGCACATCATTAACAAAATAAATAGAATAGTAAATATGTACAAGTAAAATAGAGTAATAAATCTGTACAAAAGTATACCCAGGTGCTGTGGGGAGGGGAAGGAGGTAGGTCAGAGGGATGGAGAGGAGGAGAGGAAAAAGTGGGCTCAGTCTGGGAGGGCCTCATGAGGTCAAAGAAGGAGGGATTTTTTTTCCTTTAAGATCAGGGAAGACATGGGCATGTTTGAAAGCAGTGGGGAAGAAGCAATTGGAGAGTGAGCAGTGGAAGAACATGGTCAGGAGAGAAGATGGAAGGGGGCAAGTGTTTATATCATGTGCAGAGAGATTGGTTTGGAGGCACAGGTGAAGGGGGTAGATTTGGGGAGCAGGTGGAGTATTTTCTCTTGAGATTCATCCGGGAACGACGGGAGAGGTGAAGAGTGGAAAACGGTGGGACTGGAAAGGAGCAGTGGAGATTTTAGGGAGATCATGCCTGATGGTTTCAGTTTTATCAGTGAAATAGGTGGCAAGGTCATTAGGGACAAGAGATGGAAAGAGAGGATTTTAGGAAGGAGTTAAAAGTATGAAACAACTGATGTGGACAGTGGGCATGGAAGTCTGTAGGAATGGAGGCATACTGTTGGTGAGTGGAAAAGAAGGCAGAGTTATAGGAGGTGAGGATGAGAGTTAGGTGGATGAGGATGATCTGGTATCCAGATTTCCATTAGCAGCACTCCACAGCTCGAGCACAAGAGTGCATTCAAGGGGTGAGCTTGACAGTGGAGTAAGGTAGTTGAGTTCAGTGGAAAAGGTGGAGTTGAGAGTGTAGATTTATGTGCAACAGTAAGTTAGAGTATGTATTATTGTTTGGAATTCTGGAGGAAATCAACTTGGTGCCTGTGGCCATTCAGAGGCTTCAGTTTGAGAAACACTGTCTTTTGAATACTTGGTGTGAAACTATCACCAAATTGAATGCACAATTATTAAAAAAATAGTGTTTCAAGTTTTATTGAGAATCCTTTTTGAAAGAGGAAAGGAAGTTAGGAGAAAAAAATAAATTTAAAGTGACTATAAGATAGTCTGCCAGGTTAATCAAGAAATATGCAAAAAACACAATCATAAATCATACACCTATATGAGTTAAGCCCAATCCTCATTTCCAGCAATTTTTTTTTTTACAAAAACAAGGTTTGTTTCACAACCTCCTTCCAAAGCAGGAGAATTTGGTCGAGTGATTATGGCAAAAGTTCATCCTTGAATCTATCACCTCAACCAGATAGCACTGGCAGCAGGTGGATAGCTCCAATTAGGAGTAGGTCCTTAATAAATCAATCAGTCATATTGATTGAATGTTTCCTGTGTGCAGATCACTGTACTAAGAGTTTGGGACAGTACAATATAAGAGGTTTGGCAGACATATTCCCTTACCACAAGGAACGTACAATCTAGAGGGAATTGACTTTAATCAAGGGGAAATGATCTCTGAAAGAATTTCCATTTGCAATTGTTGCTGAAGAAAAGCTGAAGGAACATTTCAGAAAGGATGATACGGGGTCAGTGAAAAAGATGCTTACAGGAGTAAAAAGGGAGATAGAAAAAGATCCTAGGAGAATTACATGGGAATTTTGATCCATTTGTACAATTGTCAGTCATCTCCAATCTCCCTACCTCTATCTAGCCTCTCTCTCCTCTTTTAAAAACCTGCACTAATTCTGCCTCCTCCATAAACAGTTCCCTAATCAATAAAAAGTAAATTAAATACCTTTTTAAAAAGGTATTAAATAATTTGTCAATAGATGCAGACAGACCAATATGGCATATTGCAACGAAGACAGTTGCCCCCTCCCATCTTCCTTTCCTGACCACAGTCTTTCTCTGCTCACTCTCCAAATGCATCTTCCCCACTGCTTTCAAACATGAGCGCTTACTGTGTGTAGAGCACTGTACTAAATGCTTGGGAGAATACAATATAACAGAGTTGGTAGATATGCTCCCTGGCCACAATGAGTTTGCAGTCTAGAATGGGAGACAGACATTAACATAAAGAAATTATTCATATGTACATAAGTAATACCAGTAATAAGTAATATGATACTATTCTATTTATTTTGTATCTGATGGCTTGACACCTGTCCACATGTATTGTTTTGTTGTCTGTCTCCCCCCTCTAGACTGTGAGCCCGTTGTTGGGTAGGGACCATCTCTATATGTTGCCAACTTGCACTTCCCAAGTGCTTAGTAAAGTGCTCTGCACACAGTAAGTGCTCAATAAATACGACTGAATGAATGAATGAATGAAATAAGTGCTGTGGGGCTAAGGGAGGAGTGACTAAAGGCAGCAAATAATAGTAATGATGGCATTTATTAAGTGCTTACTATGTGCAAGCACTGTTCTAAGCGCTGGGGAGGTTACAAGGTGATCAGGTTGTCCCACGGGTGGGTGGGGGGGGCTCACAGTCTTCATCCCCATTTTACAGATGAGGTAACTGAGGCACAGAGAAATTAAGTGACTTGCCCAAAGTCACACAGCTGACAAGTGACAGAGCCGGGATTTGAACTCATGATCTCTGACTCCAAAGCCCGTGCTCTTTCCACTGAGCCACGCTGCTTCTCCCAAGTGCCAGAGTGATGCAGAAGGGAGTGGGATAATAAGAAATGAGGGCTAAGTCAGAGAAGGCCCCTTGGAGGAGATGTCCCTTCAAAAAGGGTTTGAAGGAGGCGAGTCTGCCAGCTATGAAAGGGAGTGGGTTCCAGACCAGAGGCAGGACGTGGGCGAGAGATCGGTAGTGAGATAGGCGAGATGTAAGTACAATGAGTAGGTTGGCATTAGAGGAGAGAAGTGTGCGGGTTGGGTTGTTTTAGGGAAGCAGGGAGGACAAAGTGTTGGGTTGTTTTAGGGAAGCAGGAAGTAGGAGATGACAAAGTGATTGAGTGCTTTAAAGTCAATAGTAAGGAGTTTCTGTTTGAGGATGGTGATGTTGATATGTGTTAAGTGCTTACTATGTGCTAAGCACTGTTCTAAGCACTAGGGTAGATATAAGGTAATCAGGTTGTCCCACCTGGGATTCGTAGTCTTAATCCCCATTTTACAGATGAGGGAACTGAGGCACAGAGAAGTTAAGTAATTTGCCCAAAGTCACACAACTGGTAAATGGCAGAACCGGGATTAGAACCCACAATCCTTGACTCCCAAACCCGTGCCCTTGCCACGAAGCCACAAGGTGGGTGGGCAACCACTGGAGGTTCTTGGAGGAGAGGGGAAATATGGACTGAAATTTTTGCATAAAAGTGATCTTGGCTGCAGAGTGAAGTATGGGCTGGATTGGGGAAAGACATGACACAGGGAGGTCAGCAAGGAGGCTGATAAAATAATCAAGATAGGATAGGATAAATGCTTGGATTAAGGTGGTAGCTTTTTGGTTGGAGAGGAAAGGGAGGATTTTAGAGGGGGAAGTGGCAGAAATTCGCTCACTATATATGCCTCTATTCAGTCCATAGGCCAAGCAGTTGGGTCTCCACCTGAATTTCTGCCACTGCCAGTGGATGACAACAGATGCTATCATCCAGAAAAGAGTACCTACTTTTGTGGTCCATACTGTTTTGAGGCAACTTTTGCTATCATACTTTGGCTGTAATATAGTTAAAATTCAAAAGATACTCTCACGCTCAGTCAGGGTTGTGCCTGAATTTGTTTCCATTGAAGTCACTCCAGCTATATCTTGCACCACGCAGGAAACTTTAAGAAAGAACCTTAAAAAAAAATTAACTGTTACAAACTTTTTCTGTATTTCCTTTCCTGTTTTGGCAGTTTCCTAGGCTATTTGGGAATATAGGAATTTTCTTGTTTATAATCAGTTTCATTCCTCTGCCAGATGGATTCAGTAATGTCCCAATCCAGTGTTTGTGACAACAAAACAATACTGCTAGTGATAAATGGTTGTGATATCACAAATACCACATGAATCAGGCAGGAAGAAAACTTTGGATCATATCCAAATAATTTAATAATAAGCAGTTGGGGAAATAGAAACAAAGAGGAACACATTTTCATGGAATTTTTATCTGAATTTGAGAGCACTACCATAGTGTAGCATTTTCTAGGCAATTTTTGTAAAGGCAATTATGTTCAAACAGTAGCCCTTCAATGAAATGATCTAAGCTTGATTTTAACTTTCAAATGTAAGTTGGAAAATTTTTATAACACTAATAATCAAGATTTTAAGTATGGTATCATGGAAGATAATTGTGCAGAATAATTTTTTGTAAAGAAATTGAAAAATCTACACAGGGCAAGTGACTGAATTGGCAGCTTGAAAATACTGGCTCTCCAAAATACCCAAGAGGCAGGGGGGGCAAAAGTCAGTTACTACCAAAAGTTCCATCTCGATCTCGATTTAGACTGTGAGCCCACTGTTGGGTAGGGACTGTCTCTACATGTTGCCAACTTGTACTTCCCAAGCGCTTAGTACAGTGCTCTGCACACAGTAAGCGCTCAATAAATACGATTGATGATGATCCCCTCTGCCTCACTGAAAAAGCAGTATGGCCTCATGGCTCCAGGGAAAGATCCCGGGCTTGGGAGTCAGAGGTCATGAGTTCTAATCCCAGCTCCGCCACTTGTCATCTGTGTGACTTTGGGCAAGTCGCTTCTCTGAGCCTCAGTTCCCTCATCTGTAAAATGGGGATGAAGACTGTGAGCCCCACGTGGGGCAACCTGATCACCTTGTATCCTCCTTAGTGCTTAGAACAGTGCTTTGCATATAGTAAGTGCTTAACAAATGCCATCATTATTATTATTATTATTATTAGTGGGGAAAAACAACAAAATCCATGGGCCTAGGAGTTAGCAGATGTGGTTCTAATGCTCATCTGAGGGTTCCTTGCTCTGTGACCTTGAACACATCATTGACCTTGAACAAATCATTTAATTTCTCTGTGTTTCAGTTTCCTCAACTGTAAATGAGGATTCAATATCTGGTCTACTTAGACTGTGAGTCCTATTATGGGCATAAGGACTATGCCCAACCTGATTAACCTATATTTACATTAGGTCTGAGAAAAGTCCTTAAAAGAGTGCTTAACAAATACTATAATAATAATAATACTATCCAGGTGATCCAACACTCGCTTTAATAAAGGTCTGGCTTCACTTCCTCCCAGCTAGCTCCCGGCTTCTTGAGCCTGGGATTGGAAAACCAGTGAATGAACTGTATGCTCCCTTTGTACTCCTGTCTAATGGTCTCCATGGTCACCACTACATAGCTTTTTGGCCTTTAAATTTCATGAGAAAACTAGAAAAATATAGTCCCAAACTCAATATAAATTCAAGAAAGTGCTGAGAAAGAACTGTTGAGTATGAGTGGCCTATGCTTTTTTTTAATTTTGAGGGTAAGGAGAACAGCCATCTCAGTATTCCTCTTATCACTGTGAGCAAACATATTGGGCTAAAGGACTGAGCAAAGATAATATTCCTTCTGGTCTTATGTTTTTCAATAGTTAGCAAAATGAAGACTCTACAGCCGCTATATGGGCAAATTATCCCAGAGCTTTCTATATTAGAGTTGGGAAACTTGGTTTGCTGTAATAATAATAGTAAAAATAATAATAAAGCACTCTAACCACAGTGCCTCTTGTTTGTCCTTTAAAATAGAAAAACGCCTGCTTACATGCATAAGTGATTGGGATGGATAGTAGATTGGTGGGAGAAAAGGCAAGGCAAGGAGCATTTCTTATCTTCCTCAGCAGCAGCGTACCACCCACTTGTACAGCTCCTTGACCCTGGAGTCAGGAAATCTGGATTCTATTCTTTGTGAGTAGAACAACCTTGGATAATTCCTTAGCTTTTTCACAGTATTGCTAACAACAAAATGGGGATTGTGATTCTTGACATCCTCCTTTTTCCCATTGATCCCATGGGTGTTAACAAGGCAGATTAATGCCCAGAGCCATCAGTAGCAATTAGCAATATTTAATTTAGGTTTCAACTACAACAGAAACGTCTATATAGTATATAATTTGGGCTTGATTCAGACTATACTAAGGCCTTCAAGACCTTGTCCAAAGAAGATGCCAATGTACACAATATGTATTCACTGGAGGGTAGGTTGCATTAGCCAGGCGATTTTTGGCTTATTCTATTTTCAATTTTCTGAGAAGAAGAAGAAACTATCATAAGGCACCCAAGGTTTTTAATAATTGCTCACTGAAACATTAACTTAGAAAAATGAGGCAACAATATTATTTGTTTTCATCTAAGTTAGTGGGTCACATTTTCAGCCTCATAAACAGATGCCCATGTCTTAGATGTCTGAGACACTCATTCAGTCAATCAATAAGTGGTATTTATTGCATACTCGCTGTGTTCAGAGGACTGTAAGAGAAGCAATGTGGCTCAATGAAAAGAGCACAGGCTGTGGAATTAGAGGTCAAGGGTTCAAATCCCGGCTCCACCAATTCATTCAATTGTATTTATTGAGCATTTACTGTGTGCAGAGCACTGTACTAAGTGCTTGGGAAGTACAAGTTGGCAAAATATAGAGACAGTCCCTACCCAACAGTGGGCTCACAGTCTAGAAATTGTCAGCTGTGTGACTTTGGGCAAGTCACTTAACTTCTCTGTGCCTCAGTTACCTCATCTGTAAATGGGGATTAAGACTGTGAGCCCTCTGTGGAACAACCTGATCACCTTGTAACCTCCCCAGCACTTAGAACAGTGCTTTGTGCATAGTAAACGCTTAATAAATTCCATCATTATTATTATTATTACATGGGAGAGTATAATGTGGTTGATCAGCATGATCCTTGTCCTCAAGGAGCTTACGATCTAAGTATTTAATGAGGAAGACAGACATTACATTACAGGTAAAGGAAGCAACTAAGTATAAAAATATGTACATCAGTGCTGTGTGGGTGGGGCCGGGATGAATACCTAAGTAATTAAGTGGTGGGAATGAGTGCATGGGTGAGGAAGTAGAGAGGAAAGTAGAGAGGGTGGATGAGAGCTTAGTCAGGGAAGGCTTCCAGGAGGAGATTTGATTTCAATAGGGCTTTGAAGATGGGGAGAGTGCTGATCTGTCAGATATGAGAGTGGGTGAGGCTACAGTGAGAGACAAGCTGAAATTAAAAGAATGAAATATGTGGACTGAGATGAAGTGGGAGAGGAGTGTAGGGAAGCAGCATGGTGTAGAAAATAGAGCATGGGCCTATGAGTCAGAAGGTTGTGGGTTCTAATCCTAGCTCTGCCACTTGTCTGCTGTGTGACCTTGGACAAGTCACTTCACTTTTTTGTGCCTCAGTTACCTCATCTATAAAATGGGGATTGAGACTGTAAGCCCCACATGGGACAGAGACTGTGTCCAACCTGATTGACTAGTATCTACCCCAATGCTTAGTATAGTGCCTGGTACAGAGTAACTGCTTAAAAATACTGCAATTAATAATAATAATAATGATGGCATTTATTAAGCACTTACTATGTGCAGAGCACTGTTCTAAGCACTGGGGAATTTACAAGGCGATCAGGTTGTCCCATGTGGGGCTCACAGTCTTAATCCCCATTTAAAAGATGAAGTAACTGAGGCCCAGAAAAGTTAAGTGACTTGCCCAAAGTCACACAGCTGATGAGTGGTGGAGCTGGGATTTGAACCCATGACCTCTGACTCCAAAGCCCGTGCTCTTTCCACTGAGCCACACTGCTTTACTATTATTATTATCATAAGTAAGGGGAAGAGAACTTTTTGGCTTGAATCTAATAGTGAGGAGATTCTTCTTGATGCAGAGCCAGATAAGGAATCACTGGTGGCACTTGAGGAATGGGGCAATTTGCTCAGAACTATTTTGTAGAAATATGATCTGGGCATTGGAGTAAAGTATGGATTGGCAAGTGGAGATGCAGGAGTTAGAGAGGTAAGCAAGGAGGCAGATAGAGACAGGATATGATAACTTCTTGAGCCAGTGTGATAGATGTTTGAGTGAACAGGAAAGGAGGAATTCTGGAGATGTGGTGACAGAATTGACAAAATGTAGTGACTGACTGAATATTTGTGTTGAAGGAGAGAGGTAATTCAAGGATGGTGACAAGGTTGTTTATAGTGATGGGAAAGTCAGGGGAAGGAGAGAGTTTGGGAGACTAGGATGAGAAGTCCAATTTTGGACATGTTGATTTTGATGTGATGATAGAACATCGAAGTAGACATGTCCTGAAGAAAGGAGGAAATGTGAAGTTGCAGAGAGGGAGAGTAGTCAGGGCTGAAAAAATATATTTGAGAGTCCATCTGCATAGAGATAGTAGTTGAAGCCATGGAAGCAAATGAGTTCTCCATGGAAATGGGTGTAGATGGAGAATAGAAGGGGACCCACAACTGAGCCTTGAGGGATTCCCACAGAAAGTGGGAGGCAGAGGAGGGGCTGGGGAATGAGACTGAGAAGGAGTAGCAAAAGAAATAGGAAGAGAACTAGGAGAGGATGAGAGTGAAACGATTTTTAATAGTGCTACCAGGAGAAGGGATGGTCTACAGTGTCAAAGGCAGATGAGAAGTCAATTAGAATTAAAATGGAGTAGAGTCCATTGGATTTGGTAAGGGGGAGGAAATTGATGACTTTTGAAAGAGCAGGGTCAGCGTTTTGAAAGGTTTGGAAACCAGATTGAAGTGGATCTAGATGGGAATTAAAGGAATGGAAATGGAGGCAGTTGGAGTATGCAACTCATTCAAGGAGTTTAGACAGGAGTAGCAGGAGGGAGCTAGAGCAATAGCTGGCTGGGGCAGTGGAAGTTGAGGGTAGGTTTTTTAGGATGGGAGATACATGAGTGTATTTCAAAGTAGACATTATGGGCGGGGAATGTGTCTAACTTTGTTATATTGTACTTTCCCAAGTGCCTGGTACAGTGCTCTGCACACAGTAAGCGCTGAGATTGTGATTGAGATGGATGAGGTTGTCCGGATACCTAGATTTCTGCCGGCAAGGCTCTGTGACTATAGCACATGAGTGAAGGGAGTGATTCAGGGCTGTGGGTTGGTGATCCGATGTTGGAGGAGGGCAGTCGTGCAAGAGAGTTGAGTTCAGAGGAGAAGGCAGCATTTGGGGGTTAGATTGGCTCATCAGGAGAGGTAGGGTAGGTGGAGGGAATCAAGAGGTCAAAGGTCTTTCTGGGTGGGATAGGACAGTTTTGCCAGGAGTGAAGGAAGGTGAGTAGGTGGTGGCTGGAGAATGGTATGTCAGAGTTCATTGGACACTTGTGCTCATTGGCTAGAGCAGGAGCCAGGGAGTCAGAAGGTCATGGGTTCTAATTCTGGCTCTACCACTTGTCTGCTCTGTGATCTTGGGCAACTCACTTCACTTCTCTGGGGCCTCATTTACCTCATCTGTAAAATGGGGATTGAGACTGTGAGCCTGACGTGGGACAGGGACTGTGTCCAACCCGATTTGCTTGTATGCACCTCAGTGCTTAGTATTATGTGCCCAGTGCCTGGCACGTAATAAGTGCTTAGCAAATATTGAGAAGCAGTGTGGGATAATAACAATGATAATAATAATAATAACTGTGGTATTTAAGTGCTTACTATGTGCCAAGCACTGTTCTAAGAGCTGGGGTGGATACAGGGTAACCAGGTTGTCCCACGTGGGGCTCACATTTTTGATCCCCATTTTACAGATGAGGGAACTGAGACACAGAGAAGTTAAGTGACTTGCCCGAGGTCACACAGCAGTCAAGTGGCAGAGCCAGGATAGCGGATAGAGCATGGGTCTAGGAGTCAGAAGGTCATCCTCGGAAGAAAAACTGAAGGGATTTTGAAAACCAGACCAGGCCCTTTCTTGAGAGTCCAGTTATGGGTGGAAGGCCTGAAGTACATTTTTTTGGATGCCACAAGAAAACTGACAACCTGCGGCCTGTCCTGTAGACATAAGAACAGCCTCAGACTCCAGGACCAACGTGGCTCAGTGGAAAGAGCACGGGCTTGGGAGTCAGAGGTCATGGGTTCAAATTCCGGCTCCGCCTCTTGTCAGCTGTGTGAATTTGGACAAGTCACTTAACTTCTCTGTGCCTGTTACCTCATCTGTAAAATGGGGATTAAGACTGTGAGCCCCACATGGGACAACCTGATCACCTTGTATCCTCCCCAGCGCTTAGAACAGTGCTTTGCACATAGTAAGCGCTTAATAAATACCAAAATTATTATTATTATAGATCTTTTCTATTGCACTGGACTCAGTTTAAAAATGGGATTGAGGGAGGAATGTGATGACACTGTCAAGAACCAATCATTAAATTTATCTGGACTGGACGATGTAGCCTAGTGGAAAGCCTTCCCCTCCCCACAGCACCTGTATATATGTCTGTACAGATTTATTACTCTATTTTACTTGTACATATTTACTATTCTATTTATTTTATTTTGTTAATATGTGTTGTTTTGTTGTCTGTCTCCACCTTCTAGACTGTGAGCCCACTATTGGGTAGGGACCATCTCTATATGTTACCAACTTGTACTTCCCAAGCGCTTAGTACAGTGCTCTGCACACAATAAGTGCTCAGTAAATACGATTGAATGAATGATTGAATGAACATGGCACTGGAGTCAGGGGACTGATCTTCTAGTCCCAGCTCTGCCACTGGCCTCCTCCATGACCTTAGACAGTTCACTTAACCTCTCTGGGCATCACTTTCCTCATCTCTAAAAGGGAGATAAAAACGATTTTGAGCCCCGCATGGACCAGGGATTCTGTCTAATCTGATAACTTGGTATGTACTCAGAGAAGCAGCATGACCTAGTGGGTAGAACACCAGCCTGGGAGTCAGAAGATCATAGGCTCCCTTTCTGGTTCCACAACATGTCTGCTGTGTGAACCTGGGGATTTCAGTTCTCTATGCCTCAGTTACCTCATCTGTAAAATGGGGATTGAGACTGTGAGCCCCACATGGGACAGGGACAGTGTCCAACCCAGTTTTCTTGTACCTACCCCAGTGCTTACTACAGTGCCTGGCCCATATTAAGTGCTTAACAAATCCCAAAATTATAATTATTATTTTAGTATTATTGCTCCAATAGGTAGCACTTAATAAGCTCTTAATAAATTCCATAATTACTATTATCAATCATTTTGATTCCAAACTCCCCAGTCTGGAATTGTAAAATGATGGGTGAGTGGTTAAGTTCCCTTCTGCAGTGTGGTTCAGTGGAAAGACCACGGGCTTTGGAGTCAGAGGTCATGGGTTCGAATCCCGGCTCTGCCACACGTCTGCTGTGTGACCTTGGACAAGTCATTTAACTTCTCTGAGCCTCAGTTACCTCATCTGTAAAATGGGGATTGAGACTGAGAGCTCCACGTGGGACAACATGATCACCTTGTATCCCCCCCAGTGCTTAGAACAGTGCTCTGCATATAGTAAGTGCTGAACAAATGCCATTATTATTATTATTATTATTATTATTATTATTATTATTATTACCTTCCTTAATCTCTGAGAAGTTCTAAAAATCTTTAAGTCTTACTGCTTCCTGCTATCAGAGTGTCAAAATGATTTCCTTACCTGGCAAAAATAAAAGGGGGACTTCACAAGGAAGGGGATGGGGAGAGGAGAAAGTTCCGCCTGGACACCCTGATGCTTTTTCCCTGTAGACCTGCAAAGGGATTAAGGCTGTGATGAATAAATCTTTCCTTTGTGTTTACTATTAACGAGAGGGATTGCATACTGTTTCCACTCTCTTTCCCCTAATTTTGGAATTTGGGGTTCTAGGTTTGTTCTTAGTCCCTTCCCTTTAACTCTGATTATGAATCTCCACAAGGGCAAACACCTATCCTCCACCTATCCCTTGGCCACACAGCAGGTGACTGGAAAAGTGTCATGTACTGAACCAATCCAGACTTGGTCCTTGTGAAAGGATGTAACAGTTGACTGACTTGTCGTGGGCAGGGAATGTGTCTGTTTATGGTTATATTGTACTCTCATTCATTCAATCGTATTTATTGAGCGCTTACTGTGTGCAGAACACTGTACTAAGAGCTTGGGAAGTACAAGTTGGCAACATATAGAGACAGTCCCTACCCAACAGCGGGCTCACAGTCTAGAAGGGGGAGACAGACAACAAAACATATTAACAAAATAAAATAGAATAAATATGTACAAGTAAAATAAATGGAGTAATAAATACGTACAAACGTATATACATATATACAGGTGCTTTGGGGAGGGGAAGGAGCTAAGGAGGGGGGATGGGGAGAGGAAGGAGGGGGCTCAGTCTGGGAAGGCCTCCTAGAGGAGGTGAGCTCTCAGTAGGGCTTTGAAAGGAGGGAGAGAGCTAGCTTGGTGGATGTGTGGAGGGAGGGCATTCCAGGCCAGGGGGAGGACATGGGCCTGAGGTCAGCGGCGGGACAAGCAAGAATGAGGTACAGTGAGGAGATTAGCGGCAGAGGAGTGGAGGGTGTGTGCTGGGCTGTAGAAGGAGAGAAGGGAGGTGAGGTAGGAGGGGGCAAGGTGATGGACAGCCTTGAAGCCGAGGGCTTAGTACAGTGCTCTGCACACAGGAAGCTCTCAATAAATATGATTGAATGAATGAATGAAGGCTACCTCTAGGCATCCAGGCTAAACCGGAGGTGAGACAAATCCCAAAATTAACAAATCCCCAGGAATATCTGGATTCCTCTAGACTGTAAGTTTGTTGTTGGCGGGGAAAGTGTCTACCAACTCTCCCATGTCCATAGTGCAGTGATCTTTCCACAATAAGTGCTCAGTAAATACCATTCATTCATTCAATCGTATTGAGCGCTTACTGTGTGCAGAGCACTGTACTAAGCGCTTGGGAAGTACAAGTTGGCAACAGAGACGGTCCCTACCCAACAGCGGGCTCATAGTCTAGAAGGGGGAGACAGGGAACAAAACAAAACATATTAACAAAATAAAATAAATAGAATAAATATGTACAAATAAAATAGAGTAATAAATATTAAGAGCTTACTACGAGCCAAGCACTACGGTGGATACAAGCAAATTAGGTTGGAACAGGCTGTCATTCAATCATATTTATTGAGTGCTTACTGTGTGCAGAGCACTGAACTAAGCGCTTGGGAAGTACAAGTGGGCAACATATAGAGACGGTCCCTACCCGACAACGGGCTCACAGTCTAGAAGGGGGAGACAGACAACAAAACAAAACATGTAGACAGGTGTCATAATCGTCCTGTGTGGGGCTCACAGTCTCAACCCCCACTTTACAAGATGAAGCAACTGAGGCAGAGAAGTGACTTGCCTAAGGTCACACAGCAGACTAGAGTGACCTTGGGCGTTGACTCCTTAACCTAGGCTCCTTCCACTAGGTCATGCAGACTGTCTAAACTACGAGTTCCTTGTGGGCAGGGAACACTTCTATCAACTCGACTGTATCGTTCCATCCCAGACACCCAGTCCTAGTTACCCGGTAAACACTCCAGTTCCATCAGCCAATTCCATTGCCAGATTGATTCCAGTTCTGAGCAGAAACATTCCCACTCTGCAACGGGCCCAGCTGTTCCATCTCCAAGGGTGCCAACCATAGATGGGAAAATAATAGTCCTGGTGCCTGTTAGGTGCTTTCAGCTCCAGTGTAGAACCAGTTCTCATCATAAGGCACCAATTCTTTGTGTTTGGCTAGCTTGACTGTGTCCACCTGATTGATTCCTTTGACCCTCCAGGAGTCCCTCTTCCTAGGATGGCCAACCCCACCAGTCTTGGTCCCATAGCAGGTGAGCACTCGGTTTTCCCCACTTCTCCAGACTCACCCTCTAGTACCAGGATTCTCCCTTATGCTTTCCTTCTATCAATTTACAGAGGCTGGCAGAGGTTATCTGCTCTCTCGGTTGCCTCAGAGGCACTCCCTTTGATAGTTCACAGCTGAGGCTTCCAGAGCCAAACACGGAAATTCCAGAGTACCACACAGGGACAATTCCCTCCTCTGTTATGGGCCTCTGGGAGATCAGGGAAGTCGCCAAGGGCAGACCTTGGCCCATAATATCTATTTATTGATTTTTTTTTTTCAATGAAGCACGCCAGAAGTGTTACTGGGAATGCTTCCAGATTGGGTAAGAGACATGCCAAGATCTAATTTTCAGTTGGAAAAATAAAGCTTTTTTTCCCCCTCTCTCTGCCTGTGGCAATCCCAACCAGGGACAAATAGGCTGTGCTTAACAGGGCTCCTCAAGTTCCCCGAGGAGGGCAAAGGAGTGTGAGAAATGTGGGAGTGTTCAGTTTTTGAAGTCCAAAGTGAACGTATTTTTTAAGTTCTGTGTCTAGAGAAGCATTGAGATAAGTGCCTTGGTTCCTAGGAAATAACAGAATGAGATGCCCCTTTAGCACCCAAGAGGAGCAGTGGCAGCAGCAGCAGTAGTAGTAGTATTTATTAAATACAAAGGATCCAGGTTTTAATCCCACCTCTGCCAATTGCTTGCTGTGTGACCATGGACAAGTCACTTAAAAAAAAATGGTATTTGTTAAGCGCTTGCTATCTGTCAGGCCCTGAACTAAGCGCTGGAGTAGATACAAGGAATAGATACAAGGTTAGACATAGCTGATGTCCTGCATAGGGCAAACAGTATTAATCCCCATTTTGCAGAGGAGGTAACTGAGGCACGGAGAAGTTGTGACTTGTCCAAGGCCACACAACAGATGAGCAGCAGAGTTGGGATTAGAACCTTCTTCTCTGTGCCTCAGTTTCCTTATTTGCAAAATGGGGATTCAGTATCTGTTCCCCCTCCTATTTAAACTATGAGACCCATGTGGAGTAAAGACTGTGTCTAACGTGATTAACTTGTATCTACCTCAGTGCTTAGAACAGCGCCTGACACACACTAAGCACTTAACAATTGCCATTATTATTAAGCAAGTACAGTGTGAAGGGCATTGCCACATTGACACTTTGTTGTGACTACCTTAGCCATAAATGGATCCTGCCAATGAAAAATTTCACACAGAACTGAAAATATAATACATTACCATTATTATCATTTTATGGTATTTAAGTGCTTTCTATGTATCAAATACAGTTCTGAGTGCTGAGGTAGATACAGTTTAATCAGGTTGGACACAGTCCCTGTCCCACTTGAGGGTCACAGTCTAAGTAAGAGGGAGAACAGGTATTAAATTCCCATTTTACAGTGGAGAAAATGGAGGAACAGAGAAGCTAAGTGACTTGACCAAGGTCACACAGCAGGCAAGAGAAGCAGCATGGCTCAGTGGAAAGAGCCCGGGCTTTGGAGTCAGCAGTCATGGGTTCAAATCCTGGCTCCACCACTTGTCATCTGAGTGACTTTGGGCAAGTCACTTAACTTCTCTGTGCTTCAGTTACCTCATCTGTAAAATGGGGATTAAGACTGTGAGCCCCACGTGGGACAACCTGAACACCTTATAACCTTCCCAGTGCTTAGAACAGTGCTTTGCACATAGTAAGCGCTTAATAAATGCCATCATTATTATTATTAAGTGGCTGAACCAATAGAACCCATTAGATAGTATTAGAACCCAGGTCCTCTGACACCCAGACCCAGGCTATATCCACTAGGCCATGTTGCATCTCATCCCTGTTTGCCTATTTTTGTGTTGGATTCCTTGCTTCTGTGGGAAGACAACTGTCAGGGAAGACAGAGTGTACATTCCTTCAGGGCATAGATTATATCTACTAATTCTGTTATACTCTCCCAAATGCTTAGTACATTCATTCAATCGTATTTGAGTGCTTACTGTGTGCAGAGCACTGTACTAAGTGCTTAGTAATTATAGTACTTGTTAAGTACTTACTATGTGCCAAGCACTGTTCTAAGCGCTGGGGGTAGATACAAGGTAGTCAAGTTAGACGTAGTCCCTATCCAATATAGGGCTCACACTCTTAATCCTCATTTTACAGATGAGGCCCAGAGAAGTGAAGTGACTTGTCCAAGATCACACAGCAGACATGTGGCGGGAGGGAGTTCCAAGCCAGAAGAACAGCGTGAGCAAGGGGATAGAAGCAGAACCAAGAGCACGTTACAGTTGTAAGCTTGGCTTGGAAGGAATAAGGACAGTGCTAAAGCACAATATGTCCAAGACTGAGCTCCTTATCTTCCCTCCCAAACCCTGTTCTCTCTCCCTGACTTTCCTGTCACTATAGATGGCACTACCATCCTTCCCGTCTCACAAAACCACAACCTTGGCGTCATCCTTCATCATCATCAATCGTATTTATTGAGCGCTTACTATGTGCAGAGCACTGTACTAAGCGCTTGGGTAGTACAAATTGGCAACATATAGAGACAGTCCCTACCCAACAGTGGGCTCACAGTCTAAAAGGGGCTCACAGTCTAAAAGTCCTTGACTCCTCTCTCTCATTCACCCTGTACATCCAATCCATCATCAAAACCTGCCAGTCTCACCTCCACAACATCGCCAAGATCCACCCTTTCCTCTCCATCCAAACCACTAACTTGCTGGTTCAATCTCTCAATCTCAGAGCACTGTATTAAGCACTTGGAAAGTACAATTCGGCAACAGATAGAGACAATCCCTACCCATCAACAGGCTCACAGTCTAGAAAGTGGGAGACAGACAACAAAACAAGTAGACAGGCATCAATAGCATTAAAATAAATAAATAGAATTATAGATATATACACATCATTAATAAAACAAATAGAATAATGAATATGTACATATATACACAATTGCTATGGGGCGGGGAGGGGGGTAGAGCAGAGGGAGGGAGTAGGGGTGAAGGGGAGGGGAGGAGAAGCAGAGGTAAAGGGGGACTCAGTCTGGGAAGGCCTCCTGGAGGAGGTGAGCTTTCAGTAGGGCTTTGAAGGGGGGAAGTGTGCTAGTTTGGTGGTTGTGAGGAGTAGAGCATTCCAGACCAGAGTTAGGATGTGGGCCAGGGGTTGACAGCGGGTCAGGCAAGGACGAGGCCCAGTGAGGAGGTTAGCAGCAGAGGGGGGGAGTGTGTGGGCTGGGCTATAGAAGGAGAGAAGGGAGGTGAAGTACAAGGGGATGAGGTGATGGAGAGCCTTGAAGCCGAGAGTGAGGAGTTTTTGCTTGATTCATGGGTTGACAGGAAGCCACTGGAGATTTTTGAGGAGGGGAATGACATGCTCAGAGTGTTTCTGTGCAAAAATAATCCGGGCAGCACAGTGAAGTGTAGTTGTGTTTTATATATATATATATATATATATATATATATATATATATATAAATATATATATATATATAAATATATATAGTTATATATAATGAAGTTGTACTATTGTTCATACCTGGGAATACTTTTTCAATGAAAGCCTCAGTTTGTCCACTTTTATGGGATACCTGAAAAATTTGGTTGACAAAACTAAAACAAATGTTTTTCACATGTAGAACCACTTTGGGGTGCGGTTGCTGAATAACTTCCTCTCGTCTCTGCTAATCCATGACTGTGATACACCAACAAACAGATTTTCACCA
This sequence comes from Tachyglossus aculeatus, assembly GCF_015852505.1. Lineage (NCBI taxonomy): Eukaryota > Metazoa > Chordata > Mammalia > Monotremata > Tachyglossidae > Tachyglossus > Tachyglossus aculeatus. The sequence goes on from NC_052069.1 coordinate 91,361,141, forward strand.
ACATTCACTTATTCACATCACTGTTTTCCACCACCACTTTCCACTTCAGCATTATCTCATCAGTCAGAGATGCAGTACTCGTATGAGAGAAAATTTTTTTTCACATTATTATTCCTATTATTATTATTATTACTTTGTTGAATGCTTACTGTGTGTCAAACACTATTCTAAGCTTTGGAATAGGTACAGGTTATCAGGTTGGACTCAGTCCCTGTCCCACTTGGGGCTCACGGTCAAAGGAAAAGGGAGAAAAGGTATTTGATCCCATTTTACAATGAGGAAACTGAGGTAAAGGGAAGTTAAGTGACTTTCCCAAGGTCACATGTCAAACATTTGGCAGAGCTGGGATTAGATTCACTTCACTGTCACTGTATTGACTCATTATCTTTACTCTTGGCAGTAGCACAGAAGAGTAGCGTGCATGAACTCTGGGCTCCCAAACATTATATCTAAACAATGCACAGCCTGTCATTTCTTATTACTGAGAGTTTCCATTAGATTAGAGAAAATGCCCCACTCTTACTTCTCCAGAATTACTTGCTGACATAAATGAATCTGAATCAGTTTGATATGCTTAGGCTAGTCTGTCCTTCGGGAGCCTGACAGAGTGTGGCATCAGCATAGAATTCAGTCCAAACTGAAGAGCCGAACAGCTACTCTCTGGTGAGCTGAATTAGGGTAACTCTATATAGGGAGGGGAGAAGAAATGTGTAAAAGGCCGATGAAGCAAAAGCTCAGGTGAGATAGCATAGCAGTGGAGAGTTAGATGACAACAGCAGCGGACTAATTAGCCTGGCCTGCAACAATCAGGATTCAGGTGATGTCTTGTGGCAGGGACTGTGACAAGAGGAATGAAAAAGACACTGAGGATGGTGGGTAACAAACAAAAATACAGCTAGGAGCAATCCTTACATGCACATGATGGGGAGGAGATAGTTGGTCATTTCCTAGTCTTGTCAGCCACAGCATCTACATCAATTAAAAATACCGTCTTTAGTAGTAGCATCTTAGAATCAGACCTATGGCGACTACTCTTTTCAATACAGCTCCTGAAATACCAGCCTAACAACATAAAGATCAGCTTTACCAGTGTGAGCTCTTGCGAGTAGGGAATGTCCAACTCTGTTGTACTTTCCCAAAAGCTTAGTACAGTGCTCTGCATACTGTAAGCATTCGATAAATACCATTGATTGATTGACTCAACTTTCAATATAAAAAGTACATGTTTTCTGAAGCCAGATACCACAATATCTAGTTTTTCTTTCAAGTATACAAATGAGATTCACTTTATTACCTACGATTAGGGGAAACGTGTTTATTAAAACTGGTTCTCTTTCCCTAGGAGGTTCCTGAAAATTGCCTATTGGTGGATAGAAACCTGAAATTTGTTTTAGCGTCTCAAATATAAAGCAGAGATTTTATACACTAAGCAATGAACAGGCGAATTGATGATGGATAAATGGATGTGTGGATGGTTGGCTAATACTGCTTGAGAGTTTCTACATCCAAGTGAGCCCAGGTTTCCTAAAACAGTGTAGAAGCAATGTCCTTAATAGCACAACAGGAAGGAAGTATTTATCCATGTCAACTCTGTAGGAAAACTCATTATATTGTAGGCCCAGAACCTACATCAGATTCTTTCAAGAAATGACCCAATAAACCAGACAGAGTGCCGGAAAACAGAATATAGGAATTGGATTTCAATGTCCCCACCATTCCCCTGCACAGTAACTGGTCTTTTTGCTAGTGCACTTGAATAACCATTTTTCATAGGCTTTACTGTACCATGAAGTTATGATTAATATTATGGCTCATGTACAGAGGGTTGAAAGACCACATTCATTTTCAAAGTCACGTTGCATTGATTAGAATTCACTGCAGGTTATTCAAATAACGATCCTCTCTTTTCCCAAGAGAATCTCTGTCTGATTTTTCTTTATCCTCATTAAAGATCCCAGGTGCAGACAAAGCTTTACATACTTCTAATTTGCATTATCCTTGGAAAGGAGGCGATTCACATGCCTTCAGTGTAAAGCACTTGTTTTTTGTAGCTTGCTCTCTTTCCTATCAGTCTATTTAAATAAATCAAGAAACGTAGCTTTTATAAACATCCCTGACAATAGAAAATGCCAAATTTTATTATGCTTGGTAATGAGGGGGTAGATCCTGAAATATCAGTTATAATTCAGGTAAAGTGAAGCATTTTTGATCAGTCTTTGTTTATAGCTTATTCAAAACACAATGCTGGTTTTAATTGTTGGGGAAATTATTTTTTAGAGCAAAGATCCTGGTATGACACTCTTCCTAAACACAAAGAAAGAAAAAAAACCACAGTGTCCATCATCAAATTGTCACAGCTAAATGGCATTTACTGTGAAAACTCAATATTTTTGTCTAATTAGGAATAATTCTGCAGAAAAAAAACTGCTCCAATATTGTTCTAGCTGAAACAATTTCCCAAACACCCTCCCTGAGATAGAATTATGCATTAAAAAATCTATATTGTGTTGGCGTAAGGTGTGAGCTTCTACACAGTGACAAAGTAGGCTGCCTTTGTACTATTTTTACCTTAAGTTTTTATGTAATGAGTTTAGCTCAAATCATACTGACAGCACTGTTGACATTTCATTGAGTTTCCATTTCTCAAGAGAGGAGAAATTTTAGCTAATTAAATAATGTTAGAATGTCTCAGAAATTACAAAGGCAATATGAAACCACAAAGCGGTCATACCATATTTGTTAAGATAATTTGTGTAGTCCTAAGCCTTTATTATGCATACATCATTCTTCTAAAATCTTTAAAGTTCTCAGAGGCTCAGTGAACCCATATACATTAAAAAAGCATTTCAAAAGATAAATATATGTATACATATTTTACAATGTCTCCCCATTCCCCTCTCTTCTTAGATAATATTGGTAAGTTTGAGTGGGAATCTCACTGACAACCACTTTTCCCAACAGAACTGCGTTGTTTAGCTAAAATTTCTTCCCTTTTTATCTTCCCCTTTTGCTTTGCTATCTGAAACTAGAAAGAGTATTATAGAAAAACCAGGATGAGGACCTGCAATGCCACCACTGGCTACATGAAGGTTTGTTGTTTGCTAATCTATGACTTTTTTATTTATGTTATTTGTTAAGTGCTCACGATGTGCCAGGGAGTGTACTAAGTGCTGTAGGGCTGGAAGGGGGAAAGAATAAAAGGAGCAAGACAGGGCATCACAGAAGGGAGTGGGAGAAGAGGAAAGGGGGGATTAGTAAAGGAAGGCCTCTTGGAGGAGATGTGCCTTCAATTATGCTTTGAAGGGGAGAGAGTAATTGTCCATTGGATTTAAGGAAGAAGCCTGTTCCAGGACAGAGGCAGTATGTGGGTGAAGGTTCGGTGGTGAGAGATGAGATCAAGGCACAGTGAGAAGATTAGCAGTAGAGGAGTGAAGAGTGCAGGCTGGGTTGCAGTAGAAGAGTAGTGAGGTGAGATAGGAGGGGGCAAGGTTATGTAGTGCTTTAAAGCCAATGGTGAGAAGTTTTTGTTTGATGTGGAGGTGGGTGGGCAACCATTGGAGTTTTCTGAGGAGTGGGGAGACATGTCCTGAACTTTTTTATAGAAAAATGATTCAAGCAGGAGAACGAAGTATGGACTGCAGCAGGGAGAGACAGGAGGCTGAGAGGTCAGCCAGGTGGCTGATGTAGTCATCCAGGCAGGATAGGATGAATGATTGCATAAACAAGGTAGCGGTTTGGATGGAGAGGAAAGGGCAGATTTTAGCGGTGTTGTGAAGGTGGGACCGACAGTGGGACCTCTCTATGATGAATGGCTTTTGGCCAATTGTCATTTTGGGGATTAATCCAATTAAGACATTGGTTTAATCCTGCACTCCCACTCTCTTTTCTGATTGGTTCACCCAGGAATTCATTCATTCATTCATTCAATCGTATTTATTGAGCGCTTACTGTGTGCAGAGCACCTTACTAAGTGCTTGGGAAATACAAGTTGGCAACATATAGAGACGGTCCCTACCCAACAGTGGGCTCACTGTCTAGAAGGGGAAGACAGAGAACAAAACAAAACATATTAACAAAATAAAATAAATGGAATAAATATGTACAAATACAAAATAGAGTAATAAATGCATACAAAGATATATACATATATACAGGTGCTGTGGGGAGGAGAAGGAGGTAAAGTGGGGGGATGGGGAGGAGGGGGCTCAGTCTGGGAAGGCCTCCTGGAGGAGGTGAGCTCTCAGTAGGGCCTTGAAGGGAGGAAGAAAGCTGGCTTGGTGGATGTGGGGAGGGAGGGCATTCCAGGCCAGGGCGATGACGTGGGCCGGGGGTCGACAGCGGGACAGGCAAGAATAAGGCACAGTGAGGAGATTAGCAGCAGAGGAGCGGAGGGTGCGGGCTGGGCTGTAGAATGAGAGAAGGGAGGTGTGGTAGGAGGGGGCGAGGTGATGGACAGCCTTGAAGCCGGTGATGCCCCTCAGGTCAAGGGATGGAGGAGATGCAATGAAGAAGGTGGGCAAAGGGTCCTCATTTCAGGATGCCAGCAACTGCTTCTCTGCTGTACATTCTTACAGAGTCCCCATGCCACTCAAACTCAAACTGCCAGCCACGCTTCCTCCCTCCAACATACAAACCAGGACCCTAATTCCCAGTCTATCCTCTATCATACTCAGCACTCACAGTATCTTCCTTCTCCTGACATTACACTCACTCATGGTCACTAGACTGTAAGCTCACTGTGGACAGGGGATGTGCCTGTGTACTGTTATATTGTACTCTCCCAAGCAGTACAGTGTTCTTCATAGAGTAAAAACTCAATAGATATGATTGACTGACTGACTCAGGCTTCCAGCTCCTCCTCTGGAGAAGTGAGTTAGATGTGGCCCTGTGCTGGAGACACCTGTCTATATGTTTTGTTGTCTGTCTCCCTCTTCTAGACTGTCAACCCGTTGTTGGGTAGGGACCTTTTCTATATGTTGCTGACTTGTACTTCCCAAGAGTTTAGTACAGTGCTCTGCACACAGTAAGCGCTCAATAAATACGATTGATTGAATGAATGGATTGAATGAATGAATGGAGAGAGCAACAGCCTGTAACACCTTTCTCCTCCTTCATCATTGACATCTCTTTGCTAGGGTTGCCAAGATCAAGTTTCAGAAAAGTCACCTCTACAATGATGAATTTTGAGGAATTTGCCAGTCATGAGAAGCTTTGTTTTTACCTGTATATATGTTTGTACATATTTATTACTCTATTAATTTTACTCATACATATCTATTCTATTTATTTTATTTTGTTAATATGTTTGGTTTTGTTCTCTGTCTCCCCCTTCTAGACTGTGAGTCCACTGTTGGGTAGGGACTGTCTCTATATGTTGCCAACTTGTACTTCCCACACACTTAGTACAGTGCTCTGCACACAGTAAGCGCTCAATAAATACCATTGATTGATTTGTTCAAAAGTCAGATTAGCTTCATGGTACCTAGGATGTGGTTGGCCTCTTTGACTTCAATCATAATACCTAGGGACGTGACATCTTTCATCCCAAATTTTCTCCTCTAGTTACCTAATTTTCCCTCTCATAACCCATTTTCAAACTTCTCAGACTTTCATTCATCCATGCTTGAAGAAATGGCTATGACAATGTGAAAAGTTTCAAAGAGCAGAACCAACTCTCCAATTAAGATTCTAAGGCTACCAACATTTGTTTCCAGTCAGGCTTCCCCTAAATGTTCATTTACTGTAGTTTAATTCTGTCCATTGATTGGATGGCATTGGATTGATAACAGAAAGGTTCTTGACTGTTGCCTTGTCATTCCTATTTAAGAAAAGGGCTAGAGAAAGTGATTATTGGTCTTTCAGAATTTATAAGGGAACAACCTGAGAGGCTTCATTCCAGCAACATAGAAATTCCTAGCCTCCATAGCATACTTTTGTATTGAAATCCATTTGATCTCCACAACCTGAGTTAATTGCATTTCTTCATTATTCCAAAAAAAATCCCAAAATGCACAGTCCTCCCTATGTTTTTAGAGAAGATGTTTCTCAGTTTGTTAGTATTTCCCTGAATTTTCTTTTTGTTAGAGCACCTGGACAACTTAATCACTTCTTGTTGGTTTATGCAGATAAGGAATGGATTCCATTCCCCTAATTTTTTTACTATAAAGGTGAATTGAAGGATTCAGGCGGTAAAGGTTTGGCTCCTGCATTCATGATTGGAAAGGTCAATCCTATGAATTTGCCATTAAAAAATATCATCCTCTTTCACTTACAGGGGTCATTCCAGTTCAGATTCACAGAAAACCAGAGTTTAACCAGAACAAGGCACCAGAAACAGTGCTAAAGTTTCTGGGTGCAGCTGAAACTAGAGGGAATGGATCCTGGGGGGTGTTTTATTTTACTTGTGTGTATGTCCAAGAGTGGACAACATAGAGAAGTGGGTGGGGAAGCCCCAGAGAGATTTATTTTCTCTTTAAGCTTCAGGGAGCCCAAGGGATTTCATTGACAGTAATTAAGCCCTCTGTAGGATCATGAGCTTGGTGGGCTTGGCAAACTTTTGTTCTTAAAAGGAAAGCTTGCTTGCCAGGAGAGTTTTTCCCAAGCTCTCATTTTATTGTGGTTTCCAGCAGGGGATATTGTTTCAAGGGAAATGATCAAAGCAAAAGACATTTCTTCTGGGACTTATTTTACATAGATTAGATCTCATTATGCAACTTGCTCTTTAGTCTATATTCTTTTTATAAGCTCTTGGCTGTATGAATGAATTCAACACAGTAACGTGTGAATTTATTGCATTTTGAATACGCTTTTTGAGTCAGAAGTAACACTAGGGAAAGCAAAGTGGAATACTTTGAGCTTTTCTTACCAGAGGTGAGTTTCAGGCGGCAGGGCTTCCACTGCAACCTTCTATTAGGTTGTTACATGAGGCCAAAATATCCAAGATCTCCTCAGACTTGGTATTGTTTCATGTTTCACATCTTAAGTGATTCATGTATTCAGAATATTGGTGTCTTTTGGCTTTCCATTTATTCAGCATATTGCTCTGTTTTGACTTTCTTAGCTGTAGTTTTCTCATTAGTTCAGAGGTAGGCAGGTGTGTTAAACAGTTTGAGGATTGTCAGCTACCTTAATACAGATTTTTCATCATCTAGAATCTGGAGAACTCAGAATGTTGGACAACATCCAGCAGTTGGTGAAAAGGATGAGACCCTGGTGTAAGTTAGGACAAATAACCCATTCAACCCAATTCTGAAAAATTGCAATTCTGAGTAGTCTTCAATCAGTAATGTATCTAAATTCCTTACGTGGCAATAGGGTTAAGCTTTAGAGACTGGTACAAATCAAGATTTAAACGATTAAAACCTTACTTCTGAGGACTGAATAAAGTACTGCTGCCTAGGAAAGTGATATATTTTGGATCAAATTAAAAATTTGAATTATGAGTTGAAAAGTAGTTTGAAATACAAGTACAATATATTTAATGAAGATCAATTACAGAGTATAGTTGTGTTCCTTTGAATGCAGCCGTATATGTATTTTTATATCTGCTCATATATTTTCTTCTGTGATATCACCTGTTTCGTAATTAAAATTGCAGACATGAGATAAGATATTGACTTTTTTTTTGATCTGGAGACGTTACATAGATGTGGAGTCTAGGTAAGTTATAAGTTAAATTGTCCTGCTCTTTCTAGCCATTTTATCCATCATTTGGTCTCCAGAGGTAAGATTTCCTTCAGTGGAGAGAAAGTACCTTGCCATTTCAGTTTCCAGGCTATCTGCTGTGCATTTAATGAAGAACTAATTTATAATAGTGTTTCCAGGGTCTGTGCCTTGAAGCATTTTTACAGCTCTCTCCTGTGCCATCCATGTTTTGCATACTTGTATAATCAAGTGAAAGGAGAAATCTTAAGGAAGGAAATATTTGTCAGGTAAATAAGTTAATCACAACTCAGATGGTATTTATTCTGATCAATGAAAGGCAAATTCCCAGTTGAAATGGCTGATTCAGCTTTAGAATTTTGAGCATAATTAAACTAGCTAGGAAGCTATTATCATGAAAACAGAGAACATGGAATTTTTTGTCTTGAGTCAGAATTCACTTCAAGCTTTCTTTAAAATGCAGTTTCAGATTGAGTAATCTAAATGCATATATAAAGTAAGAAATTTGTTTACCTTTTTTCTGAGAGTCTGCCTTTATACCTAACGAAAGCAATAGAGTTTTCTTTTAACGAGGGGTCGATAGGGTTGTATGAGAGGGAGCGTACATATGTATAATATGTACAATACGTATAATATAACAAGCAAAATTAACTTATTTAGACGATTTCTGGACCTAAGAGCTCCAGAGGATCCAATTTCTAATTCTTCGTCCTTATTTTCATTTGAAATCCTTATGGTGACAAAATAATCTTATACAGTCTCATTTAGTTCTGCTCTGAATTAATATTTGTCCAGATAACTCTTACATACTCTGTAATGAATATCCTGTCTGCACTGTAAAATAAATTTCCAAAGTCTTTGGTATTTATTGTGTGCTAATTCTTTATTGCTGTAATAATTTCTATTGAATTTCCACTTCATGATTATATTTATAGCTGTCACAATCTAAACACACATAAGATACATTTTCTCGATGTCGTTTGAGCTTAGATCATTTTCAATTTTAAAAATATACTTTGCAAATTGTGAAAATAGTTCAAAAGAAATCACAGAGTGAAAACTGGTTTTTCTTCCATCTCATGAGGTTATGCCATTTCTTTTTGCTTGTTTAGATTTATGGCTACTTTTCCTTTGGCTCATTTGCACTTAGACATTAATGTTGGGGCTTTTTTAAAGCTTGCTCCTCATCACACACTTCCTATTTTATTAAATGCTGCATGTAAAAATGCTGTAGGTAAATAATTTTTCAAAACGTCTCAGCATTTGACAAAACTCAAAGAATGCCAATTTGCCATTTCTGAAACAGAGGCAGGAGTGTCTAGCTCTGAGTTGTTTTGAAGCAGAGGTCCCAACCACTGCTAGGGCAAGGTAGAGTTTTTCGATCTGGTGCTCAACTAACCTGCGGTCAATATTTCTGGAAAAGGGGTTATTCTGCCCAGAAATGTTTTTTCAGACACTGTGATGGAGGTATATTCTCTACTGAGTGGACCCGAATAACTTTTTCCATTACTGGCACACAAAGACCCTGGATGACAGACCTGCAATGCAGCTAATTTCGCCCACCTTGAGCCCCGGGATGGCTTAATCAGTAAGCAGGCTCGGTTTTCCTATTCACAGCTCTACATAGCCATAGGGGAAATAATTGTGGATTGTGTTTTTAGCTGGTCTGCAAAGGCATTTTCAGCCTGCAGGAAAACAACAGCCTTTCAGTTAGTAGAATACACATTCCACTGCACTTCTAAAAGGTATAGAACCCTAGCACTAGGAGGGACCTTGGGAGATTAAATGCTTGGCCTCTTGCCTCGGGGCAGGTGGATTGACTAAACCTCCTAGGACAGAGGGATGTCTTCTACTCTTGGTTTAACAATTCCAAGAATCAAGACTCCACATCTTCTCCTCCCCCTGCCCCCCTACTAATGACCTATTGCAAGGTTTTATCACTTTGTCAACAAGCACTTTTTCTTAACTAACCTATCCCTTAGCATCTCTTTTCAAGGCTAAACTAGTCAAATTTCTCTATCCTTTTATTGTAGGATGTATATCCATTTATTTTCTTTCCTCTATTCCTTTTTTTCTCTCTCTTTGGGGTTCTCTTCAATTTTTTCATATCATTCTAAAATTGCAGTGATCAAAAGGGGGATAAAATTCAATGGACTCTCACTGTTTTCCCTTCCACACACACCATCTTCTCTCAGCCACCAGCTCATTGACCAAATAAAGCATTAAATTCGCGACTTCAGCCTTCTCATTCCGTTGTTCTTATGCTACTGGCTGTTTTTATTTTCTACTTACATACCATCCATGGATGCTTGTGTATGTACTTAGATGAGAATATGTCTCTTTACTGGTATGGCTGTCTGTTGGTTTGAGAGTGTTTATATTTCCCTGTGAGCTGCATATATGTTGGTGTGCATGTGTGGATACTGTATGCATGCTATGTGAGGATAAATGATGTGGGTTTTAGTCCTTCCTGTCTGGCTTCTTGCTGCTGAGAATTACTACTGTTGGTTTATTTTTCTCTCATGGGGAGGCATCCAGGAGCAGGTTTTGAGGGGAGTTGGGGTCTAGATCTCCTTCCGCCTCCCCTAGAGGTAACTTCTCCAAGCCTCAGTTACATCAACTGTAAAATGGGGATTATGACTGTGAGCCCCACGTGGGACAATCTGATCACCTTGAAACCTCCCCAGAATTTAGAATAGTGCTTTGCATATAAGAGAGCAGGCTTAGGAGTCAGAGATCGTGGGTTCTAATCTCAGCTCTGCCACTTATCAGCTGTGTGACTTTGGGTAAATCACTTAATTTCTCTGTGCCTGTTACCGCATCTGGAAAATGGGGATTAAGACTGTGAGACTCATGTGGTACAACCTGATGACCTTGTATCTCCTCCAGCGCTTAGAACAGTGCTTGACACATAGTAAATGCTTAATACCAAAATTATTATTATTATTATTATTATTATTATCATCATTATTATTAAGCACTTAATAAATGCCATTATAATCATGATCTGTTCCATGGGATTCCAAAGGCCCATCCTTCCTTTCTAGAGATGGAAGATGTTGATTCCCTGAATTTTGAAATAATAAACTGATTTATACAAAAGATAAAATTGTAGGTGGCCTTAGGCAGAAGTGGCCTAGGCAGTGCCTTAGGGCCGAGCTTTCAGAGAACCATGTGAAAGTTGATTTGTTTGAGAAGATCCTTGGGTGTGGAAAGACCAAAAACCCACTCTTCTCATAGAACTAGGTGAAAATATTTTTAAAGTGTCACCCTATTTACATGGTTCCCTACTGCTCGTTCCCCTTCTCTCCTGGATCATCCATTAGACTCTTTTTCTCTTGGATTTACTTACCTTATTTAGCATCCCAATTAATATTATGGAATTTATTAAGTGCCTGCTGGGGACCAAGCACATTGGTAAATATTGTGGTGATTACGAGATAACCAGGTTAAACACAGTCCCTGCACCACGTGCAGCTCACAATCTCTATTCAGGGAGGTTGGGAAATGGGAATCCATTAAAAATTGATAATTTCTATTCTGAGAAGCAGAATCTCAAAGCTATTCTCAATCTTGTATTGAGGAGCATTCATTCATTCAATCGTATTTATTGAGTGCTTACTGTGTGGAGGGCACTGTACTAAGCATTTGGAAAGTACAATTCAGCAACAAATAGAGACAATCCCTACCCAACAACGGGCTCATAGTCTAGAAGGGGGGAGACAGACCCAAAGTGACATATGGAAATAGACCAGACTTGGGGGTCAAAGGACCTGGCTCCTAATCCTGGTTCCACCACTTGCCTTTCATATAATAATAATAATGGTATTTGTTAAGCGCTTACTATGTCCAAAGCACTGTTCTAAGCACTGGGGGGATACAAGGTGATCAGGTTGTCCCACGTGGGGCTCACAGTCTTAATCCCAATTTTACAGATGAGGGAACTGAGGCCCAGAGAAGTGAAGTGACTTCCCCAAAGTCACACAGCTGATAATTGGCGGAGCCGGGATTTGAACCCCTGACCTCTGACTCCAGAGCCCAGGCTCTTTCCATTGAGCCAAGCTATATGACCTTAGGCAAGCAACAACTTCTCTGTTCATCAATTTCCACATCAGTAAAATATGGATTAAACATCTCTCCTCCCAACCACTTAAACTGTGAGACTTGGGTAAAACCCGTACCCTGTCTGACCTGATTACCTTGTATCTACCCCAACACTTTCATTCATTCAATCTGTATTTATTGAGTTCTTACTGTGTGCAGAGCACTGTACTAAGCACTTAGTACAAAGTAAACACTTAACAAATATATTTTGCACAAAGTAAGCACTCAAAAAATCTGATTGATTATTATTATCAGACTGCTATCCCTTACATTCTCTTGAAAAGGAATGCTCTCAAAGTTGGTATGACTATTAATTTTGTTTCATTTAAATGTTGCAAATATTGTATCTTAGTACTGATTTTAACTGTCTGAAGCGGTTTGCAGATAAGCTCACTGTGGGGAGGAAGTGTGTCTCCCAACTCTGTTATATTGTATTCTCCCAAGCACTTAGTACAGTGCTCTGCATATAGTAAGCACTCAATAAATATGATTGAATGAACGAATGAATGAAATATGAGGTTACTGGTGATGAGATGTTCTCATTTGGTCTGAGTACGGCTGAAAGACTCCAGCCATGTCACCATGAACTCTTCCATCCTCTAGTCATGTCCCAATTGTCTCTTGTTGTACAATAATAATAATGATGATAATAATAATAATAATGTCGTTTATTAAGCACTTACTATGTGCAAAGCACTGTTCTAAGTGCTGGGAAGGTTACAAGGTGATCAGGTTGTCCCACGGTGGGCTCACAGTCTTAATCCCCATTTTACAGAGAGGTAACTGAGGCCCAGAGAAGTCAAGTGAGTTGCCCAAAGTCACACAGCTGACAAGTGGTGGAGCCAGGATTAGAACCCATGACCTCTGACTCCAAAACCCATGCTCTTTCCACTGAGCCATGCTGTTTCTCTGTGCTTCTCTCTGTTAGCACTTGCTAACTGCACAGTCTGGTGTTATTTCATTTCTGTCACTTGGAGTTGTCTTTAAGGTCTTCTGTAAAACAGTCACCCATTTTTAATTACTGCATGCTTCAGTGGAAAGAGCCTGGGTTTGGAGTCAGAGGTCATGGGTTCAAATCCCGACTCTGCCAACTGTCCGCTGTGTGACTTTGGGCAAGTCACTTAACTTCTCTGGGCCTCAGTTACCTCATCTGTAAAATGGAGATGAAGACTATGAGCCCCACGTGGGACAACCTAATGACCTTGTATCCCCCCAGTGCTTAAAACAGTGCTTTGCACATAGTAAGCACTTAATAAATGCCATCATTATTATTATTATTATTGTTGTTGACTTACCTGTCTTTAGCTCCTGGTCTCCCAGCTGCCAACAGCAACATCACATCATTTGAGTTTTGCACCTTTGTTGTATATCTCTGTCCTTCTTTCTCGTGTCCCCCTCTAGATTGTAAGCTCCCTGTGCACAGGGAACCTCTCTACCAACTCTACCCAAGTGCCTAGTACACTGCTCTGTACACAATAAGTGCTCAATAAATATGAATGATTGACTAATTGATTTTCAGTTTATGTGACAGTAAGTTGTCTATTCTCCTCATGTTGAGGTCCTTCATTAAGGGCAGGGTTCCCAGATGCAAGCCAATATACAACCTGTCTTCTTCAGGCTAATTAGCAATCTAGAGTGGATTTTGTAGAATTTTAGAACTATCACTATATCCTCTTATGGCTGTGCTTCTTGACTGTGACACGAAATGTGAAGGAGACTATCCATTAGTGATAATTGACTTTCAATTTTTTTTGAATGCCCCATATGGAATATTGAAGTGGATTTGCAGGGCCAATTATTTGCTATCACAGACCCCATCACTACCTCTGCCTCTGCCTCTGCATGGGCAATACTTGAACATTTCTGGCAGGCAAAAATAATGGCATAAAATTGAAGATCATTATTAAATATGTCAATAGCATTTCCTGAGCAACTTCTGTGTGCATAGCACTGTAGAAATCAATCCATCAGTGGTATGTATTGAGCACTTTCTGTGTGCTGAGCACTTTACTATGTGCTTGGAAGACTACAATACAACAGATTTGAAGTGAGAGACACAATCTTGGCCTTTGAGGAGGTTGCAATTTAAGAAAGGCCATGATGATCTAGCCAAAAAAACACGGTTCTGGTAGTCCTGTCTTTAAAATTTCAGCTCTTTCACTTGTTTTCTATATAATCTTTGGCAATTTTCAGAACTTGGGTCTCAGTTTCCTCATCTGTAAAATAGGGTTTCAATACCTCTTCTCCCTCCTACTTAGATTGTGAGATCCACATAGGACAAGAACTATATCTGATTCTATCATCCTGTATCTTTCTCAGGATCCTCCTCTGCCTCCAACCCCCTAATTGTGGGGGTCCTTCAGAGTTCAATTTTGGGTCTCTTTCTATTCTCCATCTAAATCCACTCCCTTGGAGAATTCAATTGCTCCCATGGCTTCAACAACCATCTCTATGTGGATGATTCCCAAATCTACATCTCTAGCTCTGATCGGTCTCCCTCTCTATAATCTTCTATTTCTTCTATTCTTCAAGACATCTCCACTTGGATCTCCCACCAACCCCTCACACTTAACATGTTCAAAACTGAACTCCTTAACAATCTGCCCAAACCATGTCCTCCTCCTGATTTTCCCCATCACTGTAGTTAGCAACACCTATAATTCTATTTATTTTGATGGTATTGACAACTGTCTACTTGTTCTGTTTTGCTGTCTGTCTCCCCCTTCTAGACTGTTAGCCCATTGTTGGGTAGGGACTGTTTCTATATGTTGCCAGACTGTACTTTCCAAGCACTTAGTACAGTGCACTATACACAGTAAGAGCTCAATAAATACGATTGAATGAATGAATAAGCCTGTAAATTGGCATTATCCTTGACTCATCTCTCTCATTCAACTCCATATTCAATCAATAAATACTGTCATTTCAACATTCATGACATCACTAAAATCCACTCTTCCCTCTCCATCCAAACTGCTACCACGTTGATCTAAGCACTTAACCTATCCTGCCTTAATTACCGTATCAGCCTCCTTGCTGACCTCCCTGCCTCCTCTTTGTCTCCACTCCAGTCCACACTTTCCAAAAATGGTCAGTCCATGTTTCCCCACTCCTCAAGAACCTTCAGTGGTTGCCCATCCACCTCTGCATCAAACAGAAACTCCTTACTATTGGCTTTGAAGTATTTAATCATCTTTTATCCTCCATCCTCACCTCGCTGCTCTCCTACTACAACCCTGTCTGTATACTTGGCTCCTCTGATGCCAACGTACTCACTATAACTCGATCTTGATCATCTTGCTGCCGACTTCTCACCCACATCCTTCCTTTGGCCTGAAACACCCTTCATCTTCGTATCTGACAGACAATTAATTACTCTCCCCTCTTTCAAAGCCTTATTGAAGACACTTTTTTTTCCAAGACCATCCCTGACTAAACCTTCATTTCCTCTTTTCCCACTCCCTTCTGCATCACCCTGATTTGATCCCTTTATTCACCCTTCTCTCTTCCCCCACTTATGTACATATGTATAATTCATTCGTTTATATTAATGCCTGACTCCCCCTGTAAACCGCAAGCTCCCTGTGGACAGGGGATATGTTTACCAACTCTAAATGCTAAATATTGTTATAATGTACTCTCCCAAATGCTTAGTACAATGCTCTGCACACAGTGAGTGCTCAATAAATACAATTGTTTGATTGATCATATCAATCCTAGGGCATAGCACAGTGCTTGACACATAGTAATCATTTAACTAATACTCTAATTATTATTGTTTGAACATGTAGACTAGTTCCACTTCATGTCAAAATATTGCTATTTTGTTGTCTGTCTCCCCCTTCTAGACTGTGAGCCTGCTGTTGGGTAGGGACCGTCTCTATATGTTGCCAACTTGTACTTCCCAAGTGCTTAGTACAGTGCTCTGCACACAGGGCTCAATAAATATGATTGAATGAATGAATGCTATCTTGAGAAGAGCTTTCAAAACCAAAGCCTTCTCATTAGCTGTCAAATGAGCCCGGTTGCCAGCCTACCTATCTCTAACACTCTTTAGCACTATGTGCATGACCATAAAAGATGGAGGAAAAAATACTTTTAGTTTTAAACATCTGAAGAGTTGGAAACATTTAGTTCTCGAATTTTGGACAAGGTGATGAACCTCTTTATATTTCTGTGAGTAACTCCAACTAAAACATGGGAGTATCAGAAATGTTTACCTACTTGCTTTACAGGAATGTGGCAAGTGCAATTGAAATGATGTGTTCTATCAAAGCCGTGAGAGCTATTTCTACATTTCTCTTCCTCCAAACTTATTTAATATAAAATTCATGATTCTATATCAAAGTTCCTATTTGTGGATTTTCCTATTTTAGATCTTCAAAGAGCTGAATTTGTATTTGAGGTATCCATGTCACTCAATCTTGCTCAGTAGTATTTAGCATTTACTCTGTGCAGAGCACTGTACTATGTGCGTGAGAGAGTACAGTATAACAGTAGACATGTTCCCTTCCCAGAACCAGCTTACAGTCCAGAGGGGGAGAAAGGCTAAAATAAATAAATGCATTACGGATATGTACATAAGTGCTGTGGGGCTGAGGGACAGATGAATGTAGGATACAAATTCCAGTGGAAGAGTGTCACAGAAAGAGTTCAGAGAAGAGGAAATGAGGATTTAGTCAAGGAAGGCCTCTTAGAGGAGCTGCTCCTTCAATAAGGCTTTGAAGGTGGGGAGAGTGATCCTCTGTCAGATATGAAGAGGGAGGGCATTCCAGGATAGAGGGAGGGTGAGGAGTTGGCAGTGAGATAAACAAGATCAAGATACAGTGAGTAGGTTGGCATCTTCTAGACTGTGAGTCCGTGTTGGGTAGGGACTGTCTCTATATGTTGCCAACTTGTACTTACCAAGAGCTCAGTACAGTGCTCTGCACACAGTAAGTGCTCAATAAATATGGTTGAATGAATGAATTAGAGGAGTGAAGTGTGTTGGCTGGGTTGTAGGTGAAAGGCAGTGGGGAAAGGTAGTTGGGGGCCAGGTAATTGAGAGCTTTAAAGACAATGATAAGGACTTTCTCTTTAATATGGAAGTGACTGGGAAACCACTGGAAGTTCTTGAGCTGTGGAGAAACATGGACTAATCATTTTTGTAGAAAAATGATCTTGGCAGCAAAGTGGAGAACGGACTGTCCTTAAGGACATTACAAAGAGACAGTGGCTTGTGGGAATAATTTTCAAGGTCTGGGAAAGTTCATCCATCTCTCTATAATTGCTTCAACTCATTTGCTTTTTACCGCCTGTTCTTTCCATTTTAGATGTGGGTATGGCATATGCGTAACTTTACCTCTAGTGTGGAAATAACATGTTTAGTTGAAACAGCTGTAGTAGTTTCAGCTGGTGCTGTTACCTGGAGTTGGCACTGTTCCAAAACCTGGGTGGAAAATTAAAATTTAGATTGTTGAAAAGCAGCTCTATCATGCCTGTTTTGTGGGAGAGTGTACGGGCTGGGATTTCAGCTCCTTTTGTTTCTGAAGGAGGAGCTTTTTTAGAAGAAATGTAGATCTGGAGTTTTGGAGTGTAGAAAAATCCCTGAGGATCTTATTTAAGCGGTCCGCATCTCAGCCGACCTAGCACAAGCAATTAATAGTGAGAAGCAAACAAGTGGCTCTGGAAGTCAGGCAGATTCCCCAATAGAATTTTGTTTTTAAATAATATAATTGAAAAATTAACATTAGAGCTATTCATTATTTCTTAAACTTTTCAGGAATTCCATTTATCTTTTGAAATTAAAATACCCGTACACTTATACTATCACTCCCATTTCTCCCTTCGTTGATGAATCTGGCCTTCTAGTTCATTTACCATGAAATAACAGATTTGTGATGATGGTGCTTTTGTTCTTGGTAGTGAGAGAACTTGTTACTGAAAAAAGTAGCTACTCACCCTGAAGCAAGCACTAGCATTCCAGTTCCTGAACAGAAAGAGACAGGAGAGACCAGATGGAAGCAAACAAAAATTGTATTAATAATACATAACAAAGTGCTACCTACAAATGATGTTTCAAAAAGGGGAAACAAATAGGGGAAACAAATCATTGGATCTTAATGCATTTATCAATCTCTAATGCTTCCATCTTCAGGCAGCTCTCTTTTATTGACACAACAACACGAATTGCAGAAGTAAATTGAATCATGGACTTCGAATGTAAAAATCAATGAGAAATAATTTTGTAGCACTAAAGTGAATAGTGCAATGCAAGGTATTCATTTAATTAACCATGAGCCTTTCCACATAATGCACAATCACTGCCAGCTTTTCAGATCATAGTTGTTCCAGGAATAATGGGTTTGGGATTCATCTTTAGCAAACCTGCATTAATATTTGAAAGCATTTAAATCCATTAGTGGGTCATCTGAACACTGTAGGTCACTTTTACATTGCTAATTGAAACAATAGTAATGGGTTATAATCTACTGTCTAATAATGCCTAGAGTGTTTTACCGCTTTTATATCTGCAGATTCCAGGAAATATGTAAATTCATTGCAGAACTGTTATGAAAGTATGGAAATTTAAACTGCAAACATCAAAGTATAAAAAAACAAAAACAAAATAGTATGAATAAACTGAAGAGTTTACACTACATTTTGGTGTCAGAATAAATTCCTCGCTATAGACCTTCCAGTATTCTTTGCTTCTGCACTGTGGGCTAAGCATCTGGCAGGCACATTTTCCACGTTGCCATTAGAGAAAGTGAATATCATTAAACCAGTGAGTAAACAATCATGTCATTGTTTCCATATGCAAGCTATACATTGACTCAATCTGTTCTGCTCTGACAGGTTTGTTTTTTCCCTTCATGGATTTATGCAAGTGTTTTAATTTTCATGGGGATTTCTGAAATATACCGGTGTTTATATGGCAGCAACTGCGGGGGATTGAATAGAAATGTGAATTTAGCGTAAAACATATATGGATATATTATGCATCTACATATTTATAGGTAGGTATGGTATGCCTAGCTATCTGAGAAAGATATTTCCAAATCTTCAGTCTTTATTGAATGCCACACAAATTGATATTTAAATGTCATTTTTGCTTTTAATTAAACATGCATCTCATGCATTTTCCTGCATTCCTCATATACTTAATTATGCTCTGATTGTGCAGAAATCCAGAAAGATTCATCTCATTATACATGGGAGAAATGCTCTTGATATAGGAATTAAGTGTGTATAGGCATGTGTAGTGTGGGACCAGTGGAATGCTTTATTAGAAGCACTTTGCCAAAAGGCTCATGTGAAAATAAAGGCTAGAATGCATTTATCATATCCTCTGTTTTTAAAAGTAGCTCTTTGTTCAAGGCATGGGAGGCCAGAGCAAAAGGGTGCTCATATTGAATTTGGTACTTACTAGGTACTTTAATAATATGCAAGCGACAATTACATTTTGGATTTTAGCAATCAAAGAAAATCTCCACAAGTAGTTCAGAATGTTAAAAGCACAATGTCTAAGAGCTGCTCTTTCAAGATGGATCTAATGATAAAGAAAGGAGACATTATTGTTAGATCTTAAGCTCCTTTAGAACCAGGGACCATGTTTAATTCCCAACTCTGTATTCTTTCCTAATGCTTACTACAGTGCTCTCCACATAGTGAGTGCTTAATAAGTACTATTACTACAACATTATACTTCCTATTACCCAGGAGATGAGCAGGATATGATAGTTGAACTTTTCAACTCGGTCCAACACAGTGTGACTCCAAAGGGTTACACTGACCTGTGCAGACAGTAGTTTTACTCTGGAGTTGCATGCTTGTCTCTTGATTAGCTGGTGTGTCTCTTCAACTGATGGCAGCTACCCAAGGATGCTACTTGTTATGAGCTTCCTTTCATCCTTCCCCTTGGAAGGACTGTAGTAAGCCCCTCCCCTTCCCCCCGTACCCCATCCCCATTATGGCAGGAGGGTGGAAAAACAAGAGCTGGGAGCTCAAAATTCAGTCTAACAAGTTCTCTGCGGTAGGATTCCAAAACATAACTCCAAATTGTTATCCCTGTCTCTGCAAGGCAAATCCAGCTGACAGTTCAATGCCGAATGGCAAGTTTTCCCAAAGCATATTTGGATGAAAGAAGGTATTTTACACCCAAAAAGGATCTTTAAAAATCTGTTTCCCCCTTTAGTCTGTAAACTACTTGAGGGACAGCAACATATCCACCAACTCTATTATACTGTACTCTCTCAAGTGCTTAGTTCAGTGCTCTGCCCAAAGTGCTCAAGAAATGCCATTGATTGATGATTGACTTAACTCCATGCATACATGAATTGAACTAGGATTATGGATTTCTTATCATAATAGAAAATTTTTATGTTACATTTCTGAAAACTCTTACTTCCATCATTCTTTAATGTAGTAAAAAACATGTCTATGAAGTTTATCTCCAATCCAAGCTATACTCCTGGGCTTTATTATTTCCCAAAGACTTAAGCAGAATGTAAAGCAAGTCTATGTATGTATATGTTTGTGTAAAAAGCTTACATTTTAATTTAAAATTTGACACTTCAAATATTTAAATGAATCAAATGTGTTTAATGCAAAGTGATTAATTCCTTGGTGGGTGAGAAATTTGTGTGTCTTCTGACATATGGATAAGAATTTGGTACAAACTTCCCCCTCCCAGAGAGTTCTTAATATGCATGTACAACTCATGGAAAAAACATTCTACCTTTTTTTCTATCATTTTCTCAATATGCATGATATGGTTACTTCCCATTAAGATTTACTTGAAGTCATTTTTTTATGGTATTTCTTAAGCACTTACTAGGTGCCAGGCACTGTAGTAAATGCGGGGTAGATACATGCTAATCAGGTTGGACACAGTCCATGATCCATGTGGGATTCATAGTCTTAATCACCGTTTTATAGATGCAGTAACTGAGGCAAAGAGAAGTTAAATAATTTGTCCAAGATCATATAGCAGACAAGTGGCAGAGCTGAGATTAGAACCCAGGTCCTTTAACTCTCAGGGCTGTGCTCTTTCCTCTAGGCTATGTGGCTTCTCTAAGAAATAGAAATAGATTGCCTTTGGAATGGTATAATATTTTATCTCTCCAATGCTTACGACTACAGTGAAAATCAGTCAGTCAATTGTATTTATTTATTGAGCACTCACTATTTGCAGAGCACTGCATTAAATGCTTGGGCGAGTACAGTATAACAGACACAGTCTCTGCATACTTTAATGATCTTATAGTCTTGAGGGGAAAACAGAAATTAATATAAATCCATAAAATTACAGACACGTACATAGCTGCAGCGGGGCTTTGAGTGGGGATGAATAAAGGGAGCATGTAAAGGTGCCACAGAAGGGATTGAAAGAAAGAGAACAGAAGACTTAGGGAAGGACTCGTGGAGGAGATGTGCTTTCAATAAAGGTTTGAAGCAGGGAGGGTGATTTTCTCTCAGATATGAGGAGGGAGGGTGTTCCCAGACAGAGACAATACATGGGCAAGGGGTTGACAGCAAGATAGATGAGACTGAGGTGCAGTGAGAAGGTTAGAATTAGAGGATCGAAGTGTGAAGGCTGGGTTGTAGTAGGAGAGTAGCAAGGTGAGGTAGGAGTAGGCAAGGAGATTGAGTGCTTTAAAGCCCATGGTAAGAAGTTTCTGTGTAATGCAGAGGTGGATGGGAAACCATTGAAGATTCCTGAGGAGTGGGGAAACGTGCCTGAACGTTATTGTAGAAAAATGATCCAGGCAACACAGTGATGTATGGACTGGAGTGGGGTGAGACAGGAGGCTGGGAGTTCAGCAAGGAGGCTGATGCAGTAATCAGGTGGGATAGGATGAGTGATTGTATTAGCTTAGGAGTAATTTGGATGGAGAGGAAAGGGCAGATTTTAGTGATGTTGTGAAGGCTCAACTGACAGGATTTAGTGATGGATTGAATATGTGGGGTGAATAACAGAGGAGTTAAGGATAACACGGGCTTGTGAGTCAGAAAGGATGGTGGTGTCATCTACAGTGATGGCAAAGTCAGGAGTTCTGTTTTAGACATGTTGACTCCGAAGTTAGTTAAGTTAGTTTGAAGTTAACAAAGATACCGCTTTCTCCAAACTAAATTCACTGTCATTGGACTATGGGGGAGATATCTGTATACTGAAACCCCATTCTGGAGAGTGATTTAAGGTGTTCAAAAACAGGCTGTGGAGATTTGCCAGAACAATTTGGTTCCTAAAGACTGCATCCTGAATGATCAAGAATCAGCAAATGTGGAAAATTGGCATCAAAAATTGAAGTGAAATCATTGAGAACATCACAGACAAATTGGATCCTATCCTTCTAAATAAATCCTGGGATTAGGGAGGCAGTGTGGGAATTATTTTACAAGACCCAGCGCTAGCCATGTCCATCTTTGACTGGTTGTATGTTTGGTTCTAAACTCAGAAGAGGGTGTTGCTCTACAGGTTTAACATTATACCTACGACAAGGATACATTTATCATATGATAAGCTCCTCAGGGGAAGATATGTCATTTTTTTACTTATTTCTTCTAACCCTCTAACTGTGGGGGTCTCTCAAGGATCAGTTCTGGTTGTCTTCCATACTCTATCGACACCTTGGAGAACTCATTCACACCCATGTCTCCAACTATGTGTATGACTTCCAAGTCTAACTCTCTGGCCCTTGTCTCTCTACTTCTCTCAAATCTCACATTTTCTCTGGCCTTCAGAAAATCTCTACTTGGCTGTCCCCCCAACACTTCACCACCTCACACTTCATGTCTAAAGTAAAATGCCTCATCTTCCCACAAAAACCCTGTCTTCCCCCTTGACTTTTCTATCACTGAAGAAAAACACCACCATTCTCTCTGGCTCACAAGCCCATAACCTTGGCATTGCTCTTAGGTTATCCCTTTCGTTCAACCTACACATTCAATCTGTCAGGAAATCCTGTTGGTTCTACCTGCTCAACATTTCTATAATCCACCCTTTCCTCTCCATCCAAATTTTTACCATGCTGTTCTAGGCAATTATAATTTCCCTCCTGGACTATTACATCAGCCTCCTCACTGATCCCCATGCATCCTGTCTTTCCCCTCTCCAAACCATACTATACTCTTCTGTCCAGATCATTTTTCTGACAAATCATTCAGTCCACATATTCCCATTTGTCAGGAACTTGCAGTGATTGTCCAACCACCTCCACATAAAAAAACTGCTTTCAATTGATTTTAAATCATTTAATCAGCTCCCTCCCTCCTACTTTACCATGCTGATCTCCTAATAATAATAATGATAATGATGGCCTTTGGTAAGTGCTTATTATGTGCAAAGCACTGTTCTAAGCACTGGGGGGATACAAGGTGATCAGGTTGTCCCACATGGGACTCAGAGTTTTAATCCCGTTACAGATGATGTAACTGAGGCTCAGAGAATTTAAGTAATTTACCCAAGGTCACACAGCAGACATGTGGCAGAGCGGGGATTAGAACCCATGACCTCTAACTCCCAAGCCCGTGCTCTTTCCACTGAGCCACACTGCTTCTCTAATATAATGCAACCCCCACATTTTGCCATTCTAATGCCAACCTATTGCCTGTACCTCAATCTCGTTAAGCCCATTGCTTACATTTTGCCACATCCTCCTTCTGGCCTGGAAGTTCCCCCTACTTCAAAGCTGACAGACCACGATTCTCCCCACCTCAAAAGCCCTCCTAAAAATCACATTGCCTCCAAAGGCCTTCCCTGACTAAACCCTCATTTTCCCTCCCTCCCCTCCACTTGTACACTCAGATTTGCACCCCTTAAACACTTGATATTCACACTACCCTCAGCCCCATGGCACTTATATATATATGTGTATCCTTACACTCTGCCATTTCCCCTATTCGCAAATTATTTTAATGTCTTTCTCTCCCCAGTAGACAGTAAGCTCCTTCTGGGCAGGTATCATGTCTTCCAGCTCTATTGTATTGTGCCTTCTCAAGCTCTTAGTACAGTGCCCTTCACACAGTAAGCACTCAATAAGCAACATTAACTGATTCTCTCTGTTTCTCCGAGCACTAGTTCATAGGGTACTCTACCAAATACTATCGATCCTGATGCTGTTCAGATGTGGAGGAAACCTACTCAGTACAGCCCAACATCCAATTTAGCTAGCCTGTGGAATGCCATGACTTTGACAAAACAATTATACCTTGAAGCCTGACATGGTACTCTATTTTACTCTGTTTCACTCTCTTTGTATAGTGCTTTGCACACAGTAGTTGATCAATAAATGATTGATTGATAGTTCTTGTAATGCTAGGCATGCAATCATGTATTATGGGATATTGACCAGAGAAGCAGCGTGTCTCAGTGGAAAGATCCCGGGCTTGGGACTCAGAGGTCGTGGTTTCTAATCCCTGCTCTGCCACTTGTCAGCTGTGTGACTTTGGGCAAGTCACTTCACTTCTCTGTGCTTCAGTTCCCTCATCTGTAAAATGGGGATGAAGACTGTGAGCCCCACGTGGGACAACCTCATGACCTTGTATCTCCACCAGTGTTTAGAACAGTGCTTGGCACATAGTAAGTGCTTAACAAATACCAAAATTATTATACTGAATGAAAATACAGAATTGATTGAAGTGTAAACATGTTCCATCTTTTAAAAATTCAGTTGTCAAGAAGGCAGTATGCCATGCAACTCAGAAAAGTTTCAGAAAAATATCCTTATATGCAGTCATGTATGTTGTCAGCAACAACAGTGGTATTTATTAAATGTTTACTATGTGCCAGGCATGGTTCTAAGCGCTGAGGTAGATACAAGGTAATCAGATGTCCCTGTCCCACATATGGCTCATAGTTTTAATCCCCATTTTACAAATGAGGTAATCGGAGTACAGAGAAGTTAAGTAACTTGCCCAAGGTCACACAGCAGACAAATGATAGAGCTGGGATTAGAACCCAGGTCCTTTTGATTCCTAGGCCCATGCTCTATCCACTAGGCCACTCTGCTTCTCTAATTTTAAAAATTAATTTACATGCTCCCCATCTTCAAAACTCACTTAAATCATCTCCTCCAAGAGGCCCTCCCAGACAAAGCCCTTTACTTCCCTTATCTGCTCCCCACTTTTTGTTGATCATAAACTTGGCTGTGTACTCCTTAAACATCTTGATGCCCCAGCACCACAACAGTTATGTAAATATTCTTATAAGATACTCTTTCTCTTATTCCTAATCTATTTGAATGTCTGCCTACCCTTGATAGATTGTAAACTCCTCCTCGTGGACACAGATCTTATCTACCAACTCCTACATTTTCTCAAGTGCTTAGTACAGCACTTTGTACACAGTACATGCTCAATAAATACCACTGAGACTGAATTTTGAGGAACTGGATTGTTTAACACAACTTTGTTGTGTTAAAAAATTTCTTATTACGTGTCTCAAATGTTGATTGTGAAACCTTTGCAATATTTGGAGGTTGATCCATTTGTACTATACAAATTTTAAAATACCACTTATTTACAGCAACAGAGGTTGATTTAGTAATTTGTCATCTTACAAATCACTTACTGTCGATCAGAACTCACCATTGAAGAAATTTTAATTTCCAGAGCCTGGAAACTAGCCACCTGCTTCAAACGAAGATTTGCTCCCTCTTGTCACTAAACATTTCAGAGTTTGTTCCTTTCTTTCCTCCAGGCTATATTCATCATCTTTAGTTTCTTGTTTAGCTAAACAGTTCATGCACACTATAAGATTTTTGGAAATAAGTCCTTAATGTTAAGGCCCTTTCAAATGTTGGTTGCAGAGCTTTTCTTTTTAATCTCAACCAAAGAATCTTTGTTTGGGAAACTTGACCATTCCAACGTTGAAGGTAACCCTTAATATTCATTCATTCAATCATATTTATTGAGCGCTTACCGTGTGCAGAGCACTGTACTAAGAGCTTGGAAAGTACAAATCAGGAAAATATAGGGACAGTGCCTACCCAACAATGGGCTCATAGCCTAGAAGGGGAAGACAGACAACAAAACAAAACAAGTAGACAGGTGTCAAAATATTGGAATAGATAAATAGAATTATAGCTATATAAACATCATTAATAAAATAGAGTAATAAATATGTACACAATTATTACACAATGTAATAAATGTGTATACAAGTGCTGTGGGGAGAGGAAGGGGGTAGGTAGGGCAGAGGGAGGGAGTGGGGCAATGGGAAGGGGAGGAAGAGCAGAGAAAAAGGGGGGTCTCAGTCTGGGAAGGCCTCCTGGAGGAGGTGAGCTCTCAGTAGGGCTTTGAAGGGAGGAAGAGAGCTAGCTTGGTGGATGTGCAGAGGGAGGGCATTCCAGGCCGTGGGTAGGATGTGAGCCAGGGGTCGACGGCGGGACATACGTGAACGAGGCCATGAGGAGGTCAGCAGCAGAGGAGTAGAGTGTGTGGGCTGGGCTGCAGGAAAGAAGGGAAGTGAGGTAGGAGGGGGCAAGGTCATGGAGAGCTTTGAAGCTGATAGTGAAGAAATTTTGCTTCATGTGAAGGTTGATAGTTAACAACTGGAGATTTTTGAGGAGGGGAGTGACATGTCCAGAGCATTTCTGTGCAAACATAATCTGGGCAGCAGAGTGAAGAATACATTGAAGCGGGGAGAGATTGATCCAATCTAATACATAAATGTAACTACTGTTTAGGCTGAAATATATAAAGGAAAACATAGTTTAGAGCCATGTTTTCCTTTTCACCCATACTAATGCAAGCCCAGACAGGGATTTCCAAGCTTTCTATATAGATTTTATTAGTATACTGAGTTGGATCTCACTGCTCTCCATTGCCAGAAGATGCTAGTTAGTCTTTCCATATCAACTAATAAATCAGTTAGTTAATCATATTTATTGAACACTTACTTTGTTCATAGCACTGTACTGAGTGCTTGGGAGAGTGAAATGCAACAAAGTTGGTAGGCAAATTCCCTGTCCACAACGAGCTCACAGTCTAGAGGAGATAGACATTAATACAAATTCATATATTAAGGATATGTACCTAAGTGTTGTGTGCTAGGGGAAGGGTGAATAAAAGGAGAAATCAAGGCAATGCAGAAGGGAGTGTAAAAGACGAAATGAGGACTTAGTCATGGGAGGCTTCTTGGAGGAAATGTGCCTTCAGTGAGGCTTTGAAGGTGGGGAGAGTAATTGTCTGATGGATATAAAGGAGGAGAACATTCCAGGCCAGAGACAGGACATGTGCCAGAAGTTGGTGGAGAAATAAAAGAGATCGAGGTACGGTGAGTTGGTGTTAGAGGAGTGAAGTGTACAGGCTGGGTTGTAGTGGGAGAGCATCATGGTGAAGTACAAAGGGACAAGATAATTGAATGCTTTAAAGCTGATAGTATCAATCTATTCTATATCACTCCGCACACAGTAAGTGCTCAATAAATATGACTGAATGAATCTACTTGAAAGCTACTGAGACAACTATAGCCAACTCAGCAACCTGATACCTGGCAAAATGAGCTAAGATGAAGATACTGGGGCCTCTTTGCTAACCACGACAGAGACTACAAGGGAAAAATGCACCAGTGTGGTAAAGAATGATCATTACCTGACACGGGCTTGGGAGTCAGAGGTCATGGGTTCGAATCCTGCCTCAGCCACTTGTGAGCTGTGTGACTTTGGGCAAGCCACTTAACTTCTCTGTGCCTCAGGTCCCTCATCTGTAAAATGGGGATTTAGACTGTGAGCCCCACGTGGGATAACCTGATCAGCTTGTGCTTTGCACACAGTAAGCGCTCAATAAATACGATTGATTGATTGTATCCTCCCAGCACTTAGAACAGTGCTTCGCACATAGTAAGCACTTAACAAATGCCATTATCATTGTTATCCACTATGGAGTGGTTTTTGGTTGCACATTTTAACCAGAGGCATCTGTACAAGAGAACTGAATCCTCCTTTCCAGATGGCTGAATCAGATGCTGCAGGCATTTTTAAATGTCAGGTAAATTATGTTCAAAGGTTTCAACCTCTTATTAACTTTGCCCCATGTAGACACATCCAGAGACTGTGACTTGGAAGGTTTTCTGGCTACCTATCAAAGTCTCAAAATATGGCTTTAATGATAGAGGAATTGAGGATGAGCTTGGCAAAGGGAATGCACTTTTTTCCAGCACTTAGAACTGTGCCTTGCACATAGTAAGTTCTTAATAAATGCCATCATTATTATTATTATTAAAGCTTTTGAAGAGCAGACAATGTCAGTCATATTTATTGAGCACTTACTGTGTGCAGAGCACTATACTAAAGGCTTAGAAGAGCACAATATAACAGATTTGGTAGAGGCATTCCCTGACTACAATGAAATTGCAGTCTAAAGGGGGAGACAAACATTAATACAAATAAGTAAATTATGGGTAAGCATATAAGTGTTGTGAGATGAAAAGTGGGGTGAAAACGCAGGTGAAAGGGTGGCAAAGAAGGTAGAAAGAATAGAGGAAGTGAGGGTTTAGCTGTGCAAGGCCTCTTGGGGAAATGTGATTTTAATAACTCATTTAGGTAAGGAGAATGATGGCTTGTCTATTGTGAAGGGGAAGTTCCAGGCCAGCAGCAGGAGGTGGGCAAGGGGTTGGCAGTGAAATATGTGAGATCGAGGTACAGTGAGTTCGGTTAGCATTAGAGGAGTGAAGTGAACATGTTGTGTTGTAGTAGGAGAGCAGCAAGGTAAGATAGGAGGATGCAAAAGTGATTGAATGTTGAATGCTTGGATCAACCTGGTACCAGTTTGGATGGAGAAGAAAGGAAAGGTTTTAGCGATATTGTGATGGTTGAACTGACAGGATTTGGCGACAGATTTTGTGGTTGATAGATCCAACAATAGAATATTGCTAAGATGTTTGGTATGATTAGGCTGGTAGGGCTTTCAGAGGTCTCTTTGTGTGGACTTCCAGTACAGTGCTCTGCACACAGTAAGCACTGTATAAATATCATTGACTGGCTGATTGATTAGATTGGGAACCTCTTGTGGGACATGGACTGTGTCCAACCTGATTATCTTGCATCTATTCCGGCACTTAAAAAAATGCTCAATGCATAGTAAGCACTTAACAAATGTCACAATTATTATCATTATTAATTAATTATTATTTTTATTATTAGTAGTAGTAATATTCATGAAATTGAATAGAAGCCTCATTCTGGACTTCTCCAAGAAACTTGAATCCTGAATGGAATGTGAATTCATAATGAGCAGGTAGTCTGCAGGGAAAATTTCCTCTTAGCCCCACCGTGACCCTAGAAATAAATTTGGCAAGTTCCCAGGGAAGGAATGATATATAGTCTACAGGCCCTTCCCAAGTCATGGACAGTCCCAGGGATCGGTTCTCTGATTCTTTAAAATGACCATTTTAGGAATTTGGGTTACTAAGTTTCAGTCGAGTTGAAGTATTAAAAAAGTACCCAGACTAATCAGTTTAAGACTGAGCCTACCTAGACTTCATCTAGAAATCTAGGCCCAGGCAATATCATCTATTTGGAAGAGATGTTGCATGCACAGATTTGCTTTTAAACCCTTACTCTTTTCTTCTGTGTGATGCCTGATAACTTTTTTTTAAGACACCATCATTTATAAGCATATTACATTTAGGTCTAGACCACAAACAGATTTGTTCCATGATTGGGTAGGATTTTGCAAGGAAGGATACAAGGAAGACTTGAGTGGAAGTATTAACAGTAGTTTCAGAATCTGTAGATCTCTATGTATTTAATGTCAACTTGTCATTATGTCTGCATCATAATGTTTTTTGAAACCAATGGTCAATCTTACTCTCCTATAGTTTCAACTATCCTGATAGATTGAAATCCCACCAGCTTTGTGTTGCAAAGTTAGGCTTTTTTCCAGTCTAGAAGAATAATTTTTAACCAACTCCACTCCATTGTAAGAGGAAGGTCAATTGGACTGTTCACTGAGTCTATTCTGCCTTGTACCTTGAAACAGAAAGAAATGGCTAGCTGAAGCTAAGAACCACACTACTAGCTCCCAAGACTGTGTTCTTTCGGGGAAAAATATCCCAGTAGAAGCTCCCTCCCACCCCCACTCTGTGGTAAAGTTTCTAAATGAGGATCAACTTCAGCTGTGGAACATGCAGGCCAAAATTTCAGAAACTCTGGAACCAATTTATTCCATCTGGAAATTAGTTTCAGCTTTTATTACTTTAGAATTTTGTCTGAACTAGGCTAGATTTCCAAAGGAAGGTCTCTGCTCCTTTACTTTAACATTTTTCTGTTTCCTAAAGTGCACTCATTTTTAGATTTTAAAATATAACCAAAAAAATATAAAACACTAAGAAAATATTCTCCCACCACCCCTTTCACTTTTGTCTGAATCATGTGTTTCTCCAGGGTAACTCCGTTCCAAGGACATGATTCAATATGACCCTCAGTGAATAAAGAAAGGACATTTTTAAAGAGTTAATTGCTCCCCTAATAAAAGTATATTTTTATGTGCTTCTTTTTGATGCCAGAGAGTGACTCAGTTTCTTTCTTCAGGCCTTAGCTGGGTAGGATATTTAACCCTTTCGAGACATAGTCAGGAAAGTAATAAAAGCCAAGTTTCATAAGAAATACTTTGTCAACAAATGAGTTACAGGTATATCAACCAGAAACATTGCTAAAGGAATCCAATAGCCTTTGCCATAAGATTTCTTTGTTTCCATCCATCTGCTCCTGATTTATCTTTCTGAGTTCTAGTAAGAATAATAATGCTATTTATATACCTGAAAATTGTTTGAAAGGGTGAGGTTTAGTATAATTGTTTTCTTTTCTAAGAAGTCCTTCAAAAGTCAAAAAACATAATACATTCCCCAAATCCACCAGCTTTCTGCTCCCTTTATAAGGAACTGCAAATCTATAGAAAATGAATGTTGAAGGAAAATGATCATGAATGATACAAATGAAATTCATGGAGTTTGAATTCCATCCATTTTTCATTGAATTCCATCAATTTTTCATTAAAATGAGCTATACTTTTGGTCAATGAAGAAATGTGTTTACTTTTTACCTGCCTCTTTTTTCCTCCAAATTTGATAGCAGACTGTCCCTAAATTCCCATGTAGCAACAATCACAATGATAATTATGATACTTGCTAAGGGATTACTATGTGCCATGCACTGTACTAAGCACTGGGATAGATGCAAGATAATTGGTTGGACACCGTCCTTGCCTTGTCCCACATGGGGTGTCACAGTCTGAGGAGGGAATAAAACTTAATCTCCATTTTACATATGAGGAAGCTTAGTCATAGAGAAGTTACATTGCTTGTCCAAGGTCACACAGCAAAGTGGTGGAACCAAGATTAGAACCTAGATCTCATCTTGATTGAAGAGGTTAGTCATAGGTGTTAGTTGTGCGGGCAGTCTGGGTTGCTATTTAGCAACCTAGACTCCCAAAACTGGGCTTGATGCAATGGGCAGCAGTGCGTCAACTCCTCATTAAATAACAACATAACAAATAACCTTTTTGTGTGCACAAATATGGCCAGGACTGTGGACATGTCATTGGCTTTCAGGCATACATGCCCTTGTAAGTGAACTTTACCATAAGTGGTGTTTTTGAATACCAAAGACAACTAGATGATAGATAGGTAGATGATAGATTAGAGATATAGACAGAAGGCCAATATCTTTCAAACACTAATGTTATAAAATACAGCCAGTCAGGACCTGTGGCTTTCCAATTCCCATGCTTTGAAAGTCTGCTATTGTTTCACATTTGTGTGGCAAAATCGGCATCTGAAACCACAGATTAAAGCCATTTTTCCTCTGCCCAGCCAAACCAATTTTAGTGAATTTTATAAACAAAACCAAATTGCTTTCAGCTTGAGAACCATTATGCCTAAATTCAGACTATGATTTTCACGTCCATTTTTCACCGATCAGCAATGCCACTGCTGCTCCTGAGGGCCATTAGCAAAGTGATCCAGGAGCCAAAACTCACATTCAGTTTGATACCTTTCTCCTAATGGACACTCCTCATTAGTAGGCCCAGGACCATTTTGGCTCCAAGCTCAGGACCGACAGCTAGCTCTGTGTGTCTCCAGTTGCCTTTCCCCTCCTGTTTTCTCCATCACTAAGCTGAAAGCTCTTCTATGATTTCTGGCATCTCTATTAAATAGTGAGCAGGATGGAAATGATTAACTTTTGAATTGCAAGACTGAAAACACTCTTTTGCCCATTACGGAAATGAAACGTGTCATGTAGTAGACTGGTTCTTCTGACAAAGTTTACAGAAAGGAAGAGAAATCACTAGTTGAGATTTGGGTTTTGTTTTCGCCATTATGTAGCAAAAGGATCAGCTTATCCTCTCTGATTGGTCTTTGTTCCCCAGTATACAACTTCTTCTGAGTAAGTTCATTAAATATTAAAGGAGCTCTGGTATCTATTAATGTTATTGGACACATGAAATATGTCTGATGGATTTATTCTGCTGTAAAGGACCACATTCAAGTGTCTCTCCTGGGAATGTGCTCCAGCTGTTTAAACTATAATTTCATCACTAGGAAGAATGGTGGAGGCTGACCTCTGTGAAACGTTCTCATCGCCGCTCGGCCTGTAAATTGCAAATGAAACCTTTTTGTCACAATGTTAAAATATGCAGCAAAGCATCTCTGTGAGAGTTGGAGGGAGACTCAGAGCAGCTGGTGGCTACAGTCCAACCAACTTATATCTGGGATGGTTATTGAACAGAATAGGTACTTGGCTGGCCCAGTGAATCTATCATTGTGTCCACATGAATTCAGTCAGTTGTCAGAGCCTCTTTTGATTCCTAAATTGGTAACTCCTTCTCGCTACTCGAGGTTGACTTGATCCTGTGGGATTTTACCTTTCCATGAGGCATCTGGAGGACATCAGCCTTGTTTTTCTGCCTTTATTGCCTGATCAGCTTGGCGGCCCCATGTTTGTCTAATCCCTAAGCATAAAGAAGCTACAATTTGAACGTCAAGGGGGCCTGTGCATGGACAGATGCAAGTGTTCCCTTGGATCGAGAAGAAGCCAAATTATGTAGGATAGACCTCATGACATCCCCGGAATCTTGTTCTTTTGCCAACCTTTTGCATCGCACCCTACTTGACATAGTGTGAAAGTCTTTGGATACCTTTTTTAAGCTATGGATTTAAATCAAGCTAAGCATGATAGATGTCTTGGGAAGATTAAGACTGTAAAAGCTTGGAACCAAAATAGGGCTGCAAGTATCCCCGAGGAGCGTGCTCTGGTCTCTGAAGCTGGTGTCCGGCTTAAATTTTCCAGTATGAATTGTGGTACTTGTTAAGTGCTTACTATGTGCCAGGAACTGTGCTAAACACTGGGATAGACAATGTAATCAAGTTGAACTCAATCCCTATCCCACGTGGGGCTTACAGTCTAAGCAGGAGGGAGGCATGTACTAAACCCCATTTTACAGATGAGGAAACTGAAACACGAATTGAGTGCCTTTCCCAAGGTGACACAGCAGATGTGGCAGAGGTAAAATTAGAACTCAGATCCCCTGACTTACTGGCCCATATTCTTTCCACTAGGTAATGCAAAACAGGATTCTTAAATCATCCACTCATTATTTAATGTGAAAAGCCAGAGGAAATGGTACTAATAATTATTATTACAATATTTACCAAGTTCAAGATAATCAGGTCAGACACAACATCTGTCCCTCATGATACTCACAATCAAAGAGGTAGTCCAAGCAGTGGTAGAGAGAGCTACTATCTAATCCCGACTAAGAAATTGAGGCACACTGATTGAGGAAATGTAGGCATTTATAGGCTAAATGCTGTGATAGATTCAAGGTTATGAGATGACACAATACCTGTTTCAAATCATCATCAATCATATTTATTGAGCGCTTACTACGTGCAGAGCACTGTACTAAGCGCTTGGGAAGTACAAATTGGCAACACATAGAGACAGTCCCTACCCAACAGTGGGCTCACAGTCTAATGAAGCTTGAAATCTTATCTCCATTTTGCCGATGAGGAAACTGAGGCCCAGAGAGGTTAACTGACTTATCCAAGCTCACACAATGGGTCAATCAATCAATCATATTTGAGTGCTTACTGGGTGCAGAGTATTTTACTAAGTGCTTGTAAGAGTACAATATGACAGAGTTGGTAGACAAATCTCCTTCCCATGAGGACCTTACAGTCTAGAGAGGGTGAGAGATAATAATGATAATAATAATAATAATAATGACATATATTAAGCACTTACTATGTGCAAAGCACTGTTCTAAGCACTGGGGAGATTACAAGGTGATCAGGGTGTCCCCCGGGGGGCTCAAAGTCATCATCCCCATTTTACAGATGAGGTAACTGAGGCACTGAGAAGTTGTGAATTGCCTAAAGTCACCAGCTGACAATTGGCGGAGCAGGATTTGAATCCATGACCTCTGACTCCAAAGCCCATGTTCTTTCCGCTGAGTCATGCTGCTTCTCTCGGTTACGCACGTAAGTGCTGCCGGGGGTCAATGACATAAATTCTATGGCAGTCCAGAGGCTAAAACCCAGGTATTTTTATTCCCAATCCACGACTTCCACTAAGGTTCAGTGCTTCCAAGTGCTCCAAGGTTGAAGGACAGAATAACTCAAACAATAGTACTGTGCACGATCTACTGAATTGCCAGTGGATGGGTTCATTCATTCATTCAATCGTGTTTATTGAGCGCTTACTGTGTGCAGAGCACTGTACTAAGCGCTTGGGAAGTACAAGTTGGCAGCATATAGAGACGGTCCCTACCCAACAGTGGGCTCACAGTCTAGAAGATGGGTGTTTGTGTGGGTGGGTGTGGGGGGAAGTCGTTAGTAGCCTTTAGAAATCACATCCCTCCAACATCTGCTATAGGAAGAACTGCATTCTACTCAAATTAGTGGAGCTCCTAATGCTTGACTTAAACATGTCCAGGTCAGTGGAGACTCCTCCCCTCAAGGGCTCAATCTATCAAGATTGCCCCTATAGGGGATGTCAGTACTGCTGGTTGATAAGTACCAGATAATAGCTGTTCCTGAAAAGTTCAAATAATGTCAAAGAAGAAAGTAATTGGTAGTCTTACCAGATACTACTACTAAAGTCATCTGTTCTCCGTATTTAGGCAATGAGATTATATCCAGGTATACAAGTGCAGCTGGATGTAGCTCGACTTACTGGAAAGAGCACTGGATTGGGAGTCAGAAGATCTGGGTTCTAATCCCAGCTTCCCAGATGGCTTGCTGAGGGACCTTGGGTTAGTCTATCTATCTGTGCCTCAGTTTCCTCATGTATAAAGTGCAGATTAAATGCCTGTGCTCCCTCCCCTTAGGCTGTGCGCCAGGGGATGGGGCTGTGTCTGATTTGACTATATTGTACCTAGCCCAGTGCTTATCACATAAAAAGTGCTCATGAAGTACCATCATTATTTTTAGTAGTAGTAGTAATAATATCATCACATAACTAACACTTTCTTCCACATTGTGAGTGTGTAAAGATACATTCATTTAATTGTATTGATTGAGCGCGTACTGTGTGCAGATCCCTGTACTAAGCTCTTGGGGAGTACAAATCAGCAACATATAGAGATGGTCCCTACCCAACAATGGGCTCACAGTCTCTGATACATCTGGCCTGGGCAGGAATTGCCTGTGTTTTTAAGACTACCATATTATTGTTATTATTATCATCATTATTATTAAGAGCTTTCAATCAAGCACAACAACCCCTCTTCTGATTGCTGCTTGTCAGGTTACCAGGTGGGTTTTTCTTCCAAAAGCCCATCTCAAGGTTTTACTCCTTTCAAGGTCACACCTGGAGAGTTTCCATTCCCCTACCAGTCATGACTACAGGAGGGAGAGTCAAGCAGAGGCATAACCATTCCATTCCTAGCTTGGCCAGTGGCTAGCAAGTAGAAGGCAATCTGCTACAAGTCAAAACTCCTCCATGCTGGGCAGCAGTGGCATGGGAGACAGTCGAGGGCAGAGACTCATTTACCGCATGGAAGGAGGCAATGGTAAACCACTTTTGTATTTTTAAC
Source organism: Tachyglossus aculeatus (assembly GCF_015852505.1). Taxonomy (NCBI): domain Eukaryota; kingdom Metazoa; phylum Chordata; class Mammalia; order Monotremata; family Tachyglossidae; genus Tachyglossus; species Tachyglossus aculeatus. The sequence continues at coordinate 91,396,928 of NC_052069.1, forward strand.
CAGAAAACCCTATAGATACACTACCAGAATGACTGCAGATGGAAGTGGGGCATTCTGTGAGAGATGTGTCTATGGTGTCGCTATGGGTCGGACACGACTCAACAGACTAAGACAACAGCGATGAGGTTATGCTAGTTGGGACTCTTCTCTATTACTCAAAAATGTTTGCTCCACCCTCCTGCTTGAATGTGACCCATTTCAGTTTACCACATAACAGCTGCTGGAGTAGTAGCAGCTGCTCCTGAAGGTCATTACTCTCCTATGTCCCACCTAACGCATTTGAGGAGTTGTGAGCACTGCCTCAATACTGATGAGATTACTACAGTCTGGGACAGTCATATTGGTAATCTTGTCCTGTTGACACTGAAAATGGCTTATAGGTGGTGAAACTACTCTGCATGCTGGATGTGTCTTCTGAATAAGTTCAGATCCAACAACCTTTGAGAAGGCTGGATACCACTAGGGTATAATAGATTTTAGTTTTTGGAATGAAGCTCGATTCACACTGCCGCACTCACATCCTCACATCCAAGCCGTGACCAAAACCTGCCGGTCTCAGCTCCACAACATTGCCAAGATCCGCCCTTTCCTCTCCATCCCAACCGCTACCCTGCTCATTCAAGCTCTCATCCTATCCCGTCTGGACTACTGCATCAGCCTTCTCTCTGATCTCCCATCCTCGTGTCTCTCTCCACTTCAATCCATACTTCATGCTGCTGCCCGGATTATCTTTGTCCAGAAACGCTCTGGGCATGTTACTCCCCTCCTCAAAAATCTCCAGTGGCTACCAATCAATCTGCGCATCAGGCAGAAACTCCTCACCCTGGGCTTCAAGGCTGTCCATCACCTTGCCCCCTCCTATCTCACCTCCCTTCTCTCCTTCTACAGCCCAGCCTGCACCCTCCACTCCTCTGACACTAATCTCCTCACCGTGCCTCGTTCTCGCCTGTCCCACCGTCGACCCCTGGCCCACATCCTCCCCCGGGCCTGGAATGCCCTCCCTCTGCCCATCCGCCAAGCTAGCTCTCTTCCTCCCTTCAAGGCCCTGCTGAGAGCTCACCTCCTCCAGGAGGCCTTCCCAGACTGAGCCCCTTCCTTCCTCTCCCCCTCGTCCCCCTCTCCATCCCCCCATCTTACCTCCCTCCCTTCCCCACAGCACCTGTATATATGTATATATGTTTGTACATATTTTTTTACTCTATTTATTTATTTATTTAATTTATTTGTACATATCTATTCTATTTATTTTATTTTGTTAGTATGTTTGGTCTCTGTCTCCCCCTTTTAGACTGTGAGCCCACTGTTGGGTAGGGACTGTCTCTATATGTTGCCAATTTGTACTTCCCAAGCGCTTAGTACAGTGCTCTGCACATAGTAAGCGCTCAATAAATACGATTGATGATGATGATGATGATGATGCCGCAAACTCTGTCCGTGTCCCCAAAGCCACAGTGACCTTTTGGATTCTCTCTTCTATGTTATTGCTAATCATGCCTTATTGGGTAGTGAACTTCCAGGTAGCAGAATTTGGTGATCACATCATGTTCTGGGTTATCACGGCAAATCTTTGGTTGTGGACCAGACTTCCCAATTGTAGAATATGTGGCCAACTTGTACTTCCCAAACACTTAGTACAGTGCTCTGCACACAGTAAGCACTCAATAAATATGAATGAATGAATAGAATGGTATGTAATCTCGGTTTTCTTCAGATTGTAAGCACTGACACTGCTAAACTGAAGAGATTCATACCATCTTCATGTTTTCTCAAAAATACCACTTCCTATTTTATCCTCCAAAGTGCTTTATTGATAGTTTCTGTCTCTACCTTTAAATTGAGCTTCTTGAAAGAACGTAACATGCATTCTTGCTTCTGTTGCACTCTCACAAGGACTTAGTACAGTGCTACACTCTTAGTACTCAATAAATATCACTGATTGAATATGTTGTGGTATTATTTGGTCTCAAGTCATATTGCAGTTCTGCTATGTTCTTCAGTGGGAGATGGAAAGGAGAATTATGACTAGAATCCTGCCTGGAATCCTCAACTTGATCATCTTCTTGAGGGAGACACCCTTCCTGGAAAAGCAGATTATTGTGGTGCTAAGGGTGCATATAAAATCAATTGCACTTTCATTCTTCTCACAGTTAGAATGATTTTCAAATATTTTGTTTTTAAACATTTTACAATTATTTTGAAGCCTAGAGGAGTGGTTGGGCAAACACAGAGATAAGTTAAATTTCACTTAACTTCTCTGTGCCTCAGTTACCTCATCTGTAAAATAAGGATAAGAGTGTGAGCCCCATGTGGGACAAGAGACTGTGTCCAACCTCACAGGCGATCCCTTAATATGGATCACCCCCAGTGCTTAGAACAGTGGTTGGCACATTGTAAGCTTAACAAGTACAATAGTTATTACTAGGGGATTTGAAGATGGTTAAAGTGGATTTGAGGAGGAGGAATTCTATGTGAGGGAAAAATTATGAACAATAGTTGAAAAATGGTAAAGCAGTATGGCTTAAAAATCAAGAATATTCACTTATTGATTAGTGTATCAATGTATTAAGTGGTTGGGAGATTACAGTTCAATAGAGTTGGTAGATCAATAGAGGCTTCTCTGCCCAGCAGAAGCTTACAATTCAGTGGGATAGAGTACCAAGGGACTCAGATTTTTGTCCTGATCCCACTACTTTCCTGCTGTGCAAATTTGGGCAAGTTACTTAACTACTCTGGGCTTCAGTTTTCTCAACAGTAAAGTGTGAATAAAATACATGCTCTTCTCCCTCTCTTAGACTGCAGGTCTCATGGGGGACAGCAACTGGATCTGATCACCTTGAATTGAAACCAGTGTGTAGCATATATTTAGTGATTAATAAATATTACTATTAGAGGTCATGTGCATGGTAGAGTAAAATGATTTTCTTGGGAGGAGTCAAGACCACAGACTCAGATTGGACAGAGTCCCCATCCCCCATAGAGCTCACACACTTAATCCCCATTTTACAGATGAGGTAACTGAGACCCAGAGAGATTGTGACTTGCCCAAGGTCACACAGCAGCTACATGCCACCTCTTCCCAAAGGCATGCCATGATTAATCCTACATACCCATTCATGCCAAACCCTCATCCACTTTACTCATGTGTATATCAGTGTATTTATCTGTTTAAATCACTCTTTAATTTCCTCTAGACTCTTGCTCCTTTTATCCCTTGTCTCTCCATGTACAATGCAAGCACCTCACTAGTAGGAACCAGGTCTTTAACTTAAGTTGTATAATGATGGCATTTAAGTGCTATCCACTATGTGCCCACCCCTGTATTAAGCACCGGGGTGGATACAAGCAAATTAAGTTGGACACAGTCCCTGGCCCATGTGGGATTCACAGTCTCAATCCCCATTTTACAGATGAGGTAACTGAGGCACAGAGAAGTGAAGTGATTTGCCCAAGGTCACACAGGAGACAAGTGGACGAGCCAGGATTAGAACCCATGACCTTCTGACTCCCAAGCCCATGCCCTAGCAATATGTCATGCTGTTTCTCCTGCTGGATGATCAAGGGTGGGCAGGGACTGTGTCTCCTCTCTTCGTGGTATTTTCCAAAAACCCTTAGTATAGTACATTGCAACCAGGGAGTGCTTAATATGTACATTAGTATTCATTCAGTCAGTCATATTTATTGAGTGCCTACTGTGTGCAGAGCACTGTACTAAGCACTTGGGAAGTACAAGTTTGCAACATATAGAGATGGTCCCTACCCAACAGCAGGCTCACAGTCTAGAAGGGGGGAGACAGACAACAAAACAAAACATATTAACAAAATAAAATAAATAGAATAAATATGTACAAGTAAAATAGAGTAATAAATATGTACAAACATATATACAGGTGCTGAGGGGAGGGGAAGGAGGTAAGATGGGGGGTAGGGGGAAAGGAGCGGGGGCTCAGTCTGGGAAGGCCTCCTGGAGGAGGTGAGCTCTCAGTAGGGCATTGAAGGGAGGAAGAGAGCTAGCTTGGCAGATGTGCAGAGGGAGGGCATTCCAGGCCGGGGGAGGACGTGGGCTGGGGGTCGACAGCAGAATAGGTGAGAACAAGACACAGTGAGGAGATTAGCAGCAGAGGAGCAGAGGGTCCGGGCTGGGCTGTAGAAGGAGAGAAGGGAGGTGAGATAGGATGGGGCGAGGTGATGGACAGCCTTGAAGCCGAGGGTGAGGAGTTTTTGCCTGATGTGTAGGTTGATTGGTAGCCACTGAAGATTTTTGAGAAGGGGAGTAACATGCCCAGAGTGTTTCTGCACAAAGACGATCCGGGCAGTGGCATGAAGTATGGATTGAAGTGGGGAGAGACAGGAGGATGGGAGATCGGAGAGGAGGCTTATGCTGTAATCCAGTTAGTAGTGCCTAGTAAGATGTCCTGCACGTAATAGTTTGTCTATAAAGGCTATTGATGATGATGGTGTGAGAATGAAATGGAAACAGCTAAATCATGAAATAGTCTTTTAAAATATTAGTCAACATTTTATCCTGTATCATCTTAAACTCAAAATAGCAATCTGTATTATTAGCTACAGAGTTCTTGAAGACAAATTATTTTATGGAAGTTTTACTCTAAAATGATTTTTAGGATTGGAAAAAAAAATAACAGTCCCATCACCCAGGAATGTTCTGCTTGAAACAGTCTTGAGGAAACTGTTGAATATAGAATATACAAAAAAGAGATTCAGTAGGGAAGGAGAACTTTTTCTTTTAATTTCAAAAGAGCCTCCTAGAAGATGCTTCCAGTGTGCTTTGGTCCTATACAGCGTGATTTTGCATGGCAAAGGGGTGCTCTCAAAAATTCTGTGAACCCAAGTAAGGAGGCACTTCAAAACCCAGCCCATTCAAAGAGCCACACCAAAGCAATTGGGATTTTACCGAAGCTTTGAAAAAAAGATATAGTTAGCAGTTATTAACCCAGTACTTACCCTTCTATTCCCCAGAATGGCTCTATTCCTCCTGGGTTCCCTGAAGAGAGGCTTAGATCGGGTCAGGCCTGTCACCTTAGAATTGGCATCCAAACCAAAAGGTCTAGCCAGTAATGATTTTCCACGAAAGAAGTTGCAAAGAGTGAGACTGGGGCATTGGAAATGCATTCAGTGCTGGGTTTCTTTTTCCTTTTTCAATAAATTGGATGACAGCTCAGCCTGCAGATTTAGGAGCAGGTACTTGTAGCATTTTCAGCCCTGTCAAAGGGAATAAGGGAACAGAGTAGGTATCCACAGAGCAATAAAAGTACTCCTTCATGGGACATAAGCTTTAGGGAACTCAAGATAGGTTAATTCCATGCCTGATTCATTCCATGGACCATTTAACGAGAGCCTCTGGAATTGTGCAGCTAATAATGAACTGGCACGATCTAAAGGTAATCACTGCTGCAATTATTAAAATTTACACCTGAATTCTATTACCCTTACTGCAGATAAGGGTCTTAGATTAAGTGGTCTAGAAGGGATGCATGAACTGGTTTTGTAATGGAAGAATTTTCTCTCAAAAACACACACATTCACACACTCTCATCCCCCCAACCCTGTACTCCAATCAAATACCTTCTCACAGACACCTTATAATAACCCAGACAATGCAATAACTCCATTTTCCTTTTCAAAGTCACTTCCATCGCAGTCTACACAAAGTGCCCACTGATTTCAGGCTGTAAAATCAAGAGTGAAATGTGGAGCACTCAGTCTGGATCTAAATGACATAAAAGTCAACATTTTGGGAAGCACCAGGATAGCGAATGAGATTGTTTATTACTTGATATGACAGGTGGAGGTCTAATGTGTGGGCCTCAAAGCTAATAGCCAAAATGGTGTACAGAATATTAAATATGGATCATCAAAACTGCAGTTGGCAAAAGTATGATTAATGAGGGGAAATTTGCATTTCTTCTCCTTGCAAACTAGTGAAAAAGTGTTTCTGTGTTTTTATCAAGAAAAAAGTGGACAGATCAGTAATGAAGGAGTGGAAATCAGGGTTCTGAAGGAAATTCAGGGCCTCAACATCTAGCAGAGTAGTCTGTGTCATCCTCCCAAAAAAGGCTTTATTGTTCAGAAATACAGTAATGATCAGAAGTAAATCTACCTTTCAGTCTGCTGTGATTTCTCCATTATTAACTCAGAAACCCACGAACTCTTCTCAAGCATCCTTTCCTAACCCAAGGACTTCTTATTTAATGTGACATATAAAGTTTCTTGTTGCTTAAAATTGGATACATCAGCCTTGTACTTTAGCAAACATTGAAATAGGTTCTTAGAAATGTGATTTTTATTTTCAATATGGAGACTGACAAAGAGAGGGCATAGCCATTATGGAACTACCATTCCTCTTCAGCTTCTAATTCCAGTATGGAAAATAAAGTGGGCTGAATAGAAAAGGCATGTGTAATTTCCTGTGGACATTTCAATAAAAAAAATTACTGTAAATTGAAAGGGACACCACTTGACAACTTTTCAGTCTTATCATGCATAATAAGTGTGACGATTGAGCCATCATTCCCTAAATATTTGTTAGTTATTTGAAAATGAACTTCTGCAGTTTGGGAATGCATGATGTGTACAAGAATGGGTGAAAAATGAGGACATTCTGTGTCTTTTGAATGTTTCAAGTCACTCTTGAGGTTCAAGAAACGTAAAACTCATCTTTCCCAGAATTCTCCTAGGGACCACATGTTTCATAAGGGGAAGTTAATCCATATGCTTCTGATTCATTTTGAGTTAGCTCATCGGTTTGAAGGTTCAACTGATCTCAAATGAAGCTTTTTGATTACTAATTGTTTTTAGTCTTAGTCACTGAAATAGGATTTATTTTCTTAGGAGTAAACAAGTTTGAACTCCAGATTATGTTAGTCAAATATGGATTTCAGTTTGTGCTATCAAAACTCATAACTTGACTTCTAAGCTTTGTTCATGAAAAAAACATCTTGGTATTTGAGATTTTACGCAATACATGAAATGAAACAAAAAAAAGTTCATTGCTTATGATGTTTACAAGGAACAAGACAGGGAATGATTAGCAACGATATCAAGAAGAACAACCACCATGTTGTTTCTCTAACCTTAACCCTCTATAGACTATAAATTCACTGTGGGCAAGGAACATGTCTATCATGTTATGTTGTATTCAATCAATAGACTATTTATTGCAAAATACTCTGTGCAGAGCATTGTAATAATAATAATAATGGTATTTGTTAAGTGCTTACTATGTGCCAAGCACTGTTCTAAGCACTAGAGGGGATACAAGACCATCAGGTTGTCCCATGTGGGACTCACAGTCTTAATCCCCATTTTACAGATGAGGTAACTGAGGCACAGAGAAGTGAAGTGACTCTCCCAAAGTCACACAGCTGACAAGTGGTGGAGCCAGTATTAGAACCCATGACCTCTGACTCCCAAGCCGGGGCTCTTTCCACTTAGCCATGCTGCTTCTCTAATTGTTGAATTAATTAATTGAACTTAATTATATTAAGTGGTTGCACGAGTACAATATAACCGAGTTGGTAGATACGTTCCTTGCTCACAGAAACAACTCTCCAAAGCACTCAATACACTGCTCTGCACGCAGTAAGCACTAAATAAATACCATTAATTGATTGATTCTCTAAGTATCCCTCCAAAAGAATAGAATGCTGGATTGGATAGATCACTGTTAGAGTTAAATAATTAGTCATATTCATTGAGCACTTACTCTGAGCAGAGTACTGTATTAAGCACTTGGAAGTGTACAATGCAACAGAGTTGGTAGACATGTACCCTGCCCAAAACAATGAAGCTAGGAATCTCCCTGACCCACCCAGTGCATTTGTGCATATCCATTTCTTCCAAATCTACTTGCGCTAACTTGTGGATCATATTATACTAGAGCAGATTAGTGGTGTGGGAAGGATGTACCCTAATTCTTCCACCATGTTATATCCAAACTGTGCAGTGGAAATAGTCAAAGACACATGAATATGGGTTGACGCTGCAAATGCTTCCTCTGGTGGGCAGGGAATGTGTCTGCCTACTCCAAAGCACTTAGTATAGTGCTCTGTATCACTGATTCATTTTTCTATTGACTTCATCATTTTGGTATCAATGCCATTTCCATTCAGCAATATCTTCACTCCACTGCTTGATGTCTTCTAATTTACAAACCATCTTAGAAGGTCCTGGATTCTAATTCCACCTCAGCCACTTGTCTGCTGTGTGACCTTGGGCAAGTCACTTCACTTCTCTGTGCCTTAGTTCCCGCATCTGTAAAATGGGGATTGACAATATCAGCCCCACGTGGACAGGGCCTATGTCCAACCCGATTTGCTTATAGCCACCCCAGAGCTTAGTACAGTGCCTGGCAACATAGTAAGTGCCTACAGATACTATAATTATTATCATTATCAGTTTTTATGGGTAATATCCAGGGTCAGTTAAAAGCAGCATAAATTTTTTTATATTCTTCAAGCCTGAAAAGTATTTTTTGCCTACAAATATGGAGGTGAGCACACCAGGCCAGCGGCAGGAAGACTCTTGTTTGATCTTTACCATAGTCCAGAAGCTCTGCCTCTTGTGACCCAAGTCAGCTTTTCTGCTTGGAGCCCTGTTCCCCGGGATTCAGGGTGGCCTCAGTTGTCAGACAATGGTGGTAAACTCAAACTCCATTTCCCAGAAGGGCAAGGGAGAAAGCTTGTGAGCCATCCTTCCCTCCCTGACCAATCCGTAATGGAGGCTATTTCAGCCCAGTTACTTGAACGAAGGTGCCCTCCCCAACCCTCAACCTGGGAAGGGATTAATTCACCTGTTGCAGCTGCCATGTCAGAGAAAGGTAAGCTTCCTGCTGCAATACTTAGCCCCAATACGTATATATTAGTTTAGTAGTTGTAATAGAATATCTATTGAATGCCTACTGAGCACAATGCACAATACCAAGCACTTGGGAAAATACAACAGCTTATGTTTTAATGGGGAAGACAGACCCGCAACATGTTTACAAATACTTATTCAACTATTTATAATAATAATAATAATAATAATGGCATTTGTTAAGTGCTTACTATGTGCAGAGCACTGTTCTAAGCACTGGGGTGAATACAAGGTGATTAAGTCGTCCCACGTAGGGCTCACAGTCTTATCCCCATTTTCCAGATGAGGTAACTGAGGTTCAGAGAAGTGAAGTGACTTGCCTAAGGTCACACAGCAGACATGTGGCGGAGCCAGGATTCGAACCCATGACCTCTGACTCCAAAGCCCGGGCTCTTTTCCACTGAGCCACGCTGCTTCTGTTCCTCCTGCTTTCACTATTGGTAAATAATTTGTGTCTACCCATTTCTCCCATAAGACCATAAATTCCTTAGGGGCAATACTCCATCTTTAGAAGCAGCATGGCTCAGTGGAAAGAGCATGAGCTTGGTAGTCAGAGGTCATGAGTTCTAATCCCGGCTCCATCACTTGTCAGCTGTGTACTCTGGGCAAGTCACTTTACTTCTCTGTGCCTCAGTTAACTCATCTGTACAATGGAGATTAAGACTGTGAGCCCAACGTGGGACAACCTGCTCAACTTGTATTCCCCCCAGCACTTAGAACAGTGCTTTGCACATACTAAGCACTTAACAAATACCATCATTATTATTATTGTTTGTGTCTGTTGTTCTCTCCTGATCACTTTGTATAGTGCTTGGCCTAGAGTGGAAACTCAATACTATTGGTTGGATGTTTGAAGGGTCTCAGTCACAACTCATACAAAACTGACATATAAAATCTAAGGAATTCAAAACTGCTTAGTCAGGATCATTATATCTGGAAGTGATAATTGCCCACAGTTATCATGTAGTTCTTGTTCTTCCTCCAATTTTATTACCAAATTTGCCTTGGCAACATCTCGGCCCCCAAAAGATACCTCACATTTGAGCAGTCCAGTGCCTACACTTGTCTGCTGTGCAGTCATGTCTTCTAGCCTTGTAATCCCCAGTTTTTTCTGATTGCCTCTGATCTCTGGAGATTTGCATATTCTTTTCAGGATTTCAGCTCAGTAATACTTGCTTTTCTATGACTAACTTGATGCCATCTACCAATTCCAATTAGTACCTTATCTTTCCAATCTCCAATTGACATGTGAGAGCTTGTCTTGGTCTTGTAAACCAGGAGACAAGTTTCTCTTAAAAAGGTAAATAGGAATGAGCTGCAGCTGAGTCTGCCTTGCCTTCGCTTCAGCCTTCAGTCTCCTCTCCAATCCATCCATTCCTCTGGACAATAATCGTAATGTACCGATACATCAATCTTACACATTTTCTGACCAACTGGGGCATACCACAAAGTCTTCGGTATCCATTCTCTCAAAAGTGAGAAGCTACATGGCCTAATGGAAAGAGCACAGTCCTAGGAGTCAGAAGACATGAATTCCAATCCCAGTTCATTCAATTCATTTGTTCAATCCCATTTACTGAGTGCTTACTGTGTGCTGAGCACTGTACTAAGCACTTGGAAGTACATTTCAGCAACAGAGACTATCATCATCATCATCATCAATCATATTTATTGAGCGCTTACTATGTGCAGAGCACTGTACTAAGCGCTTGGGAAGTACAAATTGGCAGCACATAGAGGCAGTCCCTACCCAACAGTGGGCTCACAGTCTAAAAGGGGGAGACAGAAAACAAAACCAAACATACCAACAAAATAAAATAAATAGGATAGATATGTACAAGTAAAATAAATAAATAAATAAATAGAGTAATAAATATGTACAACCATATATACATATATACAGGTGCTGTGGGGAAGGGAAGGAGGTAAGATGGGGGGGATGGAGAGGGGGACGAGGGGGAGAGGAAGGAAGGGGCTCAATCTGGGAAGGCCACCTGGAGGAGGTGAGCTCTCAGCAGGGCCTTGAAGGGAGAAAGAGAGCTAGCTTGGCGGATGGGCAGAGGGAGGGCATCCCTGCCCACAATGGGCTCACAGTCTAGAAGGGGGGAGACAGGCATAAAAACAAGTAAACAGGCATCAATGGCATCAATATAAATAAATAGAATCATAGATCTGTGCACATCATTAATATAAATGAATATAATTATAAAATAGGTACATATATACACAAGTGCTGTTGGGCGGGGAAGGGGGCAGAGCAAAGGGAGTGAGTCCAGGTGATTTGGGGTTGGGGGAAGCAGAAGAAAAGGGGTGCTTAGGCTGAGAAGTCCTCCTGGAGAAGGTGAGCCTTCAGTAGGGCTTTGAAGTGGGGCAGGAGTGTGATTGTTTGGTGGATTTGAGGAGGGAAGGTGTTCCAGGTCAGAGGTAGGATGTGGATCAAGGGTCCACAGTAGGACTGGCAAGAACGAGGCACAGTGAGAAGGTTAGCACCAGAGGAGTGGAGTGTGTGGGCTGGGATGTGGAAGGAGAGAAGGGAGGTGAGGTAAGAAGGAGAAAGGTGATGAAGAGCTTTGAAGCCCACAGTGAAGAGTTTTTGCTTGATGTGAAGGTTGATAGGCAGCCACTGGAGATTTTTGAGGAGTGGGGTGACATGCCCAGACTGTTTCTGTAGAAAGATAATCCAGGCAGCAGAGTGAAGTATAGACAGAAATGGGGAGAGACAGGAGGTTGGGAGATCAGAAAGGATGCTGATGCAGTAATCCAGTCAGGAAAGTATGAATGATTGTACTAACGGGGCAGCAGTTCTCTCACTTATCCGCTGTGTGACCTTGGATAAATCATTAACTTCTCTATGCCTCAGTTTCATCATCTAAAAAATCCTACTCTCTCCCACGTAGGGAGTCCCATTTAGGACAGTGAATGTATCCAACCTGATAATGGACACAACCTTCTCACCTGGCGTCTTTCCTGTAAACCCCTTCCTGCAAATCTGTACTATCCTCCCACAGAGACCCCACCCAATTTTCTCAAGTCATCATGCCCCATTTAGTCTCTATACCCAAACTATCTTCCCTTGATGAACAAAATCGGTCCCTTCAAAACCGCCAACTCAACTCACTTCCTCTCCTATCCCATTGTCCGTCTTGTACCACTAACCCTCAGCCCTGGATCACCCCCACAGTCCATTTCCTTTGCTCCTGGGCATTAGCCACAGAGCACCGTTGGTGGAAATCCAGATATCAGGCCGACCTCATCCACTTCAAGTTCATCATTGCCTGTTTTAGCTCTGCCCTCTCCTCAGTCCAACAACATTACTTAACCAACCTTATGTTATCCCATGTCCATTGCCCTCACCAGTTGTTTCAGGTGTTTAATTCCATCCTCAAACCCGATGCCCCCCGGCCCCCCTCCGCCACCTCACCATGTTTTTACCCTAATGACCTGGCCACATACTTTATTGAGAAAACTGAAACCAACAGGTATGATCTCCCTAAAATCTTCCCGGCTCCTGTCCAGTCCCTCCCTCCCCCTACCCCTTCTTCTACTTTCCCATCTCTCAAGAGGAGATCTCCTACCTCCTCACAAAATCCACCCCCCGCTACCAGCACCTCTGACTCCATCCTGTCGTACCTTATCAAACCGCTTGCCCCATTCCTTTTGCCTTCCTGCCCACCACCTTCAACTGGCTTATTCCCCACTGATTTCAAACATACTCATTTTTTCCCCTATAATAAACAAAACCTCTCTTGACCCTATGGCTCCCTCCAGTTATCACCCCATCTTGCTCCTATCATTCCTCTCCAAAATTCTTGAGCTAGTTTTCTACTCCAGCTGTCTCAAGTTTCACTCCTCTAATTCTCTCCTTGACCCCCTCCATTATGGCTTCTGCCCCCTTCACTCCACAGAAACTGCTCTCTCAAAGATCACCAATGATCATCTTGACAAATCCAATGGCTGATACTCCATTCTAATCCTCCTCAACCTCTTAGCTGCCTTCAGCACTGCTTAGCATATCCTTGTCCTGCAAATATTATCTAATCTTGGCTTCACTGACACTGTCCTCTCCTGGTTCTCCTCCTATCTCTCTAGCCACTCCCTACAGTCTCTTTCATGGGCTCTTTCCCTGTCTCCCACCCCTTAACCGTGGGAGTCCCTCAAGGCTCAATTCTGGGTCCCCTTTTACTATATAGTACATCCATTCCCTTGGAGAACTCATTCACTCCCATGGCTTCAGCTACCATCTCTATGTGGATGATTCCTAAATCTACATCTCCAACCCCGATCTCTTTCCTCTGCAGTCTTGCATTTCCTCCTACTTTCAGGACATCCCTACTTGTCAGTTCAACCTCCATGACTGACAAAATCCACCCTTTCCTGTACATCCAAACAGCTACCATGTTAATCCAAGTATGTATCCTATCCCACCTTGATTACTTCATCATCCTCCTTGCTAACCTCCCTGCCTCCTGTCTCTCTCCACTCCAGTTCATACTTTACTGCCCAGCTCACTTTTCTACAAAACCATTCAATCCATGTTTCCCTATTCCTCAAGAACCTCCAGTCGTTGTCCATTCACTTCTGCATTACACAGAAACTCCTTTCCATCAGCTTTAAAGCTCTCAATCTACTTGCCCCCTCTTAGACTAAGTTTGTTCTTGGCAGGGCTCAAGTCTGCCATCTCTTATATTGTATGACCCCAAGCATTTTGTACAGTGCTCTTTACACACTAAGCACTCAAATACTATGGAATGATTGATAACCTTGTGTGCGATTGATTGATAACCTTATATCCTGATGCTGCGAACATTGCTTGGCACATAGTAAACATATAATAATGATAATGTCTTCTCCCGATCCAGACTTATGAGATACCCACTAGAGTTCCTTTTCATTACATCATATGCACTGAACTGACCCCAATATTTTTTCTTTTTATTGAACTTCTCTGAACTCAATGAATCATCTTTTGCGCTGCCGCCTCCAACCTCCTTAACAACAGACCAATATAGATAGGGCAATCAGTGTTTAATAGAGTGAATGGCCTCCAGTTCTTAATGGATTCCTTTCTGTCTCTTATAGAGCAAGGTGATGATCCTCACCTCATTGTTTTTGACCCTCTTGCCTTCCATCTAGACCTCATTAAAAATGAGGCCAATGGCTTGCACAACATATCGATGTATTTTTGATACAATTTGGCAGGCATACATTGATGCCCAGAGCATTTCTAGCTTAACTGCTTTGCCCACTAAAATGTCTCCTTATTCTCTTACCTGTTCTGACAAATTTCTATTAGGCTCATGTTCTACCCCCTACCTCTTCCAATTTTTCTGCATCATCCTTCCTAACAACTCCTTACAAAACCAATTACACCCAAATCTTTCTTCCTTTCTCTCCTTTCTTTCTGCCCTCTTCATCCTATCTTCCTCCTCTAGGAACACTATTTCTCCTCCTCCAGAAAATATATGGCAGATCATTAGGGCAATGTCTGTGGGAAAAACAGGTATTTATTTCATGAAGTTGTTTGGCTAGAACAGCAAAACTGCCTCATGTATACATTTTGATATCTCTAAATGTTTTGGTTGAAATTAAAAATCAAGCATGTCATTTGTATTCACATTTGACCTTTACAAAATGTGAATTCAATTCAGAAAGATGGCCTATTTACCAGAACATTACCATGGTGCTGACCCTCTAGAGAGACTCTAATAAATACTGTGAGATCTGTGGAACAATGAATAACATGGATGAGTGGATAGAGCGTGGACCTGGGGGTCAGAAGGATCTGGATTCTAATCTCTGTCCCTCCACTTGTCTGCTGTGTGATTTGGGGCAAGTCACTTAACTTCTCTGTACATCAGTTACCTCATCTGTAAAATGGGGCTTAAGACTGTGAACCCTATGATGGACAGGGACTGTGTCCAACCTGATTAGCTTGTTACTACCCCAGTGCTTAGAACTGTGCTTGGCACATAGTAAGCACTTAAATATTATTATTATTACCATTGATAATAATAATAATAAAAGCCTTTTAAAAATTACTTTAAAAGTAACTTAAAATGTTCCCTCCTCCAGGAGCAAAATAGCCTCCTCGGTGAACCTCCTTTCTGTGGTTTCTGACTCTGTGGGTGGAAGAACGTCAGATGTTTGGGAGGATAAAATTCAGCTCCCAGACTTCCCTCAGAAAGAGGTCTTAATACTCTGATTCCTTCTGCTAGATGTTATTTGTCAACAGGGTTTTAGCCCTCTGCTTGGAGATCTAGCTGTGAGCTCGCAACCAGATAGGAAAAAATGTGATCTTGAACCATTTATAAACTTGACAGTTTTGCCCTCCACTTTCTTTATATTTTAATACAACATTAATTGCTTCCTGAAAGCAGCTTAAATTGTTTTTAATTTATACATAACTCAGCACACAGGTCCACAGGAAATCAGTTTGCCAAGGTGTCCCAACCCACAGAGGCTGGGAGGGCATTCATTAAACAGGTACCATCTCCTTGACTTAGCAGTCCAATTACAGATTCTAATATCAGAGATGGCTAGCCCTTTCACGTCTCTGGGACTGAATAATTGGGCCTCGCTGGTCCATGTTTCTGATTATTCCATGTGAATTATGGAACATTTTTGTTGAAAAGACTGACAGGAGATGAAGCCTCTGAATTATGTGAGCTGCCGAATTCAGCAATGTTTTAGCAGGAGTTTTGATTCAGGTACGAATGACAGATAAAACCCAAGACCATCATTTAAAGTGGGTAAAACCCAATCCTTCCTGTTTATGTACAACGTATATAACTGACTTGACAAATATTATCTGCCCAGGTCCCTGAAGTTTCCCTCAACCTTGGTCTATGGAGGGGCTATTTTATTTCCTGTATTTAATTTTGAAAACTTAATAAGTCCCTGCAAGTCCTGCCATGAAAGAAAACGGATGTGCAGTTGTATTGGGTAGAAAAAACAAAATAAAACAACAGCAACAAAATAAAGCTAGCCATATTGTTTCACAAATCGTGCCCATATATTTTCAGCCTGACATTTTGGGTGAACCTGCTACTTCTCAAGTCTAAAAGAAAGCATATTAGAGACTACTTCAATAAGGTACTAAAAGAAGTGTTTTGTTCATTTTATTCAAACACAGGTTTTTACATTTATTAAAATGCAATTTCTATTTTTGCTCTTTAGATCATATCTTTGATGGGTCAGGATTTAAAAAGCCTTTTCAGAGCATTTTGCTATAAACCAGTTCTGTAAAATAGAATGAATTGCTTGGTGGTCTTTGTGATGAGACCTGAACAAATTCCCAGAATGTTCAGGCATCCTGGGGCTGTTTCCAGTGCCCTAAAGCTCTCAGTGATTTCCTTTCAAGAAATAGGGCAGTTTTTAATAATAATAACAATAATAATAATGATGGCATTTATTAAGCATTTACTATGTGCAAAGCACTGTTCTAAGCGCTGGGGAGGTTACAAGGTGATCAGGTTGTCCCATGGGGGGCTCACAGTCTTAATCCCCATTTTACAGATGAGGTACCTGAGGCACAGAGAAGTTAAGTGACTTGCCCAAAGTCACACAGCTGACAGTTGGTGGAGCCAGTATTTGAACCTATGACCTCTGACTCCAAAGCCCATGTTCTTTCCACTGAGCCACGCTGCTTTTTAGAGCTCAGTGGAAAACAAACCACAAAACTTCACTCCTCAATTTGCCACCACTATGGACAGGGAGTGTGTCCATCCCACTGCTTTGTTGTACTCCCCCAAAGCACTTAGTACAGTGCCCTTTACACAGTAAGCACTCAAAAAATACGATTGATTTTCTAGATTAACACTTTGAACAGCAAGGGAATCGCTGTAGGTCCAGGTAGCCACTCTTGCTGGACTTGGACAGGTTTTATCACACTGTCTCCACCCCATTTTAAAGTAACACATCCCTGAGAGGCACAAAAATTATTATTGTATTTAAGTGCTTACTATGTTCCAAGCATTGTTCTAAGCACTGGGGTAGACACAAGATCATCAGTTTGGACACAGTCCCTGTCCCATCTGGGGCTTCTTGTCTTACCCCTCTCTGCTCAGCCCAGACTCCATCATCTTGCGTGTTTTTTATTTTCATAATAATAATAATAATAATGACATTTGTTAAGCACTTACTAAGTGCCAAACACTGTTCTAAGCACTGGCTGGGGGGGATAAAAAGTAATCAGGTTGTCCCACAGGGGACTTACAGTCTTAATCCCTCTTTTACAGATGAGGTAACTGAGGCACAGAGAAGTTAAGTGACTTGCCCAAAGTCACACAGCTGACAAGTGGCGGAGCCTTCAATAGGTTGCTCAGGGAGGTGTTGTAGCTTCAGCAAAATCTGTATGCAGGACTTAAATTGTTCTCTATTTCAACCTGGTAATGACCCAAAATGGGAGGAGTAATAGTAGAAGTAATAATATTTATTAAGTGTTTCCTGTATTCAGAGCACTGTAGTAAGAACTGGGAAAGTATACACAGATGGGAATTAGACACGAACCCACAACAGCTCTTTAAAAACAAAATCCTGTCCCCATTACTGAGCCCTTACCTAGAAAATTACCTTTTAGCTTGGACTTCTTCTCTGCACATAGTCCTGGTGGATTTCTTTATCCACAAATGTCTCTGTTCAGCCCTTCACAAAAAACTGCCCCAGCCATCTCTATAGGGGTCTAGGGATCCCAGTAGAAGAAAGTCTTCTCAGGAAACCTGTCCCAAGGATTGCTCAGCTCCCACCTAACTGAAATTAGATGTTTTACAGCTATCTAGCCCCCATTTGGTCATGATTGCCATTGTTCTAAATAATGCCCTGGGGGTAAGTGGCTGACATCTGTTATTAAATCAGTGTCAACTAATGGCATTTACTGACTGCTTAATGTGTAGAACACTGTACTAAGTGTTTGGGAGACTATAGTACAATAGAGTTGGTAGGCATTATTCTTGCTCTGAGACAGCCGACAGTCTAGTTGAGGAGACAGACAATAAAAATACATTTCAGATATGGAAAGCAGCATAAGATAAGGCTAAGTACACAAGTATTGCGTTGGTGGAGATGAGGTGAGTATTAACATAATAATAATGATAACTGGTATTTGTTAAGCACTTACTATGTGCCAGACATTGTCCTAAGCATTGAGTTGGATACAAGAAAATCAGGTTGGACACACTCTCTGCTCCCCATGGGACTCACGGTCTCAGTCCCCATTTTACAGATGAGATAATTGAGGTACAGAGAAGTGAAGTGGTATGGGCCCAAGTGCATAGGAGACACAGATGGGCAGGAGAAGAGAGTGGGGAGATGACGTTAGTCAGGGAAGGCTTCCTGGAGGAGATATGATTTTAGTAGAGCTTTAAAGGTAGAAAGAGTGGTGGTTTGTTGACTATGGAGGAGGGAGGAAATACTAGGCAGTGAGAAGGCTATGGGCAAGGGTTTGACAGTGAGAAAGAGGATATCAAAGTACCGTGAGCTTTCCTTTGGAAGGGAAACTTCCTGTTGGGGTGTGTGTCGGGGGAGGAAAATCCATAATCTAGAAATTGTGTCAAATATGTGATTAAAAGGAGACCAAACACAGGAAATTGCACTTGTAGATGGAGGAAATGAAGTAGTCCCAAAGCTCCAGGACTTACCTCCATCTCTAACTATGAATATCCCTTTATGAAGCACTGATTGGCTTTTACCCTTTCTACCCTGGTGGAGCACGTGGTGGTTGAGTTGTGGTGATTTGTCATGCACTGACTATGGGTCAAGGACTGTACTAAGCACAGAGGTAGATACAAGATAATTAGATCGGACACAGCCCCTATCCCCATTGGGGTTCACAGTCTTAAGGGGGAGGAAGAACAGGCATTGAATCCCCTTTTACAGAAAAGAAAACCAAGGCACAGATCGGTTAGGTCCCTTGCCCAAGGTCACACAGCAGGTAAATGGCAGACATGGGATTAGAACGCAGGTCCATTGATACCCAAGTTTATCCTCTTTCCATTAGACCACAATTCCTGCCTCTCCCTCCGCCGTACCAAATCAATACATTCCTCTCCTTAAAAGCAACATGATCTGGGTCTTTCTCTCTCTCTCCTACATATTTGCTTTTTCTTACTTAGGGTGGTGATTCATCTAGCTTTATAACAGCAGACAGTCCAGTTTTCAACTGTTCTGACCCCTATCCTGTAAGGATATGACATTGGATGACAGTATGTCTGATATCTTTATTTTAAGCACGCAGCCCCCACACACTTTGGCTTCAGCTGTCAAGCCCTATTGGTCAGGGGTGGGAAACTACATTCATGGAGCTCTAGAAAGGAAAAGTTAAGGCTCTAGAGCAAGTGGGAATGTCATGAGTCTCCTTGGGGACACGATCTGGACAAACTTCAGCAAATGGCACCATCACAATATAATGGTGCATAATGCACATGATGTCACTTGCATCTCAGTGTCTGGTGTGTTAAATGGCATTAATAGTCACCCTTTACTTATCTGTTCTATTTTTTTTTCATGGCATCTCTCAAGTGCTTACTATGTTCCAGGCACTGAACTGAGCACTGGGGTGGATACAAGCTCATTAGGTTAGACACAGTTCATGTCCCCCATGCATCTCATAGTCTTAATTCCCATTTTACAGGTGAGGTAACTGTGGCAGAGAGAAATTAAGTGACTTTTCCAAGGTCACAAAGCAAACATGTGGCAGAGCAGGGATTAGAATCCAGGTCCTTTCTGATTCCCAGGTCTGTACTCTATCTACTAGGCCATGCAGTTTCTCTTCCTCCACTGCACATTCTTTTATTCATTCATATTTATTGAGCACTTATTGAGTCCGACTTGTACTTCCCGAGTGCTTAGTACAGTGCTCTGCACACAGTAAGCGCTCAATAAATACGATTGAATCAATGAATGAATTTGCAAAGCTGTACTAAACACTTGGAAAGTACAATTCAGCAATAGAGACAATCTCTGCCCACAGCAGGCTTACAGTTCTTTGTCCTTCCCAAGTAGATCTCATAACATTCCCTCACTCTAAACTTGCCATCTGACCCATGTCATGAGTCCCTGGTTGGTACCAGCAGTGTGGCTCAGTGGACAGAGCATAGACTCTGGAGTCAGAGGTCATGGGTTCAAATCCTGACTCCACCACTTGTCAGCTGTGTGACTTTGGGCAAGTCACTTAAGTTCTCTGTGCTTCAGTTACCTCATCTGGAAAATGGTGATCAAGACTGTGAGCCCCACATGGGACAACCTGATCACCTTGTAAAAACTCCCCAGCACTTAGAACAGTGCTTTGCACATAGTAAGTGCTTAATAAGTGCCATCATTATTATTACCAACCAGCACCCTCCTGGAGCAGGGTAGTCTCGGTAACATGTATTAGAAGTCAAACCACACCTCTGATCGCCAAGTTTACTGTGAAGTTTTTTCTTAGTTTTACCAACATGGAAGGGAGTGACACATATACTCTCTGCCACCCAAGGGTCCAATACCAGTCTGTGGTCAAAGAAGCCCATTCTGCCAATACTTCTTCTTTCTAGCTCCAACTGCCGATGCCACCTTCTGCTGCTTTCAAGTGCTGCTCCATTGCTTTCTTCTCTCTGCATCTCAGTATGTCTCTGTTGCCTCCACCTGCCCCTGTCTTCTGGCACACCCTCTTTGTGTTCTTCAAAGCAACAACCTTTTATCTGGCTTAGGTGTGGCATCTGTGGCTCTACCTAGCAGTCAGTGATTTGTCCAGGCCCATTACTAGGTAAAACAGGGAGAGAAATCCCCGCCTCCCTCCACTCATTAAATTATATTTTTTGAGTGCTTACTATGTGCAGACCACTGTACTAAGCGCTTGGGAAGTACAAGTTGGCAACATATAGATGGGCCCTACCCAACAACCGGCTCACCATCTAGAAGGGGGAGACAGACAACAAAACAAAACATGCGGACAGGTGTCAAGTCATCAGAACAAATAGAATTAAAGCTAAATGCACATCATTAACAAAATAAGTAGAATAGTAAATATGTACAAGTAAAATGAATAGAGTAATCTGTACAAGCACTCTGCCCCCACAGGCCAGCAATCACCTGTCTCAGGTAGAGCCCATTAGTACCTTGGCAAAGTTTCTCCCTTGTTGTCTTTTATGGCATTTATTAAGCGCTTACTATGTGAAAAGCACTATTCTAAGCACTGGGGAGGTTACAAGGTGAGCGGGTTGTCCAATGTTGGGGGGGCTCACAGTCTTAGTCCCCATTTTACAGATGAGGTAACAGGCACTGAGAAGTGACTTGTCCAAAGTCACAGAGTTGACAATTGGCAGAGCGGGGATTTGAACCCATGACCTCTGTCTCCAAAACCCATGCTCTTTCCACTGAGCCATGCTGCTTTTCTTGTTCACAGGATCACAAACAGTCACTTAAAAGGCAGCTATTTGTGGGCTCACCACAACCCATTAAGCCTACTTTATGGGGAAGCAGCGTGGCTCAGTGGAAAGAGCCAGGGCTTTGGAGTCAGAGTTCATGGGTTCGAATCCCAGCTCCACCAATTGTCAGCTGTGTGACTTTGGGCAAGTCACTTAACTTCTCTGTGCCTCAGTTACCTCATCTGTAAAACAGGGATTAAGATTATGAGCCCCCATGGGGCAACCTGATCAACCTTGTAACCTCCCCAGCGCTTAGAACAGTGCTTTGCACATACTAAGAGTTTAATAAATGTCATCATTATTATTATTATTACTTTTCCCTCTAACAAGAAAGCACTTTTCTTCAGCTTTGCCATGCCTCCTAAAAAGCTCCAAGGTCCATGAGAAATTCCCTGATAAGCCTGGTCACAGCACATCTGTCCCACTGAAACTGGGAGGAGAGGGGACAGTGTTGGAGTGCCTGCCTCTCCCTCACGTAACATTTTGGCTCTGGCTCCAAACATCTGGTCACCTTTTGACCACACTCCTATCAACCAATTCAGCTTTTGTTTCTCAGCTGAGGCCATGTGACCTGATGACAACGGGCTATGTAATTCAGATGAGGGGCATGACTTGTCGGCTAGTTGTTCTGAGGGCGAAACAAGAAACATCTATCAGATTTTGATTTTGGGGGGTGTGTTTTTGTGGGGGAAGGGGAGGAGAAAGAAGTGAACTAGAAAAGGAACATACGAGTGGGAAGTCAGAGAACTGTGAATGAACCAGACATTAGACCTCCTCTAAATTATGTTTATGAACTGATGCTTTCAGCCAGCCTACAATTTACTCTGGTTTGCAAAGCACACATTTGCCGGCACATGGTTGCCGGGACATGAATTATACTTCTGTGCCTCTGATTTGTAACCACACCTGAATACCCTTAGAAATGCTAATGGACAAATATAAATTTAGCTACAAAGGAAAATCTAATAAGAAGAGCCTTTGGATGAGTAAGGAAATGTCTAATTTTTTGCAGTCATTAGGACTGGAGGAACATGCTTATAGTAATTAGGTAAGATTGATTTAGAGGCCGAACACCACCCACAATTTGTGTAGTCTGAGGGTCAGGCGGGCAGCTGCAGGAACCGCTCAGCTAATTATGAGAATTCACTGTTCGTTAATAGAATCTCTCTCCACAAACAGCAGCTGTGTGTTTGCTCACGCAGATTATTAATTCTGGCCCTGTCTCAGCTGCAGTTTCTGCTGCGTCGAAAGGAATCCGGTGATAGAAGTGTCAGTTATCACCCAAGCGATACCAAGAGAGAGGGAAAAATATTAAAGAAAGGAAAATCTCTTCTAATCACAGGTGGATGAAGATTTTTTTTGCATCTACCTCCCTTTTCTGCCTTTCACTCCCAAACAATTGAATGGCAATTTTGGAACTCATTAATCTGTAGGCAACCTAGCGAGATCTAATTTATACCTGTCAGGAGCTATGGGCAGCAGCTAATAGGAAAGTAATTGCAATATAAGTCTGTTTTCCTCTGTGATAGTAGCTTGCTTTTAATGACAACCTTTTGATATTGGAATATCAGAATAGCATTCGGAGTGACTTTCCTGAAGATACATCCATTATTTTGTAGTGTTTCACTAATCTCAAATGAGACCTATACTACATTTTTTTTACCTCATACAAGTACTAAAAGGATAAAGCATGCAACATTCCCAAAATATAGGTATGCACCCATTTTGTAGGATGAATGACATTCTTGAACTATGACCTGGCTTGTGACACATTCTTACTTTACTAAAAGTAAGGAGGGAAACTAAATCCACTACCAATCAATCTTTTTGTTTCAAACCTAGTTTCCTTTCTGCATTGAGATAGTGTCACTGGATAAAATGTCCGTCACTTGGGCCATGGTCTAATAAACCCCCAGACATTGGGGGTAACTTTTCCCAGAGGCATTACAAAAATCAAAATAGTCTATGCAGAGCACCAGGGAATTTTAGCTACTATAATATTCTATTTAAAGTCATTCCACCAAATACCTAAAGTATGGCACTGCATTTGAACTGATGAGACAGCCAAGACACAGAGAGGTAAGACTTTTGACTAATGTCACACAGAATGTCTTCAATAGAATGTTTTCAGGAATTCATGATCTTCTGATTAAATAGGCCATTCAGAAGTAGAACTGTGGCCTCCAGTGTTAACCCCTATCTCAAACAATAATTTCCATAGGGTGACATATTACTTTCCAGTATAAATTCCAGTTAAAACAGTTATTAGGATCTACTCCTTGGGTTCTCAGTTATATAAATCCCAGACATGTTCAAAATGATTTTCTCTTATTCTCCATATTTATTAAAAATATGCTGCCTGGTGTCTACTGCAAGAAAGTACATAGAGAAGCAGCATGGCTCAGTGGAAAGAGCACCAGCTTTGGAGTCAGAGGTCATGGGTTCAAATCCCAGCTCTGCCAATTGTCAGCTGTGTGACTTTAGGCAAGTCACTTAACTTCTCTGGGCCTCAGTTCCTTCATCTGTAAAATTGGGATTAATGTGAGCCCCCCTGTGGGACAAACTGATCACCATGTAACCTCCCCAGCACTTAGAACAGTGCTTAGCACATAGTAAGTGCTTAGTAAATGCCATCATTATTATTATTACTATTATATGCCATGTTTAGATAATAATAATTGTGGTATTTTTTAAGCTCTTACTATGTGCTAGGTACTATACTAAGCTCTGGGCTCATTACAAGATCATTTAATTGGAAACAGTACCTGCCTCACATGGGGCTCACATTCTTAATCCTCATTTTACAGATGAGGACCCTGAGGCACAGAGAAGCGAAGAGACTTGCCAAGGTCACTTATCAGACAAATGGTGGGGCTAGGATTAGAACACAGGTCCTCTGACTCTGAGGCCCATGCTCTTTCCATAAGGCCACACTGCTTCTCAATTTGGGGTCCATAGTTTGGTCAAATAGTGCTTGTCTTCTGTTTGATTTTAGTCATTATTAATGAATGTTCTCCAAATGCAGAGCCCTACTAGTAGTAGTAGTAGTAGTAGTATTTATTGGACACCTGCTGTGGGCAAATGATTACACTTAGCACTGGGAAGATACATTGCTAAGAATTAGGCATGGTATCCTCCCCATGAGGGACTACAGACCCCAGAATAAGATATATGTGTGGTTGGCAGGGAAGTGAAGGGTACCAGATGATGGACAAATAAAATTGAAAGAACAAAAACAGCATGTCCTAGTGGAGCATGGGCCTGGGAATCAGAAGGACGTAGGTTCTTATCCCGGTTCTGCCACTTGATTACATATGACCTTAGGCAAGTCACTTCACTTATTTGCACCTCAGTTCCCTCAGCTGCAAAATGTGGTTTAAAACTGTGAGGCCAAAATTCTAATCTTGGCTCTGCCACTCGTCTGCTCTGGGACCTTCCATTCAATCATATTTATTGAGCACTCACTGTGTGCAAAGCACTGTACTAAGTACTTGGGAGAGTAGACTATAACAACGAACAGACACATTCCTGCCCACAACAAGCTCACAGTCGAGAGGGGGACACAGACATTAATATAAATAGATAAATACATCACACTATATATACAGATATATACATTGGTGCTGTGGAGATGGCAGGGGATGAATGAAGGAGCCAGTAAGACAAGCACAGAAGGGAGTGTTAGAAGAGGAGAGGCGGACTTAGGAAGGCTTTGAAGGGTGGGGGGAGTAATTGTCCATCAGATATGAGGAGGGAGGGCATTCCAGGACAGAGGCAGGATGTGGGCAAGAAGAGGTTGGCAGTGAGATGAGCCCGTTTTTGGGTAGGGAGCTGCTCTATATGTTGCCAACTTGTACTTCCCAAGAACTTAGTACAGTGCTCTGCACAGAGTAAGTGCTCAATAAATATGATTGAATGAATGAATGAATGGTAGTACAGTGAGAAGGTTAGGATTAGAGGAACCAAGTGTGTCGACTGGGTTGTAGTAGGAGAGTGGTGAGGTAGGAGGGGGGCAAGGGGGTTAAATACTTTAAAGCCAATGGCGAGGAGTGACCTTGGGCAAGTCACTTCTCTTTACTTCAGTTACCTCATCTGTAAAATGCAGATTAAGATTGTGAGCCAGATGCGAGACAGAGACTGAGTCCAACTCTATTTGCTTCCATCCACCCCAGCTCTTAGTACAGTACCTGGCACATAGTAAGCACTTCACAGATACCATCATTATCATTATTATTAGAGAAGCAGCGTGGCTCAGTGGAAAGAGCCCGGGCTTTGGAGTCAGAGGTCGTGGGTTCGAATCCCAGCTCTTCCACGTGTCTGTTGTGTGACCTTGGGCAAGTCACTTCACTTCTCTGCACCTGTTACCTCATCTGTAAAATGGGGATTAAGACTGTGAGCCCCACATGGGACAACCTGATCACCTTGCATCCCCCCAGCGCTTAGAACAGTGCTTTGCACATAGTAAGTGCTTACCAAATGCCATTATTATTATTATTACTATCATGTGGGACACAGACTGTGTCCAACCTGATTAGCACATAGACCAGTGACTGGAATCAATCAGTTGTATTTATTGAGCGCTTACTGTGTGCAGAGCACTGTACTAAGTGCTTGGGAAGTACAAGTTGGCAACATATAGAGACAGTCCCTACCCAACAGTGGGCTCACAGACTGGAACATAGTATCACTTGAATGTCATAAAAACAGAAAACAAAATACCAAAAAAACACACATGCTAGGAGCCATGTATCTCAGAAATTCATTAATTCATTCATTCAATCATATTTGTTGAGCAGTTATTTTGTGCAGAGCACTGTACTAAGTGCTTGGAAAGTATAATTTGGCAATGGGACAGAGACAGTCTCTACCCAACAATGGGCTCACAGTCTAGAATCTCAGTCTAGACTGCAAGCTCATTGTGGGCAGGGAATGTGTCTATTCATTGTTATATTGTACTCTCCTAAGTGCTTAGTACAGTGCTCTGCCCACAGTAACCTCTCAGTAAATACAGTTGAATGAATGAATTAATTAATCAAGTCACAGTTGGTCCCAGCCCGGCCTCAGC
The DNA here is from genome assembly GCF_015852505.1 of Tachyglossus aculeatus. Lineage (NCBI taxonomy): Eukaryota > Metazoa > Chordata > Mammalia > Monotremata > Tachyglossidae > Tachyglossus > Tachyglossus aculeatus. The sequence continues at coordinate 91,423,268 of NC_052069.1, forward strand.
AGAGGAGAGGAACAACAAGGTAGAGGGCTGGGATCTGGGAGCACTGTGGTTTCCCAATAGGAAAATATTTGTGAAAGCAGCCATAGTGGGAGTGGGCAGCATGGCCTAGTGGATAGAGTAAAGGCTTGGGAGTCAGATGGACCTGGGTTCTAGTCCTGACCCCGACATTTGTCTGCTTTATGACCTTGGGCAAGTCACTTAACTTCTCTGGGTCTGTTACCCTATCTGTAAAATGGGGATGATGACTGTGAGCCCCATGTAGGACAGGGACTCTGTCCAACCCAATTTGCTTGTATCCACCCCAGTGCGTAACAGTGCCTGACACACAGAAAGTGCTTAACAAATACCACAATTATCATTGTTATTATCATTATCATTATTATTCACAGGAAATCCTCCACAGGCTGTAGAGTGTCACAGGAATGTGCAAGGCCCTGGAAGTTTGCAGCTGGGATAATGGGGTACTGAGCCAGATTTCATTAACCCCTTGGGTGGCAGATGTAGGGGGGAGACATTCCAGGTGTTTCAGGACCTGGGCAGGCCACAGTTCCGGTGGCAAGGATTTTAATGGGGTTCGGGGTCCCCCCTGGGTGGTGGGCATGGCCAAGGTCTCCGTACAATTTTTGGAAACCTTTCAAAGACTCCATTTGAAAGATCTGGGCTCCAGAAACAGCTTAATAAATCTGGATGCTCTGAAAAAGATTTGTGATGCCATAGTTGACCAGTGGAGAGCTGAGGCTGCCCTACCTGATCTATTTGCTATCACCAAAATTATAAGTAGGAATGCTTAAACCATCAGTAATAATAATAATATAATAATAATAATAATAATGGCATTTATTAAGTGCTTACTATGTGCAAAGCACTGTTCTAAGTGCTAGAGCAGTTGCAAAGTGATCAGGTTGTCCCACGGGGAGTTCACAGTCTTCATCCCCATTTTACAGATGAGGTAACTGAGGCATGGAGAAGTTAAGTGACTTACCCAAAGTCACACAGCTGATTTGAACCTGTGACCTCTGATTCCAAAGCCCAGGCTCTTTCCACTGAGCCACACTGCTTCTCACTTGGGAGGTTCCTTCCTATCTGGTGCCATATTCTAATTTACTCCAACTCCTTTTTTCCTCCCAGAAAAGTTTTGGAAACACAGGTATACAATCAGATTAATGTAATTATTATTGTTCAATATTGTCATTACTCATCATTAATTAACTCGTATCTACCCTAGCATTTGTAAAGTGGTTGGCACAAATCAAGTACTTAATGAATACCATTATTACTATTATTATTGTGATGTTTAATAAGTACTTCTTATGTGCTATGTGTTTAGGAAGATTGAAGGTTATGAGACGAAGCCCAACATATGGATCACAGTCAACTTCACAGATGAGGAAACTGGGATCCAGAAAGGTTGTGACTTGTTCGTTGTTATGTAGCAGATCAGTAGCTGAACTTGACCTGAACCTGGATCAATTAATCGTATTCACTGAGTGCTTACTGTGTGCATGCACTGCACTAAGTGCTTGGGAGAGTACAGTACAACAATAAGCAGACACATTCCCTGCCCACAACAAGCTTACAATTTAGAGACAAATTTGCAATCTAGGGAATCATGCCTACTAATGTTATTGTACTCTTCCAGGTGCTTAGTACAGTGATCTGCAATGGTAGGAAATTAATAGATGATTTGAGGTGTTAAGAGAGGGGGAAGAGGATGGTGGCAGAGGGCTGCGTGGCAAACATTCTCCTCCCCACCCTCCTGGTCTTCTTTTGCCTCTTCCTATTTCCCCTTCACATTTCCTTTTTCTTAACTTTCCTTCTTCTTCTCTCCCCTCTCTCTCCCACATCTTTGAACATTAATATCCCTCCCTTCCAATGCCAGGAAACTTTCTCACCTTAGGCCAGAGGGAATTTGGTCATCTTCCCTGGACTGCAAGTCGCCACAATGGAACTGTATGCTTGAAGGAGCCAGTGGGAAGAAAAGCAACAAAATAGCCATTAACTCTTGATTCAGGTACATTCTATGCAGTGCAGTTCAAACCAATGACTAGAAAATTTACTATTGTAACTGCTGTATCCATCTGGTATAAGGGAGTCCCTGGTGTTGACTGTGATTTTATCTGATAGAATTTGAATCCTTTGGCTCTCCAACCAGATTGAAGGGAAGAAGAAAACTGGCCATTGCTTTACTTTATACCTTTTTTTTTCTTTTTCTCCCCTGGATTCCTGTTTCAACACGTGACAAAAATTGTGCATGTTGTATTTGGGGAAGAGGCAGATCAAGATGAATTGTCCTGTGTCTTCAGTGCTAGCAATAGGAGTTGATCTTCATTAAATTTTATCTATCCCATCAGATATTCCATGGGGAGCAGGGCATGATATGGTGATTATTTAATAAGGGTAAAAATCTCATTATTCAGGTACATCAGAAAACACTAAGAAAATTCTGAGCCCACGCAGGTAGGGGACTGTGTCTGACCAGATTATCTCATATATACCCCAGTGTTTAATATTGTGCCTGCCACATAGTTAAGTGATTAACAAATACCACTCTTATTATCGTTGCTATTATCAATATTATTATGATAGGTAAAAGTGAAAATCAAACTAGTAAAAAGTTGTGGTGTTTCTTTAGCACTTACTATGTGGGAAGCACCTGGGTTGATACAGAGTTAAGTGATTAACAAATACCACTCTTATTATTATTGCTTTTATCATTATTATGATAGGTAAAAGTGAAAATCAAACTAGTAAAAAGTTGTGGTGTTTCTTTAGCACTTACAATGTGGGAAGCACCTGGGTTGATACAGAGTTAAGTGATTAACAAATACCACTCTTATTATTGTTGCTATTATCAATATTGTCATGATAGGTAAAAGTGAAAATCAAACTAGTAAAACGTTGTGGTGTTTCTTTAGCACTTACTATGTGGGAAGCACCTGGGTTGATACAGAGTTAAGTGATTAACAAATACCACTCTTATTATTATTGCTTTTATCATTATTATGATAGGTAAAAGTGAAAATCAAACTAGTAAAAAGTTGTGGTGTTTCTTTAGCACTTACAATGTGGGAAGCACCTGGGTTGATACAGAGTTAAGTGATTAACAAATACCACTCTTATTATTGTTGCTATTATCAATATTGTCATGATAGGTAAAAGTGAAAATCAAACTAGTAAAACGTTGTGGTGTTTCTTTAGCACTTACTATGTGGGAAGCACCTGGGTTGATACAGAGTTAAGTGATTAACAAATACCACTCTTATTATTATTGATTTTATCATTATTATGATAGGTAAAAGTGAAAATCAAACTAGTAAAAAGTTGCAGTGTTTCTTTAGCACTTACTATGTGGGAAGCACCTGGGTTGATACAGTCCCATCAGGTTAACACAGTCCCTGTCCCACATGGGGCTCCTAGTCAAAGAAGAGAGACAACAGGCATTTAATGGTCATTTTACAGCTGAGGAAACTAAAGGAAATTTAAGTGACTTGCCCTGGGCAAAAGACAGAGACAGAATTAGAACCCAAGTCTACTGTCTCCCAGACCTGGACTCTTTCAACTAGGCCACTCTGTTTCTCAGCTTCTTCTCTGACAACATCAGATATCTCTGGGCAAAAAGGTATTTGAGACTGACTCTTAGCTGGAAATAGGTTAATAAATATAGCATATTTCACTTCACTTTTCATAATTGAGGCTAATCAGGGTTAGAATTCAGGTCTCTTGACTCCCAGCCTCCCTGCCCTTTCCTCTAGGCCTCTTTGCTTTCCGGCTACTTCTCTGGTAACTTGGATGACAACTTCAAATAACTCTGAGCTAAACAGTATTTGAGACTGATTTATAACTGGAAATTGGTTAATAAACGTAGCACATTTCACCTCACTTTTCATAATTGAGGCTAATCAGGGTTAGAACTCGGGTCTCTTGACTCCCAAGCCTCTGCCCTTTCCAATAGGCTTCTTTATTTTTCAGCTACTTCTCTGGTAACTTGGATAACAACATCAGATAACTCCAGTCTAAGTAATATTTGAGACTGATTTATAGATGGAAATAGGTTAATAAATAAATCACATTTCACCTCGTTCTTAAATTGTTTTTATAATTTTTGTTCAAAGACTGTTTCATTTAAGAAGTTATCTGACTTCTTGCTATAGAGCAAGGCCAAAACCATCAGTGTGGCCTATTGGAAAGAGCACCACCTGCGTGTCAGAGGATCTGGGTGCTAATCCAGTCTCTGCCACATCTCTGCTGTGTGACCTCAGGCAAGTCAATTAGCCTCTCTGTTTCTCAGTTCCCTCTGTAAAATGGTGGTTGAGCCTGTGAGCCTCATGTAAGGCATGAACTATGTTCAACCTGATTACCTTTTATCTACCCCAGAGCTTAGTATGGTGCCTGGCATGTAATAAGTGCTAACAAATACCATAAAAAAAATTAAGCCTGAGTAAGATGCTTTAAAATCTTTGAATTGGCAGAAGAATTTCAGAGACAGAAATGCAGACAAGAAACTCAGTGTTACTAAGGAGGCTGGTTTTTGCCTACACTTCCCAGAGACTATCCAGATCATTCAGGGAGCAGATGAGAGCCTGGCAAGTCTTGAACATCAGTGTCTTTGAAGATGGCTATGTAAACCTCACTGTTACTATTTTCTGTTGCGATCTTTTTCAATTTGTGACAGTGATCAAATCTCAACTATGATCAAATATCTTGTTTGGGAATCTCGTTTGGCCGTTGTCACTGGGACCTTAAGCAACAATCAGTTATTTGTGGCTGTCGTTTTTAATCCCAATTCTTCCTTGGAAACACTCAACATCGGGATAACTGATTTTGTTGCTCGTTGGGGATTATCTGACTAAACGGCTTTCTATTTCAATCTCCTGAAGGTGACATCTAAGCTTCTAACACTTCTATGAAATTAAAAAGGTGGGGAATCAATAATGCTAGTTTTCATATATTCATTCATTCATTCAATCGTATTTATTGAGGGCTTACTGTGTGCAGGGCTTACACTTGGGAAGTACAAATCGGCAACATAGAAAGACAGCTACCCAACAACAGGCTCACAGTCTAGACAACGGGCTCACAATCTATCTAGAGCATCATTCAAATCCCTAGTTAGTATTACTGATTCTAGTTCTGCTGGTAATGCATAGTGCTGGTAATGTGCACTAGTTGTAATGCACAGATAATAGATTTCTGTTAAAAAACTATTCTGTTCCAATTCTAGCCATCATGGTGACTTTTGGTTTTGGAAAAAATTACTCTAGGGCCATGATTGATATTATTAGTTTCCAGCACATAAGGTCATTCTGGTATTCTCTTAGCAGTATGGTCTTGTGGAAAGAGCATGGGGTTATGAGACCGGAGATTTGGGCTCTAATTTAGTTCTGGCAAGTGGCAGTATTATTGATTCCCCAGTGGCAGTGTATTCATTCATTCATTCAATCATATTTATTGAGTGCTTACTGTGTGCAGAGCACTGTGCTAAGTGCTTGGGAAGTGCAAGTTGGCAGCATATAGAGATGGTCCCTACCCAACAACGGGCTCACAATCTAGAAGGGGGAGACAGACAACAAAACAAAACATGTGGATAGGTGTTAAGTCGTCAGAACAAATAGAATTAAAACTAAATGTGCATCATTAACAAAATATATAGAATAGTAAATATGTACAAGTAAAATAGAGTAAAAATCTGTACAAACATATATAATAATACTAATAATAATGGCATTTATTAAGTGCTTACTATGTGCAAAGCACTGGCCTAAGAGCTGGGGAGGTTGCAAGTTGATCACATTGTCCCACGGGGGGCTCATAGTTTTAATCCCCATTTTACAGATGAGGTAACTGAGGCACAGAAAATTAAAGTGACTTGCCCAAAGTCACACATATGACAATTGGCGGAGCCAGGATTTGAACCCATGTCCTCTGACTCCAAAGCCTGTGCTCTTTCCACTGAGCTATGCTGCTTCTCTGCAGGTGCTGTGGGAAGGGGAAGGAGGTAGGGTGGGGGGAATGGGGAGGAGGAGAGGAAAAAGGGGACTCAGTCTGGGAAGGCCTCCTGGAGGAGGTGAGCTCTCAGTAGGGCTTTGAAGGGAGGAAGAGAGCTAGCTTGGCGGATGGGCGGAGGGAGGGCATTCCAGGCCAGGGGGAGGATGTGGGCTGGGGGTCGATGGCGGGACAGGCAAGAACGAGGTACAGTGAGGAGGTTAGCGTCAGAGGAGAGGAGGGTGCAGGCTGGGCTGGAGAAGGAGAGAACGGAGGTGAGGTAGGAGGGGGCAAGGTGATGGTATTTGTTAAGTGCTTACTATGTGCCAGGCACTGTACTAAGCACCAAAGTGGATACAAGAAAATCAAGTTAATTACTACCCCTGTCCCATGTGAGGCTGACAGTCTTAATACCCATTTTACAGATGAGGGAACTGAGGCACGGAGATGTGAAGTCAGTTGCCCAAAGCAGTCAAGTGGAGGAGCTGGGTTTAGAACCCATGACCTTCTGACTCCTGGGCCCATGCTCTATCCAGTATGTCATGCTGCAAATCACATAACTTCTCTGTGCCTCTATTTCCTCATCTGTAAAATGGGGATTAAATCCTATTTAGAGTGTGCACCCCAAAATGGGGCAGGGAGGGTGTCCAGGCTGATTATCTTGTATCTTCCCCAGTGCACCTAGTAAACTCAATGTGGGCAGAGAACATGTCCACCAACTCTGTTGTACTGCGCTCTCTGAAGCAATTCGAACACTGCTCTGCACATAGGAAGCATTCAATAAATAAGATTGATTAACTGATTGATCCTTTAGGATTATTTCAAAAACTCATACGTATTGATAGCAAGGTAGACCAAAAGGGGATGGGATGAAATGGGAAAGATCACCTACATACACGTAAAATCACCAGTATGTGCTAATACATATTACTACTACTATTATAATGACACAATAAAGTCCAACTGAATTAGCATGTGAACATGACTCTACATTTTCAAAATGTGCATTCATATTTTGGGCAAGCCACTTAGCCACCTTGCAAACTATTTCAACACTACCATGCTCATTTACATAGGGACCAACTGAGAAGTATGTTTCTATTTCCCACCTAAAGCCACAGAATACATTAGAGTTTCTTTAAGCCTGGATTGCAATACCAGGATAAAAGGAGCAGCCACTGAAGATTATCTTGTCGATTCAAGACAATCAAAAGGAAAAGCTCCTTCACTCACCAGTTTGTAAACACATAAAATTGTTATCTCAGGAAATTGTACTACCAGAAAATATCAGTATATGGTGCATGGCACATAGCAAGAGCTTAACAAATACCAGCATTATTATTATTATCAATAACTCTACCCACACACTTTGCTCCTCTAAAACAACCTGCTCATTGTATCTCTGAGCCCCTTCCTTCCTCTCCCCTTGTCCCCCTCTCCATCCCCCCCATCTTACCTCCTTCCCTTCCCCACAGCACCTGTATATATGTATATATGTCTGTACATATTTATTACTGCATTTATTTATTTTACTTGTACATATCTATTCTATTTATTTTATTTTGTTAGTATGTTTGGTTTTGTTCTCTGTCTCCCACTTTTAGACTGTGAGCCCACTGTTGGGTAGGGACTGTCTCTATATGTTGCCAACTTGTACTTCCCAAGCGCTTAGTACAGTGCTCTGCACACAGTAAGCGCTCAATAAATACGATTGATTGATTGATCAGTAGGTTTGAGAGGGGTTTCCTCATAAAGAGAAATCTAAAATCCTAGAGGGAAATTTAGGAATGAAGGGGGAAAAATTAAGGATACCCAAGGATATATAGGATGGGGTATTCAGGAGGGCAGCGATCACTCTGTTTCTAGCAGAAATAGAATAGTGGACTGGATGAATGATTGGTCTGACCTACTAATATTGTACATGATTCCTGCTCTTATGTTCTTCATTCATTCAGTTGTATTTATTGAGTGCTTACTGTGTGCAGAGCACTGTACTAAGCGCTTGGGAAGTACAAGTCAGCAACATATAGAGACGGTCCCTACCCAACAATGGGCTCAGTCTAGAAGGTTCTTACATCCCTATTTTCCAGATCTTTAGGTGGCATTGTCACATAGCTTAATTCATTCAATCATATTTACTGAGCGCTTACTGTGTGTAGAGCACTGTACTAAGTGCTTGAGAAGTACAAGTCGGCAACATATAGAGACGGTCCCTACTCAGCAACAGGTGTTTAATGGCTAGAGCATGAGTCTGGGAGTCACAAGGACCTGGGTTCTAATCCCAGCTCTGCTCCTTGTCTGTTGTGTGACCTTGGACAAGTCAATTAACTTCTCGGTGCCTCAGTTACCTCATCTGTAAAATGGGGGTGAAAACTGTGAGCCCCATGTAGGACACGGACTGTGCCCAACCTGATATGCTTGTATTTACCCCAGGACTTAGTACAGTGCTTGGCACATAGTAAGCATTTAACACTTACCGTTAAGAAAAAAATACAATAATTAAAATCAATTCAATTGTATTTATTGAGATCTTACTGTGTGTAAATACACATTCAATAATTTAGTCCAGTGTTCTGCACATAGTAAGTGCTCAGTAAATATGATTGATTGATTAATTGATCCAATCATATTTTGAGAAGCAACATAACCTAGTAGAAAAAGGATGGGCCTGTGAGTCAGTGGCTCTGGGTTCTAATCCCAGCTCTGCCAGTAACTTGCTATGCTACCATAGGCAAATCAATTAATTTCTCCATGCCTCAGTTTCCTCATCTGTCAAATGGGGATGCAATAAATTTTCTTTCCTCCTCACTTGGACTGTGAGCCCCTTGTAGGACAGACAATGTGTCCAACATTTTTTTTAAATTATTGTATTTAAGTGCTTACTATGAGCCAGGCACTGTATTAACAGCTGGGGTAGATACAAGCTAATGAGGTTGGACACAGTCCATGTTCCATATGGGGCTCACAGTTTTAATGCCTATTTTACAGATGAGGGAACTGAGGTACAGAGACTTTAAATGACTTGCCCAAGGTCACACAGAAGATAAGTGGCAGAGCCAGAATTAGAACCCAGATCCTTCTTACTCCCAGGCCTGTGCATTATCCACTAGTCAACCTGATTAACTTGTATCTATACCAATGCTTAGAACAGTATGTGACATATAGTAAGTGCTTAACAAATACCATTATC